>NC_132796.1:52625401-52936566 GCF_048418805.1 Vulpes vulpes
TGATTCCACTTATATGAGATACCTAGAGTTGTCAAATTCATAGAGACAAAAAGTAGAATAGTGGTTTCCAGGGGCTGAGGGATGAATGGGGAAACTCATTACTGTTTAATGAGTATAGAATGTCAGTTTGGGATGATGAAAAAGTTTTGGAGAGCGATTGTGGTAATAGTAGTACCACAATGTGGATATAATTAATGCCACTGAACTGTACACTGAAAAATAGTTAAAATGATAAATTAGGCTATGTACATCTCATGACAAGAGGGTATACAAATACACAAGAAAATATTTCTACATACTTTTTTTTAAAAAAAGATTTTATTTGTTTATTTGAGAGAAAGAGAGAGCACAAACTGGGGGAGAGGGAGAAGGAGAAGCAGACTCCCTGTTGAGCGCAGAGCCTGATATGGGATTCCATCCTAGGACCCTGAGATTATGACCTGAGCAAAAGGCAGATGCTTAACAACTGAGCCACCCAGGTGCCCCTCTACATACTTTGTTATGAAGTATGAAAATAAAAGACACGCAGAAATACTGCAGTAATCTTGAAAGCCTACAAAAATGTTTACAGAAATGCTTTCTTTCGTTATCTCCCACTTCTAAAGTTGTACCTTGATTAATCTGATTGTTTCCTATGTTTGTGTTAGCAACATACTTGTAATCCACTTCTACAGATGGCTAATCTTATCTCTTAGGTGACAAGTGTTATTAAAATTTCAGTGATTAATTCTTTTTTCCAAACTCTTAGCTTCCAACATACTCGTTATAGCACTAATCATTTCACCTGACAATATCTATCCACTAATCAATTCCCAGTGAGAATTATAAGATATTCATGTGCAGTAGCAAGAAAGAAAAATTAGAATCCCTGAAACAGATGGTTAGTGATATGCTTTTAAACCTAGAATGTATAGAAAATGAAAATGTGAGACTCCCTGGTGATTCCCAGAGGAAATAACAGTACCATAATCAGTGCATTGTGTGGCTTGTCAAATAAGTAATTAGAAACCTTAGAGGGACCATTTGGTATCTGACAAAAGAAAGCCTTTTGGAGGTGATGATGGAGGTTGGCTATATGCACAGCCACTGCACATAGAAGAAAACACTAGAAGAACACATACTAAAATATTAATATTGATTGTCTCTGGGGAGTTGGGTTACCAAGTTTTTATCTCTTTTCTATTTGTTTACCTCTATTTTCTAAAAAAAATTTAAAATAAACATGACAATTGCTATAATAGAAAAAAATCCAAGCAATAAGATTTGTCAAGGATGTCACCAAAATGGCAATGTAGGAGATCCTGACATCTGTCCCCCAACAAAGATCAACAATTAAATGGCTATTCATTAACAACAACAACAACAAAAAAGCTCTAGGAGAGTTCTGGAATCCACTTAAACTCTAGCCACACGGTGGAACAAAAAAACTTGAGAATAATCACACAGAAAGGGAAAAGGGACTGCTTCATTTTGCCTGGATCATCCCATCCCCCAAGCCAGCATTGCCCAAAACCAAGAAAGAACTTCACAGCTAGAAAGAGTTCCCCTCACCAGGTAAGGAAGAATGGGGTGAGTGATGAGTTTGCCCAGCATTTTGGGCACTGCACCAAGGTCCCACTTTAGCTTCACTCCACCCAGACCAGCAAAGCTGAGACATAGAGATAGCTAGGAACAAGGAAGAAAAGTAGGGGCTACCTAAACGGTCACACAATTGAAATAATCATGGTTTAATGATGACCTACTTTGCAGAAAAACACAAGATTTCACCACTGCAGAAACTAACAGCCAACACAGCTGCTGGAGACTGCCTACAGATTTCACCATTTTTCACCCTACAGGTAATCATACTTACTGACATGAGTCTACCCTTTTCCACCAAAGCCCAGAAACCACACTGGCAGCTAGCCCAGGCCTCTGCAGCTGCATAAGTGCAGGACACCAGCCAAGACCCCCCACAGCTGACCCCCACTGCCATGTGCGCACTTGGGTCTAGGCCCTCTAGCTGTGGACTTGCGTGCTGGTGGCCTGACATCTATCACTGGCCTCAACTGCAGTGCACATGCCTGGGAAAGACTGTGCAGCCATGAGAGAGCCAGGGCCTCAGTAGCTGTCAGTGAGTCCATAATTGGCCCCAGCCTTTGTTGCATGCCCTGGCTTCTACACTACATGTGTGTCTGCATTTGGCCCCTGCCACAACAAAGGCACCTGCAGCTGACTTCCATAACTAAATGTACACAATCAATGGCTCCAACCACCACCAGTACTGACACATGTCCTGGTCCCTAGCCATGGTAACAGAAGATGCTGCTGAGAACTCTGATACCCCTTGCAAGCCACTGTGGACCCCCGACAGTGATCACCAATGATCACACAACTGGTCATGCTGTGGAACTCAGTTGGTCTGAGCCAAGAGACATTACCCACCCCCACCCCAGACCCAGTGCCATAATATGACCCTGTACTTGGTGCCCTACACTACTAGACGTGGAGTCACAGCATGCTCAAGTGAGCACCCGTCCCCAGGTGAAAGGATTCCCTTACCAAAGACAGTCCATAATGTTTGTAAGGGGTGACTGCTTCTTTAAATGTGTGGGTACCTACACAAGTCTACAGGGATCACAAAAAAAACCAACAAACAAGAAAGCATGATTCCAACAAAGGAATACAGTAAATCTCCAGTGACTGGCCCCAAAGAAATGTAGATATAGGAATTGTCCAACAAAGTATTCCAAGAATTGTTCTCAAGATGCTCAGGGAATTACAAGAGAAAACAGATAAACAATTTGACAATATCAGAAAACAGGGGCATCTGAGTGGCACAGTTGGTTGGGCTCTGACTCTTGGTTTCGGCTCAGGTCATGATCTCAGGGTTATGGGATTGGGCCTGCATTGGCTCTGTGCCTAGCGCAGAGTCTGCTTGAGATTGTCTGCCTCTATCCCTCCCCACATTCTCATTCTATCTCAAATAAATAAATAAAATCTTTCTAAAACAGCAGTATCAGAAAATGTTACAAGAACAAAAAGAAGGGACACCTGGGTGACTCGGTGGTTGAGTGTCTGCCTTGGGCTCAGGGCATGATCCTGGGGTTCCGGGATCAAGTCCCACATTGGGCTCCCTGCATGGAGCCTGCTTCTCCCTCTGCCTGTGTCTCTGCCTCTCTCTTTGTGTCTCTCTTGAATAAATAAATAAAACCTTAAAAAAATAAAACGTGCTTTAAAAAAAAGAACAAAAAGAAAAAAATTTTTTTAAAAAAGAAAATATTTTAAAACCCAGAAATTTTGAGGTGCCTGCCTGGTTCAGTCAGTAGAGCATGTGACTTTAGATCTCAGGGTCATGGGCTCGTACCCCATGTTGGGTGTAGAGATTACTAAAAATTAAATTAAAAAAACATGTATTTATTTACTTTAGAGAGAGAGCATGTAAGTGGGAGGAGGGGCAAAAGGAGAGGTAGAGAATCTTCAAGTAGACTCCCCATTGAGGGAGGAGCCTGATGTGGGGCTCAGTCCCAGGACCCTGAGATCATGATCGGAACCAAAATTGACAGTCTGATGCTTAACTGACTGAGCTACCCAGGGACCCTAAATAAACTTCAAAAAAGTAAAAAATAAAACCCCCCAAATTTTGGAGCTGAAGAACTTAAGAGAGACCTTTAATAGTAGACTCGAACAAACAGAAGAATCAATGAGATAGAAGACAGATCAAGTCCAAGTATCCAATCAGAGGAGCAAAAAAGAAAAAAGTTTCAAAACAAATAAAGAAAGTCTACAGGAGTTATGGAACACCAACAAGGGAAATAATGTATGTATGCATCATTGGAGTCCCAGAAAGAAAAGAGGGGGAAAAGGGGGTAGAAAACTTATTTAAAGAAATAATGGCTGCGAACTTCCCAAACCTGTGGAGAGTTTTAAACATCCAAGTTCATGAAGTTAATTGGCCATCCCAAAATTTCAATTCAAAATTATCTTTTCCAATAAACATAATAACAAAACTGTCTAAAATCAAGAAAAAGAGAGGATTTTAAAAGCATCAAGAGAAAAAAAAAAACCTTTCATACAAAGGAAACCCCATTAGGCTATCAGTAGGTTTCTTAACAGAGACCATACAGGCCAGGAGAGAATGGGATATTTTGAAAGTGTTGAAAGAAATAAACTGCACACCAAGTATACTTACCGAGCAAAATTATCCTTTAGAAATTAAAGCAAGATAAAGACTTTCTCTAATAAATTAAAGTTGAGGGAATTTGTCACCACTAAATGTGCCTTACAAAAAATGCTTAAAGGAGTTCTTTGAGCTGAAACAAAAGGATGCTAATTAGTAATAAGAAAACATAAAAAATATAACACACTGCTAAAAGTAAGCATATAGACAGACTCAGAATACTCTAATACTATAATATTGTGATATGTTAACTACTTAACTCTAGTATAAAGATTAAAGGACAAAAGTATTAAAAAGAACTATAGCTTCAATAATTTGTTAATGGATATGCAACATAAAAATATGTAAATGGTGACATAAAAAGAGGAAACTAAAAGGATAAAGTTTTTGTATGCAAAATTTTTGGAAAAAAATTTTTGGATGTGATACATTGTTATCAGCATGAAATAGACTATTTGTTTATATATGAATAAATAAATGGATGTTTTATATAAGTTCCATGGTAACCATGATGCAAAACATACAATGTATTCACAAAAGATAAAGAGAAGGGGATCAAAGAATATTACTATGGAAAATCATCAATTCACAAAGGAAGGAGAAAGAGAAGAAAGGAAAAGGGAAACTAGAAAACAATTAACAAGGTGCATTAGTAAGTCCTTACCTATTACCAATTACTCTAAATGTAAATATATGAATCTCCAATCAAAAGATATAAAGTGGCTACATGGATTAAAAAATCATGACCCAACTACAGCTACCCAAAAGACACTCACTTCAGCTTTAAGGACACACATAGGTTCATAGTGAAGGGATAGAAAAAGACATACAATGCAAACAGAAACCAAAAGAGAGCAAAGGAAACTATACTTATATCAGAAAATAGACTTAAAGGGGCACCTGGGTGGCTCAGTCAGTTGAGTGTCTGACTCTTGATTTCAGCTTGGGATATTTCTCAGGGTCATGAGATCGAGCCCTAAGTCAGGTTTTGTGCTGGGCATGGAGGCTTCTTGGGATTCTCTCTCTCCGTATGTCTCTCCACCACCCTACTCTCTCCCTCTCCTTCTCTAAAAAAGAAGAAAGAAAATAGACTTAAAGCCCAAAACAGTAATGAGATAAAGATGGTTATTTTATGATAAGGAGGGGTCAATATATCAACAAAATAAAACAATCATAAATGTATATGCACCAAACATCAAAGCACCTAAATAATTTAAGCAAATACTAACAGATCCAAAGAGAGAAATAGACAAAAATAATAGATTTCAATATCCCACCATCAACAATGGATAGATTATAAAGACAGAAAATCAACAAGAAAATGCTGGGCTTGTGGCATACTTTAGACCAAGTGGACCTAACAGACACATACAGAACATTCCATCCCAAAGCAGAATACACATTCTTCTCAAGCGCACATGGAACATTCTCTAGGACAGATCATATGATAGGTCACAAAGCAAGTCTTAGCGAATTTTTAAGAAGACTGAAATCATACCACGTATCTTTTCTGATCATAATGGTATGAAATAAGAAACCAGTAACAGGAGAAAAGCTGGAAAATTCACAAATATGTGGGAATCAAACACACTAGAACAACCAATGACTCAAAGAAAAAATAAAAAGTGATCAAGAAATATCTTGAGAAAAAGAAAAGACAATGGAAGCACAACATATCAAAACCTATACAATACTACAAAAGGACTTCTAGGAGAGATGTTTATAGAAATAAATGCCCATATTAAAAACAAAGAGAGATCTTAAATAAATCACCTAACTTTACAGCTCAGGGATCTAGGGAAAAAAAGAATACACTAAGCCCAAAGTTGGCAGAAGGAAGAAAATAACAAAGAACAGAGCAGAAATAAATGAAAGAGAGACCAGAAAACAATAGAAAAGATAAATAAAGTCAAGAGCTGGTTTTTTAAAAATATAAACAAAGTTGACAAACTTTGGCTACACCAACTCAGAAAAAAATGAAATAGGGCTTAAATAAAATCATTAATGAAAAAGGAGAAATTTCAAGAAATACTACATAAATACAAAAAGATCATGACAGACTACTATGAACAATTATATGACAATAAACTGGACAAGCTAGAAGAAATGTATAAATTCCTAGAAACATACAATCTATCAAGACTGAATCATGAAGAAATATAAAATATAAACAGAACAATTTCAAGTAAGGAGATTGAATCAGTAATCAAAAACCTCCCAACAGGGACTCCTAGGTGGCTGGCTCAGTGGTTGAGCATCTGCCTTCGGCTCACAGCGTGATCCTGGGGTCCGGGATTGAGTTCCGCATCGGGCTCCCTGCATGGAGCCTGCTTCTCCCTCTGCCTGTGTCTCTACCTCTCTCTCTCTCTCTGTCTCTCATGAATAAATAAATAAAATCTTAAAAAAAAAAACAAACCCAAAAATCTCCCAACAGAGAAAAGCCCAGGACCAGATGGTTTTACTGGTGATGTTACCAGACATTTAAAGAAGAATTAATGCCAATCCCTCTCAAAATCTTCCAAAAAACTGAAAAGGAAAGAACATTCCCAAATTCATTTCATGAGGCCAGTAGTACCATGATACCAAAACCAGATTAGGAGACTATAAGAAAAGAAAATCACAGGCCAATATCCCTGATGAATATAGATGCAAAAAGTCTCAACAAAATATTAGTAAACTGAATTCAACAGTGCATTAAAAGGATCATACACCATGATGAACCGTGATTTATCCCAGGGACTCTGATGCTTCAGCATATGCAAATCCATGTGATACATCACATTGATAGAATTAAAGATAAAAATCATATGATCATCTCAATAACTACAAAAAATTTGATTCAATGTAATAAAGGCCTTATATGATAAGCCCATAGCTAACATCATACCCAATGGTGAACGATTGAAAGCTTTTCATCTAAGAGCAGGAACAGGGGTACCTGGGTGGCTCATTGAGCACCTGCCTTTGGCTCAGGTCGTGATCCTGGGGTCTTGGGATCGAGTCCTACATCAGGCTCCCAGGAGGGAGCCTACTTCTCCCTCTGCCTATGTCTCTGCCTCTCTGGTCTCTCATGAATAAGTGGATAAAATCTTTTTTTAAAAAAGAGAAGGAATAAGACAATGATGCCCACTCTCACCAATTCTATTCAATATTGTACTGGAAATCCTAGCCAGACCAATAAACCCTCACATACAGTGAACTAATATTTGACAAGGAAGCCAAGAATAGTCAGTGGGGAAAGGATAGTCTCTCCAATAAATGGTGCTGGGAAAACTGGATATCTACATGAAGAATGAAATTTAATCCCTATATTATTCCAGTCACAAAAATTAACTCAAAATGGATTAAGGACTTAAACAAGGGGGCACCTGGGTGGCTCAGTCAGTTAAGCACCTGCCTTTGGCTTGGGTTGCGATCCCAGCATCCTGGAATTGAGCCCCATGTTGGGCTCTCTGCTCAGCAGGGAGTCTGCTTCTCCCCCTCCCCCTCCCCCCTCTCTCTTTAAGTCTTCTTTCTCTTGCTTGCCTTCTTTTTCTCAAAAAAGTAAATAAATGAATAAAATCTTTTTAAAAAAGACTTAAACAAAACCTGAAAACATAAAATCTCTAGAAAAAATATAGAGAAAAAGTTCCTTGACATTGGTCTTGGCAATGATTTTTTTAAAAAAGATTTTATTTATTCATGAGAGACACACAGAGAGAGACGCAGAGACATAGGCAGAGGGAGAAGCAGGCTCCCTACAGGGAGCCTGATGCGGGACTTGATCCCAGGACCCAGAGATCACGACCTGAGCCAAAGGCAGATGCTCAACCACTAGGCCACTCAGGCATCCCTGCAATGATTTTTTTGATATGACACCAAAAGCATAAGCAACAAAACAAAAATCAACAAGCGGGATTATATCAAACTAAAAATCTTCTGCACAGCAAGAGAAACAATCAACAAAATGACAAGGTAAACTACTGAACACGAGAAAATATCTGTAAATCATACATCTGATAAGAGGTTAATATCCAAATATATAAAGAACTCCTACAACTCAATAGTAAAAAAAAAAAAATACAATTATAAAAATGGGCAGAGGAACTGAACAGTGTTCATAGAAGACATACAAATGGCCAACAGGTACATGAAAAGGTACTCACATCACTAATCAAAATGCAAATCAAAACCACAATGAGGTATCATCTCACATCTGTTAGAATGTGTATCATATAAAAGACAAGCGATAACAAGTGTTGATGAGAATGTAGAGAAAAGGGAACCTTTGTACACTGTTGTTGGGAATGTAAGTTGGTAGAGCCATTATGGAAAACAGTATGGAGATTCCTCAAAAAACTAAAAATGGAACTGCTATTTGATCTAGCAATCCCACTTCTGGGAATATATCCAACGGAATAAGAGCAGGGTATTGAACAGATATCTGCATTCCCATGTTCACTGCAGCACTATGCACAATAGCCAAGACATAGAAACAATCTAAGTGTCCAATTAATGGATCGAAGTGGGATATACATATGATGGAATATTATTCTGCCATCCTCTAGACTGTAAAATCCATAGTGATAGCAACAAAATTTCTCTACTCTTTGTAGGTGCTTAGCACATAAGTGCTTAGTAAGTGTTCACTATATAAATAAATTCCAAAACCTCTCTCAGGCTTTTGGGTTGTTGCCTTGCTTTTTTTCTTCTTGCTATATCCTTTCATTATTAATTCAACTATAAGTACTGAATGCCAACAAACTGGTAGTGTTTAATAAAGATTGCCTTTTGGGACGCCTGGGTGGCTCAGCGGTTAAGCACCTGCCTTCGACCCAGGGCATGATCCTGGAGTCCCGGAATTGAGTCCCACATCAGGCTCCCTGCATGGAGCCTGCATCTCTCTCTGCCTATGTCTCTGCCTCTCTCTCTCTCTCTCTCTCTCTCTGTGTGTGTGTGTGTCTCTCATGAATAAATAAATAAAAATATTTAAAAAAATAAAATAAAATAAAGATTGGCTTTCATTTACTAGGTGAATTTGTATGAAGTGATTAACACAGGAATAAATCAGGATTTCTTTTTAAAATTTTTGGACTTTATTCTGTAGCATTATTGATCATACTGACATATTTGTATTTTTAAAAAATATTCTATTTATTTGAGAGAGAGAGGAGGGAGGAGAGAGAGAGAGAGAGAGAGAGAGAGAGAGTGTGTGTGTGTGTGTGTGTGTGTGCACGAGCAGGGGGTTAGAGCAGAGGGAGAAGCAGACTCCTCCAATGAGTGGGGAGCCTGATGCAGGGCTTAATCCCAGGACCCTGAGATCATGACCTAAGCTAAAGGCCAACTCTTAACTGACTGAACCACCCAGGTGCCCCTGATATTGTATTTTTAAACAATGTTCTTGTATTAGATACAAATAAGCATAAGAGTTTTGATGTATATTATTTTAGGAATCAAGGTTTTTAGTACAAAAGAAAAGGGAGTACAATCACAGAATAGAAAATTTAGAAACACTCTTGAGCATTACTATTCAGCTTGTAAATCATCTTGATATTAACTCTTTTGTTGATATCATGAAAAATATAGAAACTGTTAAAGATAACAAGAGATATCCTCTGACTCAAGGGGAATATTAGTAGAATGAACCTATAAGTTCTGACCTTGAGTCAGAGAAAGCCATGTGAAATATCCAAAATCCAGTTGGATCTAATTAAGGATCTTTAGGAATTATACAGTCCTATGAATATGAAAGAAGGCACAATTCCCTCCAATCTTATGTCTTAAAATTAAATGCAAAGACATTACTATGGAACATCAAGTTTAAGAGTCTCTAGCGATATCTACATATTTTACATTTTATGTAGATAGTTATATATGTTAACATATATAAAATATCTTATGATTTCAAAACAATTGATAAACTTGGATAGGGAGAAAATTATGTAACATAAAAATTGAACCCTATTTATATATTTAGGCATATATTTATGGATTAACTTTTTTGTCTTGAATATTTTATTTTTTTAAAGATTTTATTTTTAGGGATGCCTGGGTGGCTCAGCGGTTGAATGTCTGCCTTTGGCTCAGAGCATCATCCCGTGGTCTGGGATGGAGTTCTGCATCGGGCTCCTTGTGAGGAGCCCACTTCCCCCTCTATGTCTCTGCCTCTCTCTGTGTCTCTCATGAATAAATAAATAAAATCTTAAAAAATATATTTTATTTTTAACCAATTTCTACACCCAACGTGGAGCTTGAACTTACAGTTCCAAGATCAAGAGTTGCATGTTCTACTGACTGAGCTAGCCAGGTGCCCCAGACTTGAGTATTTTAAAGCAAATCCCAGATATCTTATCATTTCACCCAATTACCCCCCCACCCTCAAAGTTATGGAATCATTAACATACTCATATATAGAATTTAGTGTTACCTATTGGTGTCTCCAACAAGATTTCTCAGCCTTCTAGTGCAAGTGTCACTGAAAGATAGGTTTGTTCTGGTGAAGTGTCATCTTTGTAATCAATTTGAAATGTTTGAGCAATTTAGATTTTTTATTTTAGGGATGCCTGGGTGGCTCAGTGGTTGAGCATCTGCCTTTGACTGAGGGTGTGATCCCGGGGTCCAGGATCGAGTCCCACATCAGGCTCCTGCAGAGAGCCTGCTTCTCCCTCTGCCTATGTCTCTGCCTCTCTCTCTCCCTCTCTCTCTCTGTCTCTCATGAATAAATAAATAAAACCCTTAACAAAATAAATAACTTTTTAATTTTAAGGTGAATTCTTACTAAATTATTCTTTTTTAAAGTTTGTTTGTTTGTTTTTAGTAATCTCTGTACTCAACATGGGGCTCAAATTCACGACCTTGAGATCAAGAGTTGCATGCTCTTCTGACTTAGCCAGCCAGGTACCCCTAAATTATCCTTTTAAAATCTGGCTTTATTGAAGCATGACAAAGAAAACTGTATGCATTTAAGGTATACAACATGATGATTTGATACATATATACTTTGTGAAATGATTAGCATAATCAGGCTATTTAATGCATCTATCACTTCGTATAGTTACCTTTTCTTTTTTTTTTGGTGAAGTGAAAAGATCTACTGTCTTACCAAATTTCAAGTGTACAACACAGTATCATTAACTATAGTCATCATGCTATATGTTAGATCTCCAGAACTTATTCATTTTTTAACTGAATGCTGGTACCCTTTGACGAACATCTCCCTATCTCTCCCACCTCTCAGCCCCTGATAACCATATTCTAATCTCTGTTTCTAGGAGTTACGTTTTTTTTTTGTTTTTTGTTTTTTTTTTTTAGATTCTACATATAAATGAAATTATACAGGACTTGTCCTTTTTTCTATCTGGCTTATACTTAGTATAATGTTGCAAATGGCAGGATTTCCTTCCTTCACGTAGCTAAACATTTCATTGTATATCTATACCACATCTGCTTTATCCATTTTACCTGTTGATGGATACTTAGATTACTTCTATATCTTGGCTACTGTGAATAATGCAACAGTGAACATGGGAGAGCACATATTTCTTTGAGATCTTGATTTCATTTCCTTTGGCGTTATAACCAGGAGTGAGATTGCTGGATCATATCATTGTTTTATTTTTAATTTTTTGAAGAACCTTCATAATGTTTTCCATAATGGCTTACATTTCCACCAACAGTGTACAAGACTTTCCTTTTCTTCACATCCTCTCACATTTGTTATCTCTGATCTTTTTGATACAAGTCAAGAGTACTTCTTTTTTTTTTTTTTACTTTATTTATTTAAGTAATCTCTACACCCAATGTGGGGCTCAAACCCACAGCCCTGAGATCAAGAGTCGCATGTTCTTCTGACTGAACTAGACAGGCATCCCAAGAGTACTTCTTGAATTAACTTTCTCTTTCAGCAGCCTAATCTATTGACACCTTCTCTTCAACCTATTAATGTTCTCGAGCCTTTGCCCATCTTATTTTTTTTAAGTTTCTTTTTTTTTTCTTATTTGTTCATGAGACACACACAGAGAGAGGCAGAGACACAGGCAGAAGAAGAAACAGGCTCCCTGCAGCGAGCCTGATGTGGGACTCAATCCCAGGACCACGGGATCATGCCCTGAGCCAAAGGTAGATGCTCAACCACTGAGCCACCCAGGCGTCCCAAGATTTTGCCCATCTTAAAAAAAAATACTCCATCAACCACAATTTCTTGTCTAGCTATTTCCTGCTTTCCCTATTGCCCTTTCCTTTTGCCAAATATCTTCAAAGGTTAGTCTGCACTTCCACACCTCACCTTCACTTTTTTAAATTGGGAAATACTTCAAGCAAACTAGACATATAATAACTAAATAATATAATGGGGCACCTGGGTGGCTTAGTTGGTTAAGTGTCTGACTCTTGATTTCCACTCAGATCATGATCTCAGGGTCATGGGAGAGTCTGCTTGAGATTCTCTCTCTCCCTCTCCCTCTGCCACCCCCTCCACTCTCTCTCTAAATAAATATATCTTTAAGAAGTTTTTAAAATAGTAATATAATAAACACCCATGTACCCACAACTCAGTTTGTTAAATATTAACTTTTTGACAAATTTCCTTCCTATTTTTTAAAGAAGTAAAACATTACTGTTATAGTTTCAGTATCATGTGTAGCTATCACTTCCCTATTTCTCTCCCTTTCTCTCCAGAGGTAATCACTATTCAGACTTTCAGTCTTTCTTATTTCCACATGTTTTGTTATTGATAATATATATGTATATATCCTTAAAAAATATGTAATCATAGGAGATGTGGAATCAATGACCACCAATGAATCCTGTCTCCCTGAACCCACATCCCTGGGTAGTGTCCTCCCACATGTGGTCATGTGATTTGCTTTGGCCAATGGAATAACTGCAAATGTCATACACACAGGAACTTGAAAAGCACTTGTACATTGAAGCTTGCCATCATATGAAGAGGTACAAACCTTCTAAAGAGGTCACATGGAAGAAAATCTAGGTACACTGCCTGGAAGCCTGCCAACTGCCCGGCATAGGTGAGGTCATCTTAAATCATCTAGCTCCCACCAACTTGACTGCCACAGCATGAATGAGCCTAGGCAAGACTAACAGAAGAAATGCCTAGCTAAGTTTAGTCTAAACTATCTATAGAATTTTGAACAAATACAATGAATGTTGTTTTAAGTAACTGGTTTTAAAGTGGTTTAGCTCTGTCAGTGGTATCATATGAATCATATGGCATATCACAAGCATATATCACAATTCACTTTTTTGTTTCTTTATAATGTGATTTTCCCTGTTTACACATATAGTTGTAGTTCATTCATTTTAAATGAACTTCCATAAATAATTCCTTCATGTGACTATACCACAATTTATTTACCCATTCACTTACTAATGAACACTTGTGCTTCTAGTTTTTCACTATGAGCAATATCATAATGAACATTCTTGTATCAATCCTTTTGCACTAGATGTGGAATTACATGGTTAAGAACACCTTAAACTTTGCTACATAGTGCTATGTTGCTTTCCAGAGAGGCTGTACAGGTCCTCAATCCCTTATCTATCATTTTGAAATCCAAAAATCTCTGAAAACTGGAAGAATTTTTCATAAATTTGGCCTTTTCCCTTTGTTTATGGTGTTCTGGCATCTCCCATTATTTAAACGTTTTTCATTTTAATGTAACCAAAGTTATTAATCTTTTCCTTTATAGCCGTACTTTACCTTAAAACCACTATAAACCAGCTTCTGAACTATAGCAGTCCAATAAAACTGCTCAGTGAGGCCACCAACCGTCATTTATTTATTTATTTATTTATTTATTTATTTATTTATTTATTATTTTTACCAACTGTCTCTTAAAAGACAAATCTCGGCAGCCCGGGTGGCTCAGTGGTTTAGTGCTGCTTTCAGCCCAGGGCCTAATCCTGGAGACCCGGAATTGAGTCCCATGTCAGGCTCCCTGCATGGAGCCTGCTTCTCCCTCTGCCTGTGTCTCTGCCTCTCTCTCTCTCTCTCTCTCTGTGTCTCTCATGAATAAAGAAATAAAATCTTTAAAAAAAAAAGCCAAATCTCATGGACATGTTCTAGTAAGGCTGAATAACTAGTTGACCTCTGCTGTATTTCATATTAATCACCTTTCCTACATTAGAAATTTTACCTCCTTTAGCGTCTTTGACACTACTATCATCTTGTTTCTCTGAATCTCTCTCTCTCTCAACCAGCAATTTGTACACCATTCGTGGGAAATGGCAGTGTGCAGTGGGATTCGGAGTCTTAATAAAAATTACTGAGAACAAAAAAAAAAAAAATTACTGAGAACGCATGCTCTCTTGTGTAACCATGATATGTATAGTAGGTATATCATTAAAAACTTAGTGTGCAAGAATGTTTTTTTTTAATTTTTATTTATTTATGATAGTCACACACAGAGAGAGAGAGAGGCAGAGACATAGGCAGAGGGAGAAGCAGGCTTCATGCACCGGGCGCCCGACGTGGGATTCGATCCCGGGTCTCCAGGATCGCGCCCTGGGCCAAAGGCAGGCGCCAAACCGCTGCGCCACCCAGGGATCCCAGTGTGCAAGAATGTTAATAAGTAATTTGCAAATGGATTCTATACAAGAGTGATGTGACATTTATGCCAGTGAATTTAGGAGATTAAATCATGTATCTGTTTCCCCCCTCTAATAATTGTTATGTACTTTTCTCTCCAAGTCCCTTTTTCTTCCTTAGACTAGCATATAGTTAGCTGCTGATTAAGGGGTATCTTCTCAAGAAGGTAAATTTATTTTTTAAAAGATTTTATGTATTTATTTATGTGTATTTATTTATTTATTTATTTGAGAGAGAGAGAGATATCACGAGCAGGGTGGAAGGGCAGAGGGAGAAGCAGACTCCCTGCTGAGCAGGAAGCCCAATATGGGACCATTCCAGAACCCTGGGATCATGACCTAAGCTGAAGGCAGATGCTTAACGGATCGAGGCACCCAAGTGTCCAAGAAGGTAAATTTAGTCAGAGCATTCACAATACAAACATGAAATACAGCTTAATATTATTGTGCAACATTTTGCATCTATCACAATAATAATTATTCTAGGCCAAAATCATCAATAAATGTTAAAAATTAGTGGGTGAAAGTTTGATGAAAAACAATATATTTTCAAAATATCCCTCCATAAATTACTTGTTTATTGCAAAGGGAAGAATAGCAACTTTACAGTGGAGAAACCTGGTTGACTTTAACCAGCTGATCAAAGCTAACATTACCAGTAATGGCACAAACAGGTATCATGTGCCTCCTGATATTACATCCTGAAAAGGACACAAATTTCTTCTGTGGTATTCCTGTCCAAAATGCATAACTTGAATTTCACAATGTGGAAATATCAGATAAATTCAAAATGAGGGGAATTCTACAAAATAACTGGTCTGTTGTAAAAACAATACCAATGTCATGAATAACAAAGAAAGACTGAGAAACTTCTCCAGATTAAGAGAAACTCAATTTGATGGTTCCTCAAAAAGGTAAACATAAAATGACCATATGATCCCCCAATTTCCCTCCTAGGTATATGCCCAAAAGAACTGAAAACAGGCGCTCAAACAATACCTTTAACAGATATGTTCATAGCAGCACTATTCATAGGAGCTAAAAGGAGGAAACAATCCAAATGTCTATCAATGAATAAATGGATAAACAAAATGCAGTGTATCCAAACAATGGATTATTATTCAATCATACAAAGAAATGAACTACTGATACATGCTACAATGTGGACTAACCTTGAAAACACTATGCTCAGTGAAAGAAGCCAAACACAAAAGGTCACATATTGTATGATTCCATTTGTATGAGAGTTCAACATAGCTAAATCCACAGAGACAGAAAGTAGACTGGTGGTTACCAGAGGCTGGGTGTCAGGGGGCAGGAGGGTGGGCAAGGAGAGAGGCAAATGGAAAGATGCTACTTAATGTATATGAGATTTTATTTTGGGGTAACGAAAATGTTTTGGAATTTAATAGAGGTGGTGGGTGCATGTACTGAATGCATATTGGTCATTCCCTTTAAAACAGTATTATGTGAATGTCACCTGAATTTGGGGGTTTTGGTTTTTTTTTAAGTTTATTATTTTTTTTAGTAATCGCTATACCCAATGTGGGACTCGAACTCACAACCCCAAGATCAAGAGTCATGTGCTCTTCTGACTGAGCCAGTCAGGTGCCCTGAATTTTTAAAAAAAATAAACTAAAAGAGACATGACAACTCAATGCAACTTGTTACCCTGAATTGGATTCTGGACTAGACATTTTTTTCTTTTGCTATAAAGGACATTAGTGGGACAGTTGGTAAAATTCAAATAAGGTCTGTAGGTTAGATAATAGCATTGTGCTGATATTAATTTCCTGATTTTGATCATTGTACTATAGTTACGTAAGAGAATGTCTAATTTTTTTTAGGAAAAAAGCTCTGAAATATTTTAGGGGTAGAGAGATATTATGTCTGTAAATTGTGTGAATCAGAAATCATTGGAGAGACAGAGAAGACAGGAAGGAGAGGGGAGAATGATAAAGCTAATGTGCATAAATATTTACATGTGGGGAATCTGGGTGAAACATATAGGGTAATACATACACTATTTTTTATAACTTCTCCATAAGTCTTAATTATTTCAAAATACAAAGTTTTTCATTGTGACAAAGAGATATTTGTAATTTCATGTTCACAAAAGCATTATATGCAATAGCCAAGACATGGAAACAATGGATAAAGAAAATGTGACACACACACACACACACACACACACACACACACAGAGGAATATTATTCAGCCATAGAAAACCCAAGAAAACCCTGCCATTTGTAACAACATGGATGAACCTTGAGGGCATTACATTATGTGATGTAAGTCAGACTGAGAAAGACAAATACTATATGACTTTACTTATATGTTCAATCTAACAAAACAAAACAGCAAACTCATAGAAAAAGAGAACAGGGACGCCTGGGTGGCTCAGTGGTTGAGCATCTGCCTTCAGCTCAGGGCATGATCGTGGAGTCTCCGGATGAGTCCCACATCGGGCTTCCTGCATGGAGCTTGCTTCTCCCTCTGCCTGTGTCTCTGCCTTTCTTTCTCTCTCTCTGTCTCTCATGAATAAATAAATAAAATCTTTTTTTAAAAAAGAAAAAGAAAAGATTTGTGGTTATCACAGGTGGGGGAGTTGGAGGGAGGTGGTGAAAAGGTATAAACTTCCGGTTATGGAATAAATAAGCAGTAGGGATGTGATATACGACATGATGACTATAGCTAACACTGCTGTATGGTATATCTGAAAGTTAAGAGAGTAAATCCTAAGATTTACTCATCACAAGAGGAAAATAACCCATATTTTTCCCTTTCTTTTTCTAAAAGATTTTATGTATTTATTCATGAGAGACACACAAAGAGAGGCAGAGGGAGAAGCAGCCTCCCCGCAGGGAGCTTGATGCAGGACTTGATCCCAGGACCCTGGGATCATGACCTGAGCCTAAGGCAGATGCTTAACCACTGAGCAATCCAGATGCCCCCCCCCCCGCTTTTTTATCTATATGAAAGGATGGACATTGGGCAACCCGGGTGGCTCAGCGGTTTAGCGCCGCCTTCAGGGCGTGATCTTTTTTTTTTAATAATACATTTATTTTTTTATTGGTGTTCAATTTACCAACATACAAAATAACACCCAGTGCTCATCCCGTCAAGTGCCCCCCTCAGTGCCCGTCACCCATTCACCCCCACCCCCTGCCCTCCTCCCCTTCCACCACCCCTAGTTCGTTTCCCAGAGTTAGGAGTCTTTATGTTCTGTCTCCCTTTCTGATATTTCCCACACATTTCTTCTCCCTTCCCTTATATTCCCTTTCACTATTATTTATATTCCCCAAATGAATGAGAACATACAATGTTTGTCCTTCTCCGATTGACTTACTTCACTCAGCATAATACCTTCCAGTTCCATCCACGTTGAAGCAAATGGTGGGTATTTGTCGTTTCTAATGGCTGAGTAATATTCCATTGTATACATAAACCACATCTTCTTTATCCATTCATCTTTCGATGGACACCGAGGCTCCTTCCACAGTTTGGCTATTGTGGACATTGCTGCTAGAAACATCGGGGTGCAGGTGTCCTGGCGTTTCATTGCATCTGAATCTTTGGGGTAAATCCCCAACAGTGCAATTGCTGGGTCGTAGGGCAGGTCTATTTTTAACTCTTTGAGGAACCTCCACACAGTTTTCCAGAGTGGCTGCACCAGTTCACATTCCCACCAACAGTGTAAGAGGGTTCCTTTTTCTCCACATCCTCTCCAACATTTGTGGTTTCCTGCGTGATCTTGGAGACCCGGAATCAAGTCCCACGTCGGGCTTCCTGCGTGGAGCCTGCTTCTCTCTCTGCCTCTGTCTCTCCCTCTCTCTCTGTGTGTGTCTCTCGTGAATAAATAAATAAAATCTTTTAAAAAAAGGATGGACATTAACCAAAATTAGCATGGTAATAATTTCACAATATAGGTGAATCAAATCATTATGCTGTACACCTTAAACTTACAGAGTGCTGTAGGTCAATTCTATCTCAATAAAACCAGGGCAGGGCAGCCCCGGTGGCGCAGCGGTTTGGCGCTGCCTGCAGCCTGGGGTGTGATCCTGGAGACCCGGGATGGAGTCCCACATCGGGCTCCCTGCATGGAGCCTGCTTCTCCCTCTGTCTGTGTCTCTGCCCCCTCTCTCTGTGTGTCTATGAATAAATAAGTAAAATCCTTAAAAATTTTTTAAAAAACAGGGCAAATATAAAGTGTTTTTTTTAAATCATACTGGAAGTTACCTCAGTGGGGGAGGGGAGAACATACAGTGAGCTTCTGGAGTGCTAATAATTTTTTATTATGACTCTGAGTAGTGGTTATACAGGCATTCATTTTATAATTATTTGTTAAACTGTAAATATACACTGTATGAACATTACACAATTTGAAAAGTAAAAGAAATGAATAAATATCCTTAACATAAAAATGAAACGTAACAGAATGCTGTAAACATATGCTTGTCTTTCAAAAAAAAGGTATTCTTACAGACCCAGGTTCTTTTATGATGATTGGTAAGACATAAGATACCTAGAAGCACTGCCCTGAAAGACTGGGTAATGATGGATACTGTGCTTCCCTAGACTTTCTCCTACTTTTCTGGCCAATCCTTTTATCGTTCCATTTCCTCTGACTCATCCCCCTTAAATGTCTGAATGTCTGTATTCTAGGTCTTATCCTCAATCCTTTTCTGGTCTCATTATCCAAATTCTCATTGAATGACTGTACCAATTTCCATGGCTTCAACTAATATCTATAAACTGACAAATTCCAACTCTCATAAATTTTTTTAAAAGATTTTATTTATTTATTCATGAGAATACACACACACAGAGAGAGAGAGAGAGAGTCAGAGACACAGGCAGAGGGAGAAGCAGGCTCCATGCAGGGAGCCTGACGTGGGACTCGATCCCGGGTCTCCAAGATCATGCCCTGGGCTGAAGGCGGCGCTACACCGCTGAGCCACTTGGGCTGCCCTCTCATAAATTTTAAACGCATATATCCAAGTATCTAAGTACTATACATCTTTACTTTGATATCCCACAGGCTCTCAAATTTAATGTATACAAAAGTGATTTTATAATCTTCTCCATCCCTCACAAACCTCAAATCTTGTCCTCCCAAATTCCTTGTTCAAGTCTGGAGAAGAGAATTCACCCTTTCCATCTGTCTCAATTAATCCCCATATACAGTCTTTTGGAGCTTCTTGACTTGGTCCTGAATGTCTCTCAAATCTTCCTCCATTCTCTATACTTCAATAATACAAATTTTTAAATGCTTAAAAATGTTTTTTAAATAAAAATTTAGGGGATCCCTGGGTGGCTCAGCGGTTTAGCACCGCCTTTGGCCCAGGGCCTGATCCTGGAGACCCGGGATCGAGTCCCACGTCAGGCTCCTTGCGTGGAGCCTGATTCTCCCTCTGCCTGTGTCTCTGCCTCTCTCTCTCTCTCTCTCTGTCTCTCATGAATAAATAAATAAATAAATAATCTTTAAAAAATAAAAATAAAAATTTAAAAAATCTGCTCCCATCTATCTTCACTGCCATTGTGTAGATTCAAGCTCTGAAATTTTTTGTTTGAATTATTCTAGTAGCTACGTAATTGATCTTCATGCTTCCTGTTTTGTCTCCTCTATTAATGCAGCTTTCACATGGCCATAAGATTAAATTTTCTAAAGTGAAAACTTGATCATGACTACTCTACTTAAAGTCCTTCAGGGGTTTCCTATAGCTTCAGAATAAAGTCCAAATGCCTTGGCATAACATGACCTACAATACTTTTCTTGGTCTAGCCCCTGACTCTCCCCAGACTCATTTCTAACTACTCTCTCCCTAACTACTCTTTACTCCTGTCATTCTGAATTATTTGCAGATCCCTGAATAAGCCAGGCTCTCTCATTTTTGTCCCTTTGCCTTAAATTCCTTTTCCTGTAATATTTCACTTTGTTAACTACTACCTTTCCTTCAAAACATAAGTTCGTCATCATCTCTTCTAGGAAGTCTTCCTTAACACTCCTCTAAAATGGGTTAAATACATCTCTTCATTCTTTCATGGTATAGTATGCTTACTTTTGTCACAGCACTTATCACATGGTGCTATAATTATCTGTTTACCCATATATTTCTCACACCAAGCTGTGAGTTTCATGAGGACAGGGACCATTGCTTATTTGTCTCTGTATCCCTGGGGACTAGGATAACACCTGGTACAAATAGGTACTCAATAAATTTCTGTCAAATAAAATTATTCATTATGGTCAAGGGGCCACACAGTGCTGCAGGCAATAATGGTAATTCAAGGAATTCAAGTTGATTGTCTAGTCCATTTAGACTTTTGAGGATGCTATTAAAAGAATTATGAATTTTAACCTTTGTATACTTAATCTTATTACATAAATGATGTGTCATCTGAAACAGGCAGAGCTCAAAATAAAAAGCAACAGTGTCACTGGCTTTTAATGGAATCGGAGCAATATTTATAAAAAAAATTCACTAATGGTTACAGGTTAGATATAATCAAATATGCCTGCAAGTACCCATACCAAAAAAACCTTTTGAGTCTGTCCCTCCCACTGTACTCCCATTGTAGTATCTTAGTCTGGGTGCCCATCATCTCTCTCCTAATTTACCATAATAGCTTCTTGTATTGTGGTAAGTACTGTCTCCCAAAATACATGTACACATGGTATCTTAGAAAGCGACCTTATTAGGAATACAGTCTTTGCAGATGTAAGTAGTTAAAGTTATACTGGGGTACCTGGGTGGCTCAGTAGTTGGTTGGGCATCTGCCTTCGGCTCGGGTCATGATCCCAGAATCCTAGTATCGGGTCCCACATAAGGATCCCTGCTAAGCGGGGAGTTTGTTTCTCCTTCTCCCTCTGCCCCTCCCCCTGCTCATGCTCTCTCTCTTTCTCTCTCTCTCTCTCTAATACTCTTTCTCTCAAATAAATAATCTTAAAAAAAGTCATACTGAATTAGGGTGGGCCCTAAATTCAAGTGTCACTATAATGCCATGTAAAGACACACAGAGAAGAAAGCCATATAAAGATATGGGTCTTTACAGGCAAGAAGCAAGGAAGAAGACCACATGAAGAAGAAGGCAGAGATCTGTATGATGCAGCTACAAGGAAAGGAATGCCAAGGATTGCTGACAGCATCTGAAGTTAGGAAGAGACAAGGAAGGATTCTTCCCTAGAGTCTTCAGAGGGAGGATGGCCATGCCAACACTTTGATTTTGGACTTCTAGCCTTCAGAACTGTAACAGAATATATTTCTATTGGGTTTTTAAAAGATTTCACTTATTGAGAGAGAGAGAACATGAGAGTATGTGAGTGTGTGAGAGAGTGAAAGCATGAGAGAGAGCAAGCAGAGGGAGGGGCAAAGGGAGAGGGGGAGGCAGACTCCCCATTGAGTAGGGGGCCTGATTCCAGGACCCTGGGATCACAACCTGAGCCAAAGCTGATACTTAACCAACTGAGCCACCCAGGTGCCCCTGGAATACATTTCTATTGTTTTAAGCCATCCAATTTGCAGTAATTTGTTATGGCAGCCCCAGGAAGCTAATACATCTGCTAACTGATCTCCCTGCCTTGGCTTGCTTCCTTACAATCCATCTTCTACACTGCCACTAGTATACATTATTATTTCACTCCTCTATTTAAAACCCTGTCATGATTCCCCCCCATGCCAATCTTTGTAGCCTCATCTCTTGCTACTCCCCTACACAATCCCTATACATTAACAACATACTACTTGAAGTTCTCTCCAAATACTATGCTCATGAACACTGCTGTGCTTGTCTATACTGCTCCCTCTGGAACACAGCCCCTTCACCATCAAATTTTTCTTCTTTATATCTCGACAACCTAGTATGCAAGGAGTGGCAGTAATGAAGATATAATGTTTTTTAAGGGAATTTGGTTGTGAAGGCTGAGAATCTGTTGTCAGTAACAAATTTTGAAATCAGAGATTCAGGAGCCTACTCTCTAACATACACTGTTAGAAAGGGATCCCCTACTTATACAAAGCCATTCCCCAATGTTCTATCATTGGTCCTCTTCTGTTTTCCCTCTACTATTTCCCCTCTTTGGGATGGCATCCATTCTTATGGCTTCAAATACCACCTATTATAATTGAGACAAGGACATCCCTAGTTCTATTATCTCTCCCAAGTTCATACTTTGGGAAGTTGTCCCACAGCACACTGATGCTCTCTTCCTTTTTCTTCTGGTCATTTTTTTCTCTGTATGTTTAATTTTGGATAGTTTCTTATGCTGGTACATTATGTTCACTAATCTTTTCTTCAGGAGTATCTCATTCGATCAAGTATTTTTTTCTCAGACACTGTATTAATCATTTCTAGAAGTTTAATTTCAGTCTTTTATATCCTCCATGCCCCCCCAACATGATCACATGATCATGTTCTCCTCTACATTACTGAACAGTATATTCATAACTGTTTTAATGTCCTTATCTACTAATTTTATCATCTGTGTTATTTCTGGGTCTGTATCTGTTGACTGATTTTGCTCATATTTTCCTGCTATGTATACCTGATCATTTGTTATTAGATGCAAGGCATTATGGACTTTATATTGTTGGGTGCTGGATTCTTTTCTTTATTGCTCCTTTAAATACTTCTAACCACACAACAGTCTGTAAGGTAAAACCACACAACAGTCTGTAAGGTAAACCACACAACAGTCTGTAAGGTAATAAATACTATCTCAAATACTGGTTTGTAGTTTTCCCAGCAAACTTAGTGGGGAAGCCTTGTGGTTTCACATCTTCATGAGTAAGTCTCAGAAAGTGAAGTGCTTTCCCCAAGATTGTGCAAGAAGTCACTAACAGTCACTCAAAGACAGCTTTTTTCCAATGTTCCTGGCTCAATCCACAATACTCGATGCTTAAGGGAACATGACCACTTGATAAGTTTGTAAATGCCATGTTTGATTGCAAAAGTGTCAGAAGGCTACTTAAATAAATATTTTCAACACAGAATCCTTATGATAAAATGTAGTTAATATCCTCAGTAGAAAAAAATTAATTTGGAGCTTTTATTAACTCCTTATTTTCTTGTTAACTTATATTTTGCATTTACTATATACATTATATGAATAAAATAATCATTAAACCAAAAGTAAAAAAAAAAATACTTCTGAGATTTGTTCTAGGATACACGTAAGTTACTCAGAAACAATTTAATCCTTTCAAGCTTTCTCTTAAGTTTGGTTAGGCAGGACCAGAGCAAACTTTAGTCTAGAGTGAATTTGTCTCCACTACTGAAGCAATATTCCCCTTTCTTTCTCTCTCAATGTCTCCATCTCTCTCTCTCTCTCTCTTTCTTTGAAGGTCTCTTCTTTTTTGGTACTATGCCCTGCATATGTTAGCCACTTCAACTTTCTTGAATTCTCAACTCTGTCTCCTAAACTCAGAGAGACTGCTAGGCTCTAGTGAGGTTCCCTCTCTCTGAACTGTTGTCTCATATATTTCATACAGTTTTACAATTAAGGCCAAAGGGTAAATCTGGTCCTTCTTACTCCACCATAACCAGAAGCTTAAGTCCTTACCCTTTTGAAAAGATTAGTGTATCTACTGTGAGAAAATGGACCGTAGAAGGGTAAAAGTAGAAGCAAGGAGACTAGTATTATTACAAAAATCCAGATGGAACTGATCAATTGGGACTAGGATGGTAGCAGTAGAAATGTAGAGAAATAGATTCTGGGTGCATTTTTATTTGTTGTTTGAGAGTAGCACATGATTCTATTACTTACCATTAAAACTTCAGCATAGTACCTGACCCACAATAGTTGTTTAATAAACAAAAGGCACTATGTCACCTCCTCCCCACACTGATTAGCTCAAAGATAAATAATAATGGTCACTGTCCACAAGAAACTAAAAGTCTAGTGCTAAAGAAAAGATCTGATTATGTTTCCCTTTTGGCTCAAAAGCCTTTTGATGGCTCCTCATTATTTACAAAATAAAGTAAAAATTCTTCAGTCTGTCATGCAATGTCCTCTTTAGTGAACTTTTTTACTAGCCCATCTGCAACTGAATCCCTACTGTGCTGAACTCTTTCACTCTAATCTCACCAGACTACAAGTAAATAGGTATTGAGGGAACAAATAAATAACATTATATAAAAAATACAGGATGAGCACCGGGTGTTATATGTTGGCAAATTGATCTCTAATAAAAAATATACATATTTTTAAAAAGAGACAAATAAAAAAACAAGGTATCAAAAAAATACAGAGTTCAAATATTTTCTAGTTCTTGGTTGTATCTTAGGAAGATGTTAAATTCAGAAAAATCACCATCTTACACCAAGTCACAGCTACTTTGAATTTTTAATAATTTGGAACAGATTATTTATCTTAACATTTGGCTCCTCTTTTCAGATATCCCATTCCTGTCTGTAGCACCACAATTCTTCCAGTCTTTTGGGTAAAAGCCCTGGCCTTATCTTTGGATACAGGGTTCAAAAATAGATCTCTCATTTATTCTATCATAATGTGTCTCATTTATGCAGTCTTCTTCAATGCTATTGGGGTCACTACCATCCAGGATCTCATTGCTTTTTAACATGATTACCATGACAGATTTCTAGCTGGTATCCCTTTACCGTTTCCAGTATGCCTTATACATAACTATTGAAAAAATCTTCGGGATGCCTGGGTGGCTCAGTGGTTGAGTGTCTGCCTTTGGCTCAGGTCATGATCCCAGCATCCTGGGATCAAGTCCTGCACCAGGCTCTCTGCAAGGAGCCTGCTTTTCCCTCTGCCTGTCTCTGCCTCTCTCTCTGTGTCTCTCATGAATAAATAAATAAAATCTTTAAAAAAAATATTTCATCATGCCATGCCCTCGCTCAAGGAACCTCAAAAGCTCGCTAACTGCAGCAGGTAAGAACTCTTCAGCTTAATTTTGAAAGTCTCCTATTATCAACTCACCTTTGACTAACACAGTACTATCTTATTTCCTGTTACTCTCACACTTGTAATTGCCAATACTGTTACACCAATTTCCTCCTCACTCTTCCTGGATCACGCCAGGCACATTCCCGCCTCCGTATCTTTCTTCATAACTGTTTCCTTTTCTTGGAATACTCTCCCTTCACTTCTTCCTGTATCTAAACCCTCTCTTGTTTCATAACCCACTCTAGTCCCATCTCTTCCGTGATGCCTTTTTAAATTACTGTAGCCTTGAGCACACAAGGTATTTGACACTATAGATAGCTCCCAAAGCACCTGGCATAGCCCTGGACATAAAGAAACCAATAAGGATTTTCCCAAGCTGATGGGTATATAAATGAACAAGAATAAAATTCATATTTAATGAAGATAAACTCAATCCCCTTCACTGGCTCCTCAATCTCTGCCTACTTCTTAAATACTAGCATAGTACTACCTACTTCATTGAAGGCTGTTGTGAGAATCAAATATATAAGTACACATAAAGTACTTAGTATAGGGGCACTTGGGTGGCTCCATCGGTTCAGTGTCTGCCTTCGGCTCAGGCCATGATCCTGGGCTCCTGGGATGGAGCCCAACATCGGCTCCCCACTTAGTGGAGAGTCTGCTTATTCCTCTCTCTCTGCCCCTCCCTCACCTCTCATTTTCTTGCTTTCTTTCTCTATCAAATAAACAGTCTTTTTTTTTAAGCACTTAGTATAGTGCCAGCCACAGAGTGGGCTCTCAGTAAATGTCAGCCTAATATTACTATGACACACTCACCACTCTCCAACTTGTTTTACTGTCAATAGTCTCATTTTAGGTTAATGGTCTCACCACTGACTAGGCCTCCACACCGGGGCTGTTTAAGGCTATTCTGATACCCTTTAATGGCTTTGAGCCCTTAGCTCCTCTCATACTTTCCATATTCACTTAGTTAGCAAATGCCTGTCAATTCTTCTGAAATACCTCTGTGAATCTATCACTTCCTCTCTTCTGTTCAGGACCTCATTTCTCTCTCGAGACAATTCCAACAGCCTTCTAAACTTGTCTCTCTTCCTTTGATCTTTCTCCTACCCCGTCTATTCTTCACAATGTAACACAGTTCACTTTCCCCTTTAAAGCTCTTCAGTGGCCAGTGGCTACCAATTATACTTCACGGTTTGGCATGCAAGGCCCTTTTGTGCTCTGACCTCTACCTACCTATCCAATTTCATCTTCTATCAATTACTTATTCCATACTTTTAGTTCACCTATACAATCTATTTTCAGTTACAAGAATGGGCCATGCTGTTTTACCACAGCATGCCTGGGTAATTTAATATCTTCTGAAATACCCATCCTGACCTTGTAAACTTTGTAACTGCTTACTCATTCTCTGTCTCCATTTAATTACCACCTCTGTGAAGATGTCTCTAATCTCACTCTCCATTGTTATACTTTATTACATTTTCTATGTTTATGTTTCCCCTACTACTAGATTTTCTTTATTCCTTAACAGCAAAAGCCATGTCCTATTCATATTTTTAATCTCAACATGCTGCATAGTGTCTTGTACATTATAAGAGGGCAATAAGTAATGACTAAATAAACCTCTTTTCTAATTGTATTTCACACTATCCAACCAGTTCTATGAATACACATTGCTCTTTCTAGCCACTCTTCCTTGCCTCTGCCAGTCTCTGTGCCTGCAATGTTTCCCATCACTTACTGAAAACCTATTTGCCAACGGCCAGAACATTCTCATCTCCTATTGCTACCTTTTCTGACCACCATGGCTGGAAATGATCCCTTTCATGTTCCCCTTTCTATTATAGCATGAGATTTTAGGATGAATAAGATGCAAAGATTAGTAAGATCTACCCTTCACCTTAAAAACTCTGTCACTGTGGGCGCCCATAACCCAGGACAGGGGTTCTCAAAGTTTAGCAAACAGAAGTATCAACTGCGGGGATTGTTCAAAATCTTTGGGGCCCACCTCCAAAGATCCTGATTCAGTAACTAGGCATGGGACCTGGGAATTGACCTTTTAAACAAGAATTCCAGGTGATTCTAATGAAGATAACATGGGTCTGTGCCCTTTGGAAGGTTCATGGACCCTGATATTACATGACATGAACTGTGTAAATATATACATATATGTGCATTTTTAAGGGAGAGTCCAGTTTATATTCCATCATCTATAACCTCCAAAAAAGTTTGAAACTTACTTATCCAATGGGAAACAAATATATTAACTGACAAGGTACAAAACAATTAAGCTAAGTGCTAGTACAGAAATACAAATAAGGTGCTAGGGGAACATAAACCAGGGAACAATTAAGTATGCCTAGGGTAGCTAGGAAAAGCTTCACATTAGAGCAATACTTCTTTTTAAAGTTTTTATTTAAATTCCAGTTAATTATACAGTGTAATATTAGTTTCAGGTGTACAATATAATGATGCGACACTTCCATACAATATCTGATGCTCATCACAAGTGCATCCCTTAATCCTCATCACCTATTTAACCCATTCCTACACCAGCCTCCTCCCTAGAAGGCATCAGTTTGTCCTCTACAGTTAAGAGTCCGTTTCTTGGGGCACCTGGGTGGCTTACTCAGTTAAGCATCCGACTCTTGATTTCAGCTCAGGCCATGATCCCAGGTCATGTGATGGACTCCCACACCAGGCTCTGCTCAGCAGGGAGTCTGCTTGAGATTTTCTCTCCCTCTTCCTCTGCCCCTCCCTCTGCTCAAGTATGCTCTCTCTAAATAAATAATCTTTTTTTTAAAAAAAAAAAGTCTATTTCTTGGTTTGCAACACTTTGAAGGATATTCCAAAATGAGTACAAGTTTGTCTAGTAGAATAGAAGAATACTAGTATATGTAAAGACACAGAGATACAAAAGGGAAGTTTTACATTCAATATATATAGAATATTTGTGAAAGGAACACATATTCCTCTCAATACACTGTATTGAGACTAGAGACTTTGTGTGCCAAGTTAAAGAATTTAAACGTTATCCTGTATGTAACAGAAACAAGAGGGTATTTTTAATTGGGGTAAAATTCACATAACATAAAATTCACCATTTTAACCATTTTAAAGTGTACAACCATTTTAAAGTGTAGCTTCCAGTACATTCACTTTGCTGTGTAATCATCACTCAAAAAGAAACCATGTGCCCATTAAGCAGTCACTTCCCATTGCCCCCTTAGCCCTAAGCTCTGAGCAACCACTAATCTGCTTTTCATCTTGTCTACTGTAAGTATTTCATATAAATGGGATCACATAGTATGAGGCTTTTTTCTGTCTGGCTTCTTTCATTTAAGTTTAGGTTTAGTTCATCTGTGTTGTAGCATGTATCAGTTCTGCATTCATTCCCTGTTTTGGCTGAACACTGTTCCACTGTATGAATATAACACATTTTGTCTACCTGCCCAACAGTTGATGGACATCTATGTTGTTTCCACTTCCTGACTATGATTAATAATGCTGTTATGAACGTTCACGTACAAGTTTTCATTTGAAAACCTGTTTTCAGAGTGTTGGGATAGAGGGAACTTTCCTTGACATCTTAAAAGCCATCTACGAAAAGCCCACAGCAAATATCATTCTCAATGGGGAAGCACTGGGAGCCTTTCCCCTAAGATCAGGAACAAGACAAGGATGTCCACTCTCACCACTGCTGTTCAACATAGTTCTGGAAGTCCTCGCCTCAGCAATCAGACAACAAAAAGACATTAAAGGCATTCAAATTGGCAAAGAAGAAGTCAAACTCTCCCTCTTCGCCGATGACATGATACTCTCCATAGAAAACCCAAAAGCCTCCACCCCAAGATTGCTAGAACTCATACAGCAATTTGGTAGCGTGGCAGGATACAAAATCAATGCCCAGAAATCAATGGCATTTCTATACACTAACAATGAGACTGAAGAAAGAAATTAAGGAGTCAATCCCATTTACAATTGCACCCAAAAGCATAAGATACCTAGGAATAAACCTAACCAAAGAGGTAAAAGATCTATACCCTAAAAACTATAGAACACTTCTGAAAGAAATTGAGGAAGACACAAAGAGATGGAAAAATATTCCATGCTCATGGATTGGCAGAATTAATATTGTAAAAATGTCAATGTTACCCAGGGCAATTTATACGTTTAATGCAATCCCTATCAAAATACCATGGACTTTCTTCAGAGAGTTAGAACAAATTATTTTAAGATTTGTGTGGAATCAGAAAAGACCCCGAATAGCCAGGGGAATTTTAAAAAAGAAAACCATAGCTGGGGGCATCACAATGCCAGATTTCAGGTTGTACTACAAAGCTGTGGTCATCAAGACAGTGTGGTACTGGCACAAAAACAGACACATAGATCAATGGAACAGAATAGAGAACCCAGAAGTGGACCCTGAAATGTACGGTCATCTAATATTCGATAAAGGAGGAAAGACTATCCATTGGAAGAAAGACAGTCTCTTCAATAAATGGTGCTGGGAAAATTGGACATCCACATGCAGAAGAATGAAACTGGACCACTCTCTTTCACCATACACAAAGATAAACTCAAAATGGATGAGAGATCTAAATGTGAGACAAGATTCCATTAAAATCCTAGAGGAGAACACAGGCAACACCCTTTTTGAACTTGGCCACAGTAACTTCTTGCAAGATACATCCACAAAGGCAAAAGAAACAAAAGCAAAAATGAACTATTGGGACTTCATCAAGATAAGAAGCTTTTGCACAGCAAAGGATACAGTCAACAAAACTAAAAGACAAACTACAGAATGGGAGAAGATATTTGCAAATGACATATCAGATAAAGGGCTAGTTTCCAAAATCTATAAAGAACTTATTAAACTCAACACCAAAGAAACAAACAATCCAATCATGAAATGGGCAAAAGACATGAAGAGAAATCTCACAGAGGAAGACATGGACATGGCCAACATGCACATGAGAAAATGCTCTGCATCACTTGCCATCAGGGAAATACAAATCAAAACCACAATGAGATACCACCTCACACCAGTGAGAATGGGGAAAATTAACAAGGCAGGAAACAACAAATGTTGGAGAGGATGCGGAGAAAAGGGAACCCACTTCCACTGTTGGTGGGAATGTGAACTGGTGCAGCCACTCTGGAAAACTGTGTGGAGGTTCCTCAAAGAGTTAAAAATAGACCTGCCCTACGACCCAGCAATTGCACTGTTGGGGATTTACCCCAAAGATTCAGATGCAATGAAACGTCGGGACACCTGCACCCCGATGTTTCTATCAGCAATGGCCACAATAGCCAAACTGTGGAAGGAGCCTCGGTGTCCATCGAAAGATGAATGGATAAAGAAGATGTGGTTTATGTATACAATGGAATATTACTCAGCAATTAGAAACGACAAATACCCACCATTTGCTTCAACGTGGATGGAACTGGAGGGTATTATGCTGAGTGAAATAAGTCAATCGGAGAAGGACAAACAGTGTATGTTCTCATTCATTTGGGGAATATGAATAATAGTGAAAGGGAATATAAAGGAAGGGAAAAGAAATGTTGGGAAATATCAGGAAGGGAGACAGAACATAAAGACTCCTAACTCGGGGAAACGAACTAGGGGTGGTGGAAGGGGAGGAGGGCGGGTGTTGGAGGGGAATGGGTGACGGGCACTGAGGTGGACACTTGACGGGATGAGCACTGGGTGTTTTTCTGTATGTTGGTAAATTGAACACCAATAAAAATTAATTAAAAAAAAAAAAGAAAACCTGTTTTCAAAAAAAAAAAAAAAAAAGAAAACCTGTTTTCAATTCTCTTGAATATATGCCTAGGAGTCATATGGTAATTCTGTGTTTAACTTTTTTAGGAACATGAACAGAGACCTTTATTTTAAGAGAGATTGAGAACGTGCATGAGCATGCAAGCACAAGTAGGGGAGGGGCAGAGGGAGAGGGAGAGAAAATCCTTAAGCAGATTCCCCAATGAGCAAGGAGCCTGACATGGGGCTCAATCCCAAGACCTTGAGACTGAAATCAAGAGTCAGACATTTAACCAACTGAGCCACTCAGGGGCCCCACAAACAGAGAATTTTAAGCAAAGAAATGATTAGTAAAATAGCCACTACAGCAAAATGTAGAAGAAAGCTGGGATAGAAAGAGATAGGAAGCAGGAAGATTATAGAGGGGGCTACTGTAATAGTCTAAATAAAAATAGACAAGGGTTTAAATTAGAAAGTCTAGAGAACAGATAAAACAACAGTGTATATAGTGTTCAGGATAAGGACTAGGGATAATTCAAGGAGATGACACTGAATTTGCTAGCTTAGAGAACTACAGAGAAGGTGACATTAACTGAAGCTGAGGACATATGATGGATAAGAAGTTTAAGAAAGGTAGTAGAGGGCAGCCCCGGTGGCGCAGCGGTTTAGCGTCGCCTGCAGCCCGGGGTGTGATCCTGGAGACCCGGGATCGAGTCCTACGTTGGGCTCCCTGCTTGGAGCCTGCTTCTCTCTCTCTCTCTCTCTCTCTCTCTCTCTGAATAAATAAATCTCTTTTTTAAAAAAGAAAGGTAGTAGAGCACAGTGGTAAGAGTAGGCTCTGGAGCCAGACGGCTTAGGTTTGAATTCAGGCACAGCCCCTTACTATTCTGTAAGACTTGAGCAGATACCGCCTTTCCACACGTCAGTATCCTCATCTAGAAAATGGAGATAATAATATACCACCTCATCAAGCTGTTGTGAGAAAATGAGTTAAAATAAATAAAGCAGTTGGGCGCCTGGGTGGCTCAGTTGGTTAAGCACCTGCCTTTGGCTCAGCTCATAATCCCAGGGTCCTGGGATGGAGCCCTGCATCAGGCTCCCTGTTCAGTGGGGCATCTGCTTTTCCCTCTCCTCTGCCTGTAGCTTCTTCTGCTTGTGTTCTCTCTCTCTCTCTCTCTCTCTCTCTCTCTCTCTCTCATTCTGTGAAATAAATAAATAAATAAAATCTTTAAAAAATATATAAAGCACTTAGAATCATATTAAGCATATAGTAAATGCTCAATAAATATAATCTATTATTTTTGATTATTGTTGTTGATGATGCTAATGTTATTTGAGGTAAAAAGTTTAAGTCTGTGCTGTTACACCTGAAACATTTAGGGGAGAAGAATCCACTAGGCAATAAGAAATACTAAAATTATCCTAGAAAAGAGCACAAGCAATAATTTCTCTGACACTGGCCATAGCAACTTTTTTCTAGATAGGTTCCCTGAGGCAAGGAAAACAAAAGCAAAAATAAACCATTGGGACCACACCAAAATAAAAAGCTTCTGCACAGTGAAGGAAGCAATCAACAAAACTAAAGGGCAACCTATGGAATGGGAGAAGATATTCACAAATGACATATTTAATAAAGGGTTAGTAGCCAAAATATATAAAAGACTTATAAAACTGACCACCCAAAAAATGAATAATCCAATTAAAAACTGAGCAGAAGACACAAACAGACATTTCTCCAAAGAAGATCTACAGATGGCCAACAGACACATGAAAAGATGCTCATCATCACTTATAATCAGGGAAATGCAAATTAAAACTACAATGAGCTACTTGGGTGCCTGGTTGGCTCAGGCAGTGGAGAGTGCAACTCTTGATTGTGGGGTTGTGAATTCCAGCTCCACATTGAGTGTGGAGATTACTTTAAAAAATAAAGTCCTGGGACTCCTGGGTGGCTCAGTTGGTAGAGCATCTGCCTTCAGCTCAGGTCATGATCCCAGGGTCCTAGGATCAAGCTCCCTCAGCAAGAAGCCTACTTCTCCTTATCCCTCTGCGGTTTGCCCCACTTGTGCTCTCTCTCTCTCTCTGTCAAATAAATTTTAAGAGATCTTTTAAAAAATAAAGAAAAGAAAAAAATACAATGAGCTATCACCTTACACCCATCAGAATGGCTAAAATCAACAACACAAGAAACAATGGATGTTGGAGAGGATGTGGAGAAAGAGGAACCTTCTTGCACTGTTGGTGGGAATGTGAACTGGTGCAGCTGCTCTGGAAAACAGTACAGCAGTCCCTTAAAACGTTAAAAATAGAACTACCCTACAATCCAGCAATTGCACTACTAGGTATTTACCTAGAGTACAAAAATACTAATTCAAAGGGATATGTGTACCCTGATGTTTATAGCAGCATTATCTTTTTAAAAAGATTTTGTTAATTTATTTGAGAAAGAAAGTGTGTGTGAGAGAGTATGAACAGTGGGGAGAGGCAGAGGGAGAGGGAGAAGCAGACTCTCCACTGAGCAGGGAGTCTGATACAGGGCTTGATCCCAGGACCCCGAGATCATGACCTAGGCTGAAGGCACATGCTTAACTGACTGAGCCACCCAGGTGCCTCTATGGCAGCATTATCTACAATAGCCAAATTATGGAAATAGCCCAGTGTCCACTGACTGATGAATGAAGAAGAGGTGGTATATATGTACAATGGAACATTACTCAGCCATAAAAAGAGTCACATCTTGCCATTTGCAATGATGTGGATAGAGCTAGAGGGTATTATGCTAAGAGAAATAAGTAAAAAAAAAACAAATACCATACGATTTCACTCAGATGTAGAAATTAAGAAATAAAACAAATGAACCTAGGGGAAAAAAGGGAGAGAGGAAAACCAAGAAACAGACTCTTAACTATAGTGAATAAACTAATGGTTCCAGAGGAGAGGTGGGTGAGGGATGAATGAAATAGGTGATGAAGATTAAGGAGCACACTTGTCATGATGAGCACTGTGTGATTAAATTTTTTTAAAAAGAAAGAAATACTAAAATGGATCTTGAAAAAAAAGGGTACTTAAAGTCATGAGTATAGATGAAATTTCTCACAGAGAATGTGTAAATATGACTGAAAAAAGAATCAAGGATAGAAATCTCCTTTCTGGGCTATTCCTTAACCCAACCTCTAAACACTCCTTTGGAAACCAACCTTAGCTTATCCCTCCTGCTACAATCACCCTAAGCATAATCTCATATATTCCCATGCTTTTAATAATTACCTAAGTGCTGATAGTCTTTAAATTTTTACTTCCTGCCATCATCTCTCCCCTGAACTTCAAAATCTCATATCCTATTACCTGATTAATGCCTCTTCTTAAATGCCCCTAAACATGTCTGAAACTGAACTTATTGTCACCCTGACCACCAAGCCTGTTCCTCCTACATTCCTTATCTCAGTTTGTGGTACCACTTTCCTTCTAGGTCAAGCCAGAAACTTGCAAGTCATCCTCTTACTCAACAGTGCTGCTACTAACATACACATCTTATTTCTCACTAAGGTTTTGGTTTTTTTTTTTTAAAGTAAGCTCTATACCCAATGTGGGGCTCAAACTCATGGCCCCAAGATCAAAAGTCACATGCTCTACCAACTGAGCCAGCAGGTGCTCCTTTCACTAAGGTTTTATTTTTTTTTAAAGATTTACTTATTTATTTGAGAGAGAGGAGAGAGAGAGAGAGAGAGAGACCGAGCGAGCACAGGAGTAGGGATAGAGGGAGAGGGCAGGTAGAGGGAGAAGCAGACTCCCCAGTGAGCAGGGAGCCTGATAGGGGGCTCAATTCCAGGACCCTGAGATCACTAAGGTTTTATTCTACTCTCTTGAAGGTCTCTAGAATCCATCCTGTCCAACCCTACAACTGCCCTAGTTTAGGCCCTCATCATCTTGTACATGATATAACAAATGTATCCTTACCAGTCTCCCAGCCTTGGATCTTGGCCAAGACTTTTCACTCCCACCCACCACAACAATCTATTTAAGATGAAATTCTGACTATTATTAATAAATAAAATAAAATAAAATAAAATAAAATAAAAATTCATCTTAAAAAAAGAAAGCATTACACTAGAAAATATTCACTTAATACAAAACAAAGTAGTAAAGGAAGACTGGAGAAACAAACACAGAGATAAACCATAGAGAAAATAGAAACTAAAATGACAGATATAATCCAACTATATAAATAATATTATTAAATGTGAATGAATTAAACAACCAATCAAAAGGCAGTTATTGTCGAATGGATAAAAAAAAAACAAGATCCAAATATATGCTATCTTCAGGAAAAACACTAGATAAAAGATACAAATAGGTTGAAAGTAAAAGGATGGAAAAATATATACCACACAAAACAGCAACCATAAGAAAGCCAGAACTGCTAGACTAATATTGGACAAAATGGACTTTAAGAATAAAATGTTACTGGGCATCTGGCTGGCTCAGTCAGTAGAGCATACGACTTTCAATCTCAGGGTTGTAAGTTTGAGCCCCATGTTGAGTGCAGAGATCACTTAAAAATAAAAAAATCTGGGACGCCTGGGTGGCTCAGTGGTTTAGTGCCTGCCTTCTGCCCAGAGCGTGATCCTGCAGTCCTAGGATCGAGTCCCTCATCAGGCTCCCTGCATGGAGACTGCTTCTCCCTCTGCCTGTGTCTGCCTCTCTCTCTGTATCTCTCATGAATAAATAAATAAAATTTAAAAATAATAATAAAAATAAAAAATCTTTAAAAAAGAATAAAATGTTACTAGAGATAAAGAGGGACATTTTATAATAATAAAACTAGCAGGACTATATAACAATTAAAAATATATATATATACATATATACACCTAACAAAAGAACCCCAAAATACGTGAAGCAGAAATTGACATAATTAAAGAAAGAAATAGACAATTCAACAATAATAGTTGGAGACTTCAATATCCCATTTTTAATAATGGATAGAACAACAGCACAGATGATCAACAAAAGAAACTGAAGACTTAAACAATACTATATACAAATTAAACCTAACATACATCTCTAGAATGCCACATCCAACAGTGAAAGAATACCCATTCCTCTGAAGTGCACATGGAACATTCTCCAGAACAGACTACATGCCAGGCTTCAGTAAATTTAAAATGACAGAAATTGTATGAACTATATTCTCTGATCACAATGGAGTAAAATTAGAGATTAATAACAAAGAAGTTTGGGGAATTAACCAATATGTGGAAATTAAACAAGTCACTCCCCCAAAAACAAGCGTTCAAATGAAAAATCACAAGAGAAATTAGAAAATATTGTAACACCTAGGTGGCTCAGCAGTTAAGCATCTGCCTTCGGCTCAGGGTGTGATCCTGCAGTCCCGGGATTGAGTCCCACATGGGGCTCCCTTCATGGAGCCTGCTTCTCCCTCTGCCCCCACCCCCTGTCTCTCATGAATAAATAAATAAAATCTTAAAAAAAAGAAATTAGAAAATACTAAGAGATGAGTAAAAATGCAAACACAACATACCAAAATTTATAGGTTATCACTAAAGCAGTGCTTACAAGGTACTGTATAGATATAAATGCCTACATTAAAAAAGAAAGATCTCAAATTAGCAACCTAACCTTCCACTTGAAGATATATAAAAAAAGAAGAGCAAACAAACCCAAAGCAGGCAGAAAAAGAATATAATAAGGATGAGAATGTAATATAAAAAAATAGAGACTAGGAAAATGACAGAGAAAAATCAATGAAATCAAAAGTTGATTCTTTGAAAATACCAACAAGAATGCCAAACCTTTAGCTAGACTGATAAGGAAAAAAGGGGAAAAGTCTCAAATTATTAAAATCAGGATGAAAGTGGGGAATAACTATTCACATTTGAAATACAAAATAGATTACTAGGCAGTACTATGAACAAATGTATTGACAAATTAGATGAAATGGACAAATCCCTAGAAATACACACAGTAACTGAAATGACTCAAGGGAAAATTTAAAAATCTGAATATACCTAAATAAATAAAAAGATTGAAGTTGTGATCAAAATGCTTCCCATGAAGAAAAGCCCAGACACAGAGGGCTTCGCTAGTGAATTCTACCAAACACTTAAGAAGAGTTAATACCAATTTTTCACAAACTCTTCCAAAAAATAAATAAATAAGAGAGAATACTTCCCAACTTGCTCTATGAGGTTAGTGTTACCCTGATATCAAAACCAAAGACACCACTGGACAAGAAAATTACAGACCAGAATCTCTCATGACTATAGACACATACATACAAAAAAACATGACCAAGTAAGATTTATCCCAAGAATGCAATGTTGGTTTAACATCCAAAAATAAATTAGTGTAAAACACTGTATCAATAGAATAAAGAACAAAAACCACACGATCATCTAAATAGACACAGAAGAAAAAAAAAGAAAAGAAAAGAAAATAAATAGACACAGAAAACTGATAAACTTCAAAACCTCTTTATGATAAAACACTCAATAAAGTAGGAGCAAAGAGAACTTCCTCAACTTGGTAAAGGGCATGTATGAAAAACCCACAGCTAACATAATATTTAATGGTGAAAAACTGAATGCTTTTCCCTAAGTTCAGGAGCAAGACAAATATGTCTACTCTTGCCACTTGTATTCAACATTGTACTGAAGGATCTAGACCAGGCAATTAGGCAAGAAAAAGAAATGCAGGCCCTCCAGACTGGAAAAAAAAGTAAAAATATCTCTGTAGATGACATGGTCTTATATATAGAAAACCCTAAGAAATCCACTAAAAAACAATTAGTACTAAGAAATGAACTCAGCAAGGGTGCAGGATATGAGAAATATACAGAAATTGGTGGTATTTCTATATGCTTGCACACTTACAAAAAACAATCCAAAAATGAAATTAAGGAAACAATTCCATTTATAGCAGCATTAAAAAATAAAAGAATTGTGAATAAATTTATGAAAAGCAGTATAAAACTTATACTCTAGAAACTATAAAACATTGCTAAAAGAACTGGAATAAAACCTAAATAAATGGAAAGACATCCCATTTCATGGATTATTAGACATAACATTGTTAAAATGTCCATATTCCCCAATTGATCCACAGATTCAATGCAATCTCTATCAAAATTCTAGGTTGTTTCTTTGCAGAAATTTTATAAGCTGAACCTAAAATTCATATGGAAATTTAAGGGACCCAGGATAGCTACATGCAAAAGATAAAGTTGGATCCTTACCTCACATCATAGACAAAATTAACTCAGAATGGATCAAAGATCTAAATGTAACATAAGTATAAATCTTCATTACCTTGAATTGGGTGATGAATTCTTAGTTATGACACCAAATTACAAGTAACCAAAGGAAAAAACAGATATGCTGTACTTAACCAAAATTAAAAACTTTGGTCCTTCCAAGGACATATCAAGAGATTAAAAAGATTCTCCTCCTTCATCAGTTAAAGGATCCATGGCAAGATGGTCTATGCCAGATTCCAGGAGGATAAGAAATGAAATCCTCAATATAAACAGAAACTGAAGAGCTTGAACAAGAAGGATAAGGAAGTCATAGCTATAAATTGCATCTAAATTAATTTTCTTATAGTTTTTAAGCCTAAGACATCCAGTATTATGAAGATCTCTCCAAACGTAATCAGCTTATCTAATTTTATCCTTGAAGGTAATCTCACAGGCCCAAATTTTAGAATGCTCCAGGAGAATATAAAACACATCTGAGACACTACCTTCATTATGAGAATAACTGCTTAGGCAAAGCAGTGCATAGGTACCTCAGCCATACTTGTAAAAATGCAATTCAGGGGCACCTCGCTGGCTTATTCAGAAGAGCATGTGACTCTTGATTTTAGGGTTATGAATTTGAGCCACACAATTCAGCAGGGAAACTATGTTTTAAGCATAAAAATTTACCTGGGGAGAATTAGAGGATGATTTATTTAGACAATAAGTTGTATTTTACTCTCCCTGATATAAAGAGTCAAAAACTGAGAGGTATTAGATCCTCTCCATTCTAAATCCCTGGTCACACCACGTGTTCTGAATCTCGGCTTCCTAACTCAAGGACGTCAATGACTGTTATGTCACAGAACAGTAAAAAAAGGTTATCAAAAACATGGAAGACAAAAATCCCCTAGTTCCTGCCATCAGATCTTGTTTGAGAGATGACAGCTCATCAAAAGGTGTTGGCATAGAAAGTAGTTCAAAGATATGGGGGGAAAGGGGCACCTGGGTGGCTCAGCGGTTGAGCCTTTGGCTCGGGGTGTGATCCCAGAGTCCCAGGATCGAGTCCCGCATCAGGCTCTTTGTGTAGAGCTTGCTTCTCCTTCTGCCTGTGTCTCTGCCTCTCTCTTTCTCTATGTCTGTCATAAATAAATAAGTAAAATCTTTTTAAAAAGATATGGGGAAAAATAACTCAAATTCAGAGGCAAAGGTTGAGCTTCTCCAGGACAATGAGGAAAGAAGGTATTAAACTTCCAGGGAGCAACAGAAAAAAACGAGAATAAAAAGACAACTCACAGAATGAAAGAAAAAAATTGCAAATTATATATATGTTAAGGGACTAGTATATAAACTCTTAACAATTTGATAATAAGACAAATAGTCCAATTAAAAAATTGACAAAGGAGAAAGACCTGGGTGGCTCAGTCGGTTAAGCTCTGACTCGATTTCAGCTCGGGTCATGATCTCAGTGTCATGAGATTGAGCCCCGTCATGCTCTGCACTGGGCATGGAGCCTGCTTAAGATTCTCTCCTTCTGGCTGGCCCTCCCTCCCCTCACCACCACTCACCTGCTCTCTTCTCCTTATCTCAAAACAAAAATTGACAAAGGAGACTTCCAATTTCCAGGCTAATTCATAAGGAGTTTAGTAGTTGCCACTCCATCCTAATAAGTAAAAAGCTTAATAAACTGGAAAATTAAAAACTCTTCCAAAAAAAAAAAAAAAAAAAACTCTTCCTAGATCTGTCAGAAAAGTAAGGTCACAAGGCAAACCACAGCCCCCTAAACTGGAAAGATAGGTAGACACAGAGAATCATAACTTACCAGAGCAAAAACCTCTGCAGGAACCAGTACTGGCATAGAAAAATCTGAACTATAATTGACAAAATGCTAGAGGCTCAGAGTAGACAAGCCTAAGAGATAAAAAAAAATAATAATCCTGGGATGCCTGGGTGGCTCAGCGGTTGAGTTTCTGTCTTTGGCTCAGGGTGTGATCCCGGGATCTGGGATCAAGTCCCACATCGGGCTCCTTGCATGGAGCCTGCTTCTCCCTCTACCTAGGTCTCTGTCTCTCTCTCATAAATAAATAAATAAATAAATAAATAAATAAATAAATAAATAAATTCTTTAAAAAAATCCAGGGAGATGGAGCGCCTGGGTGGCACAGTTAACTGGCCGACTCCTGATTTTGGCTCTGGCCTTGATCTCAGGGTCATGAGACTAAGCCCTGTGTTGGGGCTCAGCACAGAATCTGCTTGGATTCTCTCTTCCTTTCCCTCTGCCCCTCCCTACAATTATCTCTCTAGATCTCTCACAAATAAACAAACAAACAAACAAATAAATCTATTCTTTTTAAAAATCTAGGGAGACCCAATCATGGGGGACCCCTACAATTTTGTGAGTTTTACTTCCAGATTCTTACAGGGAAGACTAATGAAAAATTTCCTCAGGATTCCAGCAAGAGGAGAGGAAAGTAATTATTCTAAAATATGCCACACCATTCTGTTCTACCTAAAAAGGCCTGCCCTCCAGATAAACTATTTTATGGCAGCCAAACAGCATAACCAACCTGGAGGAAGGGAAATACCCACCTCCTGACTCCTCTAGCAACCCTGTAACACCTAAGGGGTGGGAGAAAAAAACTGAGAGACACAAGTTCGTAGCCCAGGGGCACAGGCTACTAAAAAACTGAAGCCTAATCATAGGACTGTAAAATGCTTCCCCTCCTGCCACACTTCACCAGTACATCACCACAGGCCTATTTACCAAAGTTCCTTTTACCTAGCACATCATGTCTGTTTTCCACCAAAAAATTAGAAGGCATAGCAAATGGCAAAAAATATAGTTTGAAGAGATAGAGTAAACATAGAACCAGAACCAGATGTTAGAATTATCAGACCATAAATTTAAAACAATTATGATTAATATGCTAAGGGCATAACATGCAAGATAACATGCAAGAACAGATGAGTAATTTTAACACAGAGATGGAAATTCTAAAAAAGAATCAAAAAGAATTGCTGGAGATAAAAAAAAAACACTATAATTGAAGAATGCCTTTGACAGGCTCATTAGTAGACTGGACATGGCTGAGGAAAGAATCTCTGAACTCAATAATAACTCAACAGAAACCTATGGAAATGAAAACCAAAGTGAAAAGGACTTTCTCAAGAAAAGGGGACAGGGGTGCCTGGGTGCCTCAGTTGGTTAAGCATCTGCCTTCAGCTTGGGTCATGATCCCAGGGTCCTGGGATCAAGCCCTACTTAGGCTCCTTGCTCAGCGGGGAGCTTGCTTCTCCTTCTGCCTGCCACTTCCCCCACTTGTGCTCTCTCTCTCTGTCAAATGAATAAATAAAATCTTAAAAAAAAGAAAAGGGGACAGATAATCTAAGAACTGTAGGTAAACAAAAAAGTGTAATATACTCATAATGGAAATACCAGAAGAAGAAAGAGAAAAAGTAACAGAAGAAATTCTTCTCATTCTTAATTAATCTAATAGACAACAGTTTGCTCAAAATTATAATAACAACAATGTATCCATTTATGTATGATTGTGTGTGTGTGCTGCATGTATATGTGTCTGTGTGTATGCTGATTATCATAGGTAAAATGAATGACAGCAACGATACAAAGGATGGGAGGAAAGAATTAAGATTATTTTGTTATTATAAGGTACACACACTACCTGTGAGGTAGTATAGTATTATCTGTTATTTTGTTATTTGAAAAGTGGACTTGGGATGCCTGGGTAGCTCAGCGGTTGAAAAGTGGACTTAGATTACTTGTAAATGTATATGGGAAACTCTAAGGTAACCACTAAAAAAAGGTTTAAAAAAAGTATAATTGATACGCTAAGGAGACAAAAATAGAATCATATAAAGTGTCCAATTAAAACCACAAAAGACAGAAAAAGAGTAGAAGAAAAACAATGAAAAAACAAAAGGATAACAAACACAAAACACTAACAAATGTGCTAAATATTATCACTTTAATGTTAATGGTCTAAATGTACCAATTATTTTTTTAAAAGATTTTATTTATTTATTCATAGAGACACAGAGAGAGAGAGAGGCAGAGACACAGGCAGAGGGAGAAGCAGGCTCCATGCAGGGAACCCAATGTGGGACTCGATCCGCGGTCTCCAGGATCACACTCCGGGCTGCAGGCGGCGCTAAACCTCTGCGCCACCAGGCTGCCCTAAATGTACCAATTAAAAAAGATTGTCAGAGTGGATCAAAAAACAAGATCCCTGGGTGGCGCAGCGGTTTGGCGCCTGCCTTTGGCCCAGGGCGCGATCCTGGAGACCCTGGATCGAGTCCCACATCGGGCTCCCGGTGCATGGAGCCTGCTTCTCCCTCTGCCTATGTCTCTGCCTCTCTCTCTCTCTCTCTCTGTATGACTATCATAAATAAATAATTAAAAAAAATTCAAAAAACAAGATCCGGCTATGTGTGATCTACAAGAAACCCACCTTAAATATAAAGACATATAGATTAAAAGTAAATAGATGGAGGAAAATATGCCATGCTAACACTAATCAAAAGAAAGCAAGAGTAGTTATATTAATTTCATACAGAGCAGACTTCAAAACAAGCAAAGTTATCAGGGATAAAGACGACCACTGCATCATGATAGAAAGGGTCACTTCGCCAAGAAGGTATAACAATCTTGAACGTGTATGCAGCTAACAACAGAGCATAGATTGATTATATGAGGCAAAAACTAATAGCATTTCTTTTGAAATAGATGCATCTAGGATCTTCACTGGGGACTTCAATACCCCTCAATCAGAAATGGACAGAGGCAGCAGTCAGAACATCGGTAAGGATATAGTTGAATTCAACAGCACCAGCCATCAATTGGATATATTTGATGTCTGTAGACTACTTTATCCCACAATAGCAGATTACATGTCCTTCTCAAGCTTACTGGGAACATTCACCAGGAAAAATCACATTCTGGGCCATAAAACACATCTTCACAATTTAAAGAACCGAATCTAAAGAAATAAGATTCATGCGATTTCTGTCGCCTGGTAGCCACGGAATTAAACCAGAAATCAATAACAAAAAGATAACTGGAAAATCCCAAAATATGTGGGGATTAAACAACACACTTCTAAACAACACACAAGTCAAAGAAGAAATCTCAAGAGAAATTAGGAAAATATTTTTACTAAATGAAAGTGAAAACACAACTTATCAAAATGTGTGGAATAGAGCAAAACCAGTGCTTAGAGAAGAATTTATAGCACTGAATGCATGTATTAGAAAATAGGTGCACCTGTCTTGCTTAGCTGGAAGAGCATGCAACTCTTGATCTCAGGGTTGTGAGTTTGATCCCCACATTGAGGGTACAGATTACTTAAATAAATAAACAAACTTAAAAAAAAAGAAAGAAAAGAAGAAAGACCTAAAATAGATAATCTAAGTTTCCACCTTAGAAAACTAGAAAAAGAAGAGTAGAGCAACTTAGATCCAAGCAGAAGGAAAGAAATAGTAAGAATTAGAGTAGAAATCAATAAAATTGAAAACAGGAAATCAATTAAAAAAAAATCAATGAAACCAAAAGCTGGTTCTTTGAAAAGATCAATACATTGAATGATACAATTGAATTGTATACTTTAAATATACATTTAAAGTCTCATTAGAACCTCTGTTGTAGGCTCCATGTGACGCTTCAACCTCAAGCATTCTGTTTCACTCTACCCAGCCAAGTGAGCTGCTAAATTCAGTCTAGAAAGTGATCCGCACTAACTATGGAGAAATCTTAACCATTTACAGTCTTACCATCTTCTCTGTTTTCAAATAGCATGGCCTGGCTACCTAACCTGTTCACCATTTTGCTGTCTTCCTCAAAATTCAAGATCCAAGTCAAACAAACAAAAGTGTTAAAAACATTAATGGTAAATCTAACAAAAAATGCTAATATTAAAAGCACTATTCTGGAAAGAAAGTGTAGAGGAGATCTAATTTATTACCAATTCAGGAAACAGGAAATCACTCTCCTTCAAATTGGCCTAATTAACACTCACTGTAGCCTGATCTCCAAGACAGCCTGACCCTGAAACAACTTGCTGCAAGCTGCTCTGACAAGAAATAACTAATTGCATACCTACCTGTGAAAGATAATTCATTTCATTATTGAACATCCATCTCATTAACTCTCCCTTCCACTGCCTGATAACGGTGACTATGTATTGAGCTCTAGTTATGTGCCAGGCATCATGTGATACACTTTATATAATTTTTCACTGAATTCTTAAAACAACCATCTATTTGATAAGTAAAGAAACAGAACCTTGGAGAAGGTATCAATTTTCCCATGAATACACAGCTAGTAAGTCAAAGGGGCAGGATTCATTCTCTTAACTCTTAAATATTTTTTAAAAGATTTTATTTATTTATTCATGAGAGACAGAGAGAGAGAGAAAGGCAGAGACATAGGCAGAGGGAGAAGCAGGCTCCATGCAGGAAGCCTGATGTGGGACTCAATCCTGGGACTCCAGCATCACACCCTGAGACAAAGGCAGACACTCAACCCCTGAGCCACCCAGGCATCCCTTAACTCTTAAAAATTAAAGAGATCTTCACAATATGATCCTCATCTCTATATAGCTAATATTTCATTGGAAAAAGGCACTTTGTTACAATTAAATTTTGATCCATTTTAACTTCAAAGCATACTTCCTTCCTATTTAACCCTACCTTCATAGATATTTTTATTGCAGTTCAATCTAAGTTTCCTCATTCTTGAAGCCAAGCCAGGTCCCAGAGAGATTTCATTTTCTCAGTGTTTATATTTCATGAATACCACTCTACCAAACTTGTACATAACCCCCAGGGTCCTCTCTGCCTGTTTTGCTGCTTTACAGCCCAGGCCTTAACTTCTCCTCTAGGGCCTAAGATTCATATCTCTATTTTTCCATATTACCCTTCTTTGATTTTTTTCTTTCTTGTTCTTTTCTAGAGAATAAGAAACTAGCCCATAGGGACTACTCACCTGGCTAGACCAGAATGACACAGATTGCCTCATGAACTGGAATTCTGGCAGCCCAAGAGCTCAATAACCCAGGTCACAAATCATGAAGAGGACTGCAATAGCCCTTTTGTGATAGTTTTTCTAATGGCTGCTAGAATGACAAAAAAAGAAAGAAGAAAGAAAGAAAGAAAGAAAGAAAGAAAGAAAGAAAGAAAGAAAGAAAGAAAGAAAGATTACATCGATAAGAGTAACCATTAAACTCATTCATATTATTACAGAGCAGAAATCAACATAAGTCCCCAGCATGATCATAAATAATTTTTCTGCTGTTGTTGACCAAAACCAAATATACAGTATTAATATAAAAACAGCTCTAAGGCTCCTTGCCAGCTAACCATCTCCCCTCCTCCATACCATTGCCAGCAATTATGCACCTCAGCATCCAATTATTTCAATGTTCCTTCAATTCATAACAAATGATAGATAGAACTGAACATGTGCCAGATAACCAGCACAGCAGTTAATCTTCCTAAGGTTTTCATAACTGGAACTCTAGGTCTCCAATTCAGTCTTATTTTTGCTTTACATTTTCTCTTCTCCTATGCTTCTAGCTAAATATCTTACTAAGACATAGACACAATCATATCAAATAGAGTCAGGGCAATTGAGATCAAAACCCTCACACTAATCAGATCCTACATAGTCTTCTAAATATTGTGAGTTTCAGGTGGCTCTGGAAAAGAACGGAAAAAAAGATCATTCAAAAAAATCAATACATATTTATTAATTTTTGAAGATTTTATTTATTTATTCATGAGAGACACACAGAGAGAGGCAGAGACATAGGCAGAGGGAGAAGCAGGCTCCCTGCAGGGAGCCTGATGCGGAACGTGATCCCAGGACCCCGGGATCACGACCTGAGCCAAAGGTAGACGTTCAACCACTGAGCCACCCAGGTGACCCGCAAATCAATACATTTTTATTTTTTTATTTTTAAAGATTTTATTTATGTATTCATGAGAGACACAGAGAGAGGAAGAGACACAGGCAGAGGGAGAAGCAGGCTGCATGCAGGGAGCCTGACATGAGACTCCATCCTGAATCATGCCCTGGGCTGAAGGTGGCGCTAAACCGCTGAGCCACCCAGGCTGCCCTCAATACATTTTTTTTTATAAATTTATTTTTTATTGGTGTTCAATTTGCCAACATACAGAATAACACCCAGTGCTCATCCCGTCAAGTGCCCACCTCAGTGGCCGTCACCCAGTCACCCCCACCCCCGCCCACCTCCCCTAGTTCGTTTCCCAGAGTTAGGAGTCTTTCATGTTCTGTCTCCCTTTCTGATATTTCCCACTCATTTTTTCTCCTTTCCCCTTTATTCCCTTTCACTAAGTTTTATATTCCCCAAATGAATTAGACCATATAATGTTTGTCCTTCTCCGATTGACTTATTTCACTCAGCATAATACCCTCCAGTTCCATCCACGTCGAAGCAAATGGTGGGTATTTGTCGTTTCTAATGGCTGAGTAATATTCCATTGTATACATAAACCACATCTTCTTTATCCACTCATCTTTCGATGGACACCGAGGCTCCTTCCACAGTTTGGCTATTGTGGACATTGCTGCTAGAAACATCCGGGTGCAGGTGTCCCGGCGTTTCATTGCATCTGTATCTTTGGGGTAAATCCCCAGCAGTGCGATTGCTGGGTCATAGGGCAGATCTATTTTTAACTCTTTGAGGAACCTCCACAGTTTTCCAGAGTGGCTGCACCAGCTCACATTCCCACCAACAGTGCAAGAGGGTTCCCCTTTCTCCACATCCTCTCCAACATTTGTGGTTTCCTGCTTTGTTAATTTTCCCCATTGTCACTGGTGTGAGGTGGTATCTCATTGTGGTTTTGATTTGTATTTCCCTGATGGCCAGTGATGCGGAGCATTTCCTCATGTGCTTGTTGGCCATGTCTATGTCTTCTTCTGTGAGATTTCTGTTCATGTCTTTTGCCCATTTCATGATTGGATTGTTTGTTTCTTTGCTGTTGAGTTGAATAAGTTCTTTATAGATCTTGGAAACTAGCCCTTTATCTGATATGTCATTTGCAAATATCTTCTCCCATTCTGTAGGTTGTCTTTTAGTTTTGTTGACGGTATCTTTTACTGTGCAAAAGCTTCTTATCTTGATGAAGTCCCAATAGTTCATTTTTGCTTTTGTTTCTCTTGCCTTCATGGATGAATCTTGCAAGAAGTTACTGTGGCCAAGTTCAAAAAGAAAGTCCATGGTATTTTGATAGGGATTGCATTAAACGTGTAAATTGCCCTGGGTAACATTGACATTTTCACAATATTAATTATGCCAATCCATGAGCATGGAATATTTTTCCACCTCTTTGTGTCTTCCTCAATTTCTTTCAGAAGTGTTCTGTAGTTTTTAGGGTATAGATCCTTGACCTCTTTGGTTAGGTTTATTCCTAGGTATCTTATGCTTTTGGGTGCAATTGTAAATGGGATTCACTCCTTAAGTTCTCTTTCTTCAGTCTCATTGTTAGTGTATAGAAATGCTACTGACTTCTGGGCATTGATTTTGTATCCTGCCACACTGCCAAATTGCTGTATGAGTTCTAGCAATCTTGGGATGGAGTCTTTTGGGTTTTCTTTTTTTTTTTTTTTTTTTTTTAATTAATTTTTATTGGTGTTCAATTTACCAACATACAGAAAAACACCCAGTGCTCATCCCGTCAAGTGTCCACCTCAGTGCCCGTCACCCATTCCCCTCCAACACCCGCCCTCCTCCCCCTCCACCACCCCTAGTTCGTTTCCCCGAGTTAGGAGTCTTTATGTTCTGTCTCCCTTCCTGATATTTCCCAACATTTCTTCTCCCTTCCTTTATATTCCCTTTCACTATTATTCATATTCCCCAAATGAATGAGAACATACACTGTTTGTCCTTCTCCGACTGACTTATTTCACTCAGCATAATACCCTCCAGTTCCATCCACGTTGAAGCAAATGGTGGGTATTTGTCGTTTCTAATTGCTGAGTAATATTCCATTGTATACATAAACCACATCTTCTTTATCCATTCATCTTTCGATGGACACCGAGGCTCCTTCCACAGTTTGGCTATTGTGGCCATTGCTGATAGAAACATCGGGGTGCAGGTGTCCCGACGTTTCATTGCATCTGAATCTTTGGGGTAAATCCCCAACAGTGCAATTGCTGGGTCGTAGGGCAGGTCTATTTTTAACTCTTTGAGGAACCTCCACACAGTTTTCCAGAGTGGCTGCACCAGTTCACATTCCCACCAACAGTGTAAGAGGGTTCCCTTTTCTCCGCATCCTCTCCAACATTTGTTGTTTCCTGCCTTGTTAATTTTCCCCATTCTCACTGGTGTGAGGTGGTATCTCATTGTGGTTTTGATTTGTATTTCCCTGATGGCAAGTGATGCAGAGCATTTTCTCATGTGCTTGTTGGCCATGTCCATGTCTTCCTCTGTGAGATTTCTCTTCATGTCTTTTGCCCATTTCATGATTGGATTGTTTGTTTCTTTGGTGTTGAGTTTAATAAGTTCTTTATAGATTTTGGAAACTAGCCCTTTATCTGATACGTCATTCGCAAATATCTTCTCCCATTCTGTAGGTTGTCTTTTAGTTTTGTTGACTGTATCCTTTGCTGTGCAAAAGCTTCTTATCTTGATGAAGTCCCAATAGTTCATTTTTGCTTTTGTTTCTTTTGCCTTTGTGGATGTATCTTGCAAGAAGTTACTGTGGCCAAGTTCAAAAAGGGTGTTGCCTGTGTTCTCCTCTAGGATTTTGATGGACTCTTGTCTCACATTTAGATCTCTCATCCATTTTGAGTTTATCTTTGTGTACGGTGAAAGAGAGTGGTCCAGTTTCATTCTTCTGCATGTGGATGTCCAATTTTCCCAGCACCATTTATTGAAGAGACTGTCTTTCTTCCAATGGATAGTCTTTCCTCCTTTATCGAATATTAGATGACCATACATTTCAGGGTCCATTTCTGGGTTCTCTATTCTGTTCCATTGATCTATGTGTCTGTTTTTGTGCCAGTACCACACTGTCTTGATGACCACAGCTTTGTAGTACAACCTGAAATCTGGCATTGTGATGCCCCCAGCTATGGTTTTCTTTTTTAAAATTCCCCTGGCTATACGGGGTCTTTTCTGATTCCACACAAATCTTAAAATAATTTGTTCTAACTCTCTGAAGAAAGTCCATGGTATTTTGATAGGGATTGCATTAAACGTGTAAATTGCCCTGGGTAACATTGACATTTTTACAATATTAATTCTGCCAATCCATGAGCATGGAATATTTTTCCATCTCTTTGTGTCTTCCTCAATTTCTTTCAGAAGTGTTCTATAGTTTTTAGGGTATAGATCTTTTACCTCTTTGGTTAGGTTTATTCCTAGGTATCTTATGCTTTTGGGTGCAATTGTAAATGGGATTGAGTCCTTAATTTCTCTTTCTTCAGTCTCATTGTTAGTGTATAGAAATGCCATTGATTTCTGGGCATTGATTTTGTATCCTGCCACGCTACCAAATTGCTGTATGAGTTCTAGCAATCTTGGGGTGGAGGCTTTTGGGTTTTCTATGTAGAGTATCATGTCATCGGCGAAGAGGGAGAGTTTGACTTCTTCTTTGCCAATTTGAATGCCTTTAATGTCTTTTTGTTGTCTGATTGCTGAGGCGAGGACTTCCAGAACTATGTTGAACAGCAGTGGTGAGAGTGGACATCCCTGTCTTGTTCCTGATCTTAGGGGAAAGGCTCCCAGTGCTTCCCCATTGAGAATGATATTTGCTGTGGGCTTTTCGTAGATGGCTTTTAAGATGTCGAGGAAAGTTCCCTCTATCCCAACACTCTGAAGGGTTTTGATCAGGAATGGATGCTGTATTTTGTCAAATGCTTTCTCTGCATCTAATGAGAGGATCATATGGTTCTTGGTTTTTCTCTTGCTGATATGATGAATCACATTGATGGTTTTACGAGTGTTGAACCAGCCTTGTGTCCCAGGGATAAATCCTACTTGGTCATGGTGAATAATTTTCTTAATGTGTTGTTGGATCCTATTGGCTAGTATCTTGTTGAGAATTTTTGCATCCATGTTCATCAGGGATATTGGTCTGTAATTCTCCTTTTTGGTGGGGTCTTTGTCTGGTTTCGGAATTAAGGTGATGCTGGCCTCGTAGAACGAATTTGGAAGTACTCCATCTCTTTCTATCTTTCCAAACAGCTTTAGTAGAATAGGTATGATTTCTTCTTTAAACGTTTGATAGAATTCCCCTGGGAAGCCATCTGGCCCTGGACTCTTGTGTCTTGGGAGGTTTTTGATGACTGCTTCAATTTCCTCCCTGGTTATTGGCCTGTTCAGGTTTTCTATTTCTTCCTGCTCCAGTTTTGGTAGTTTGTGGCTTTCCAGGAATGCGTCCATTTCTTCTAGATTTCCTAATTTATTGGCGTACAGCTGTTCATAATATGTTTTTAAAATCGTTTGTATTTCCTTGGTGTTGGTAGTGATCTCTCCTTTCTCATTCATGATTTTATTAATTTGAGTCTTCTCTCTCTTCTTTTTAATAAGGTTGGCTAATGGTTTATCTATCTTATTAATTCTTTCAAAGAACCAACTCCTGGTTCTGTTGATCTGTTCCACAGTTCTTTTGGTCTCGATATCATTGAGTTCTGCTCGAATTTTAATTAACTGTCTTCTTCTGCTGGGGGTGGGGTCTATTTGTTGCTTTTTCTCTAGTTCCTTTATGTGTAAGGTGAGCTTTTGAATTTGAGATCTTTCCAGTTTTTGAATGGATGCTTGTATTGCGATGTATTTCCCCCTCAGGACTGCTTTTGCTGCATCCCAAAGATTTTGAACGGTTGTATCTTCATTCTCATTAGTTTCCATGAATCTTTTTAATTCTTCCTTAATTTCCTGGTTGACCTTTTCATCTTTTAGCAGGATGGTCCTTAACCTCCACGTGTTTGTGGTCCTTCCATACTTCTTGTTGTGATTAAGTTCTAATTTCAAGGCATTATGGTCTGAGAATATACAGGGGACTATCCCGATCTTTTGGTATCGGTTCAGACCCGATTTGTGACCCAGTATGTGGTCTATTCTGGAGAAAGTTCCATGTGCACTTGAGAAGAATGTATATTCAGTTGAGTTTGGATGTAAAGTTCTGTAGATATCTGTGAAATCCATCTGGTCCAGTGTATCATTTAAAGCTTTCGTTTCTTTGGAGATGTTGTGCTTAGAAGACCTATCCAGGGTAGAAAGAGCTAGATTGAAGTCACCAAGTATAAGTGTATTATTATCAAGGTATTTCTTCAGTTTGGTTATTAATTGGTTTAAATATTTGGCAGCTCCCACATTCGGGGCATATATATTGAGGATTGTTAAGTCCTCTTGTTGGATAGATCCTTTGAGTATGAGATAGTGTCCCTCTTCATCTCTCACTATAGTCTTTGGGGTAAATTTTAATTTATCTGATATAAGGATGGCAACCCCTGCTTTCTTTTGAGGACCATTTGAATGGTAAATGGTTCTCCAACCTCTTATTTTCAGGTTGTAGGTGTCCTTCTGTCTAAAATGAGTCTCTTGTAGACAGCAAATAGATGGGTCCTGCTTTTTTATCCAGTCTGAAACCCTGCGCCTTTTGATGGGGTCATTAAGCCCGTTCACGTTCAGAGTTACTACTGATAGATATGAGTTTAGTGTCATCATATCTATTCAGTCCTTGTTTTTGTGGATTGTTCCACTGAACTTCTTCTTAAAGGGGAATTTTAAGAGTCCCCCTTAAAATTTCTTGCAGAGCTGGTTTGGAGGTTACATATTCTTTCAGTTGCTGTCTGTCTTGGAAGCTCTTTATCTCTCCTTCCATTTTGAATGAAAGCCTTGCTGGATAAAGTATTCTTGGTTGCATGTTCTTTTCATTTAGGACCCTGAATATATCCTGCCAGCCCTTTCTGGCCTGCCAGGTCTCTGTGGAGAGGTCTGCTGTTACCCTAATATTCCTCCCCATAAAAGTCAGGGACTTTTTTTCTCTTGCTGCTTTAAGGATTTTCTCCTTATCTTTGGAATTTGCAAGCTTCACTATTAAATGTCGAGGTGTTGAACGGTTTTTGTTGATTTTAGGGGGGGATCTCTCTATTTCCTGGATCTGAATGCCTGTTTCCCTTCCCAGATTCGGAAAGTTTTCAGCTAGGATTTGTTCAAATACATATTCTGGCCCTCTGGCCCTTTCGGCGCCCTCAGGAACCCCAATTAAACGTAGGTTTTTCTTCCTCAGGCTGTCATTTATTTCCCTTAATCTATCCTCATGGTCTTTTAATTGCTTGTCTCTTTTTTCCTCAGTTTCCCTCTTTGCCATCAACTTGTCTTCTATGTCACTCACTCGTTCTTCCACCTCGTTAACCCTCGTCGTTAGGACTTCTAGCTTGGATTGCATCTCATTTAATTGATTTTTAATTTCTGTCTGATTGGATCTAAATTCTGCAGTCATGAAGTCTCTTGAGTCCTTTATGGTTTTTTCTAGAGCCACCAGTAGCTGTAAAATAGTGCTTCTGAATTGGCTTTCTGACATTGAATTGTAATCCATATTTTGTAACTCTGTGGGAGAGTGGGCTGTTTCTGATTCTTTTTTTTGAGGTGAGGTTTTCCTTCTAGTCATTTTGCTCAGTGCAGAGTGGCCAAAAACAAGTTGTATTGGGAAAAGGAGAAAAAGAGAGAGAAGGAAAGAAAAGAGAAAAAGAAAAAAGAGAAAGAGGAAAAAAAGGGGGAAAAAGAGAAGAAAAAGAAAGAAAAAGAAAGAAAGGAGATAAAAGAAAAAAAAGGGGGGGTGGGGCGGGGTAAGCAATCAGAAATCAAAAAGAAAGAAAGAAAAAAAAAAGCACAAAACAAAACAAACAAATAAAAAGAAACACACACAAAAAAAAACAAAAACAAAAACAAAAAAAACCAAAAGCAAAAACCACGGGGAGTATCTTCCGATTCTGTATACTTTAAGTCCCTTGACTTCCCTTGGAACTGGTCCATCTCGCTGGTCTTCTGGGGGAGGGGCCTGCTGTGCTGACTCTCAGGTGTTAGCACTTGGGGGAGCTGCTCTGCCCCTGCCTGGTGCAGGGCTCAGAGGGGGTTGTTCACCCCGTGAGGCCCCAGGAGGAAGCCACAGTGGCGGGGGCAGCTCTGGGACCCTGGGGTCAGCTCCCGCAGTAGCTCTGGGTCTCTCCGGCTGCAGGGCCTGGGGGCTCCCGGGCGGGGCCGCTGATCTGCTCAGTTCCAGGCAGGAGCGTCCTTGCTGTCCTGGGCCCTCCCGGCCTCTGCCTGTCCCGGGGGAGGCCGGATCCTGGGCTGTGTCCCGGCGCCCTGTGCTCCGGGGCCTGCGCTGTTGGATTCGCGCTCCCGCCCCGCAGCCCCCTCCGCGGAGCCGCCGCCCGAGCCCCTCCGAGCTGTTCCCGGAGCCGCGCCGCCCCCTCCGCGGAGCTTCTTCCTCCGCCCGAGCCGCTGCCGCCGAGCTGTTCCCGGAGCCGCGCAGCCCCCTCCGCGGAGCCGCCGCCCGAGCCCCTCCGAGCTGCTCCGGGTCCCGCCGAGCGCTGCAGCCCTTAGGGAGCTCGGCGCATCTCCCGGGGCGCAGTTCCTCTGTTACTGTCCCAGGGAGCCCGAGGGCATCCCCGCCTTTCTGGGGATCCTGCTCCAATTCCCCGGGAGGCCTTTCCCCCAGGAAGGTCGGTGCAGCTCCTGCTCCTCCGGGACGGGGCTCTCCTGTCCTGGGGACACTCGCCCCGGCCTCAGCCCGGCTCCTCGCGGGCCCCTCCCCCTCGGAGGCCTTTTGTTTCTTTATTTCTTTTTCCCCGTCTTCCTACCTTGATAGAAGCGCGAACTCTTCTCACTGTAGCGTTCCAGATGGTCTCTCTTTAAATCTCAGGCCGAATTCGTAGATTTTCAGGATGATTGGATGGTTTTCTAGGTAATTTGTTGAGGACAAGTGACCTGGAGACCCTACTCCTCCGCCATCTTGCCCCTCCCCTCTTTTGGGTTTTCTATGTAGAGTATCATGTCATCGGCGAAGAGGGAGAGTTTGACTTATTCTTTGCCAATTTGAATGCCTTTTATTTCTTTTTGTTGTCTGATAGCTGAGGCTAGGACTTCTAGTCCTATGTTGAATAGCAGTGGTGAGAGTGGACATCCCTGTCTTGTTCCTGATCTTAGGGGAAAGGCTCCCAGTGCTTCCCCATTGAGAATGATATTTGCTGTGGGCTTTTCGTAGATGGCTTTTAAGACCCTCAATACATTTTTAAAACTCCAAGTTTCTAATTACAAAAGTACCAAAATTCATCACATCTGCTAGACACATTCCTATCAAAACTGTGATCCATAGTCAATTTCAATTCCAATGGTGGCATTAATGACTTATCAAATATACAACAATTTTCCATTTGTCATAGTCAAAATATTCCAAAGCTGTCAAATTGCTTCCCAGCTAGCAATACAAGTTCCAAAATTTCTGTAATATCTAAGCAAGATAACTTCAAAATTTCCTTAGTAAATATCTGACTTAGAAAATATCTGACTAATAATATTTTAGACAATAATGACTCCAGTTATATTTTATATTCAAATAATCACATAGATTTCTTTTTTTAAAAGAATTTATTTGTTTATTCATGAGAAACATGGAGAGAGAGAGAGAGAGAGAGAGAGAGGCAGAGACACAAGCAGAGGGAGAATCAGGCTCCATGCAGGGAGCCGGATGTGGGACTTGATCCCAGGACCCCAGGATCACGCCCTGAGCCGAAGGCAGTCACCCACCCACTGAGCCACCCAAGCCTCCCAATCACATAGATTTAAATGTTATCTCCTATTATACCCCGATTGCACCCTATGCTTAAGCAAAACAAACAAAAAAACAAACAAAAAAACCAAAACTATCCACCAGTTCCTAAAACCTTCTCGCTTTTGTTCTTGCTCATTCACTGAGCCTCCAGTTCCTCTTCTTAACTCTGGATGTCCCAAGTTCTACTGTTTCCTTTGCAGAGCCCTTGATAGGAGGCTGCTCATTTTCCTTTACTCACTCTTTCCTATAAGTCAAGACCAGGTTAGCATCTTCTCATGTGTTCTTTACTGGATCCCCAAAGTATTATTTCACTACCTTCCCTCAACAACCCTTCTTTCTTTAAAGTCCATACTACTCAATTTTATCTCACTCTTTGAATGTTAAATGTCAACTTCCAGGTCTCTCCCTTATGTTTACCAAGGACTTTAATACTACTTTCTTTTCACCTTTTCATCCTGAAAGCCTTCATCATGCCCCTTCATGATCTAACAACCAAATTTCACTACTCCTTGATATATTCTATTCTAATTTCTTCATCTCAACTGTTTCAATCATCTATTTCTGCAGTGACCCCTGGAAGGGTTCTACCTCTAAAACCAAATGCCACGTCTACTCTCAGAACTACTTGTTTTCCTACCTCTCCAACATCTTACACTCCTTGAATTTACACTTTGACTTTTTCAATGCCTTTAATTCATCAGCCCTCCTACCTATTCTCCGAGGCCACCATGTCCCTTTAAACTTTACCCCCTTCTCTACCTAAGAGAGATTCTAGGGATAGTGAGGCTTCAAAGACAGTAACCAGCACTCTCCATTCTCCTACCCCCTTGATTTTTCCGCCATACCTATTCTGCCATTCCCCACTCACAAACCAACCCAACAATTTATATTTTCCATTCCTGTTTACAGATAACAAAGTACTACTGAGTAAAATCCTATACTCCTGACCACCAGTTTCCCCACCACTGACCACCTCCACTGCTATCAGAATTATCTTTTAAAATATAAATTAGTGATCCCTGGGTGGCGCAGGGGTTTGGCGCCTGCCTTGGCCCAGGGCGTGATCCTGGAGACCCGGGATCGAATCCCACATCAGGCTCCCGGTGCATGGAGCCTGCTTCTCCCTCTGCCTGTGTCTCTGCCTCTCTCTCTCTCTCTCTCTCTCTCTCTCTCTCTCTCTCTGTTGTGTGACTATCATAAATAAATAAAAAATTAAAAAATATATATATATAAATTAGGCAAGACTTCAGGAATGGCGGAGTAAGGGGCTCAGCGAATCTCCCCCCCCCCCAAAAAAAAACAATATAGCTGTAGAAAATTGTCAAAAATAACCATTTCAGGACTCTGGAAATAGACAAAAATTAAACAATAAGTTGACAAGTGTTCAAGAAAACCCACTGAATCTTGGGTAAGAACAGTGGGAATCTATGGTGTTTCAGCCTCAGGCTGTTCACACACACACACACACACACACACACACACACACCCCGCTAGCTCCACTGGAGCTTATTTTACAAGGGCAGGGCAAGACAAGCCATAAAAACTAACAACTTGGCTGCTGGAGGGGAATTACTTGTTCAGGAATGAGCACAAAAAAGTCCTATGCCCAGGGGTACTGAAAACAAAAGCAAACTCCTTAGATCAAGGAAAAACACATCAGTTACCTGAGGTCACAGTATTGGTGGGACAAGAAGCAACTGAATGGCAAGCCTGCCAAAAGTTTAGTAGAAAGATCAGAAAACAAGACAGCTCTACTGGGACTTGATAAGCTCTCTCATATCCCTGGTGATCTAGAAGGCTATGCATATATGCAAGGCTGAACTCAAGCTCAGGGTACTGGAGAGGGCCCTAGTTATCTACGCTTCCCTGGCTGAATGTGAAGCTTGGCACGGGCAAAGGGAACACATGAGAAAGCCTAGTAGAAAGTAAAAATCAGGTAAGATCCATAAACTCCCCGAACTTTCAATTTGCTGCCTAACCCACACACTATTTAATCAACAAATGGTGGAAGATGGAATGCCCAGGTCGCTCAGTGGTTGAGCATCTGCCTTTGGCTCAGAGCATGATCCTGGGGTCCTGGGATCGAGTCCCACATTGAGCTCCCTGTAAGGAGCCTGCTTCTTCCTCTGCCTATGTCTCTGCCTCTCTCTGTGTGTCTCTCATAAATAAATAAAACCTTAAAAAAAAAAACGGCAGAAGACAATAACAGCCCAAGGTGCTTAAAGACAACATCTAAAAAAAAGCATTGGCTGACCACTAAACTATCCTGACCCCAGGTAGGACACCTAGGAAGCCAGGCTTACAAATAAAAAACATTTTTTAAAAAACTGAAGAGAAATATCAATGGGCTACACACTATGTACATTCTGTGAAGATAGACTCTTCAGAATTAGTCCAGGCAGGTCATTAAACAAAAAAAGAAACAAAACCATAACAGCCTCTGGGGGCTAGGTATCAGAACCTGAGCTTAACCTTTTAAGGACCTGTTGACTGTTTTCCAAACTGGTTGCACCCACTAGGATGGTTATGATTTTTTTTAAAAAAAGGACAATAAACAAGTGCTGGCAAGGATGGGGAGAAAACTAGAACTCTCCTACACTGCTGGTGGAGCTGTAAAATGGTGTGGCTGCTTTGGAAAACAGTGTAACAGTTCCTCAAAAGGTTAACAATATAGTAACCATATATGACCCAAAAAATGGAAACAACACAAAATGTCCATCAACTGATAAATGAGATAAGGTACTGTGAAACTGAATAAAGAAAACCCCATTTAAAATACAGTCAAGGAAAAATAAAATAAAATAAAATAAAATAAAATAAAATAAAATAAATAAAATAAAATACAGTCAAGGGACGCCTGGGTGGCTCAGTGGTTGAGTGTCTGCCTTTGGTTCAGGGTGTGATCCCAGGTCCGGGGGAGTCGAGTCCCACATGGGGCTCCCTGCGGGGAGCCTGCTTCTCCCTCTGCCTATGCGTCTGCCGCTCTGTGTCTCTCATGGATAAATAAATAAAATATTAAAATAAATAAATAAATAATAAAATGCAGTCAAATGTGTTTGCTTCTGCACCATATATACTAAAAATTGGAAGGATACAGAGAAGATTAGCAAGGCCTCTGAGCAAGGATAACACGCAAATTCGTGAAGCGTTCCATATTTTATTTTAAAAAGTGAAATAAGGGATGCCTGGGTGGCTTAGTGGATGAGCGTCTGCCTTTGGCTCAGGGTTTGATCCCGGAGTCCTGGGATTGAGTCCCGCATTGGCTTCCTGAATGAAGCCTGCTTCTTCCTCTGCCTGTGTCTCTGCCTCTGTGTGTCTCTCATGAATAAATAAAATAAAATCTTAAAAAAAAAAAAAAGAAAGAAAGAAAGAAAGTGCTATCGGGATGCCAGAAGGGGGCGGGCGATCTTACACCACACCACTCCTTGAAACCCTTTGCAGACCCAAGGGTAAGAAACTTACTTTACTATCCCAGCAGGATGGAGGAAGATTTCCTCCTTGCCCAGCAACAGCCCAGGCAATGAGAGACCATTACAACTCAGCCAATGAAAATCCACTACACTTCAAACTCCCAGTTTACACTAATGGAGTTTTTGTTTATAATAGCCCCTCCCAACACCCCCCCACCCCCTTCTCTATGAAAGAGCAGTCCTCTCCTTTTTTCTCTGGACTTGTCTATGGCTTTTGCTATAGCTGTCTTGTCCTAAATTGCCATTCCTCTGCTACTCCCAACTAAACCCTTTTTGCTGGTACATTAACTAGCTATTTTACTTGTAAGGTTGACAGTGCATTTATACAATGGAATACTATTCAGATACAAAAAGGAATGAAAAAAGTACTGCTAGATGCTACGACATGAATAAACCTTGAAAACACTACACTACATTTACACTAACGAAAAGGCCACACACTGGATCATTCCATTTATATGAACTATCCAGAGTATGCAAATCTATAGAAACAGGAAGCAGATTAGGGGTGGTGGGGGGCTAGGTGGAAGGAGAAGTGGAAAGTGATTGATAACCAGTACAGAGTTCCTTTCTGATGTGAAACAAATGTTCCGAAATTAGATAATGGTCACAGGTGCATAACCTTGTGAATATACTAAAAAATACTAAGTCATATACTTTTAAGTGGTGAATTTTATGGTATGTGATTTACAGCTCAATAATTAAAAAAAAAAAACTAATGCTAAGTGAAAGCATCCAGATGCAAAAGGCTTATATAGTGTATGATTCCACTCATATGAAATCTCTATAAAATGCAAGCCAATAGAGCCATAAAGCAGATCAGCGGTTGCTTGGAACTAGGGGTTGGAGAGGGGAATGACTGAAAAGGGTACAAGAGATCTCATAGCCTGATGAAAATATTCTAAAATTGGATTGTGGGCATGGTTGCACAGTTATATAAATTTATTAAAACTCATTGAATTGTATACTTTAAATACATGAACTTTATGCTATGTAAATTGTATCTCAATAAAGCTGTTGCTAAAAAAGAACATACAAATTAGAGCTCCTTAGGAGAAATGGCAGGTTTGGGGCAAGAAATATACATGTAAGCTTTGTGCCAGAAATCAAGCAAGTATGGAATCTTAATGAGTAGTGTCAAAGGGATATAGGAGGCAAAGCTCTGGCAAAATATAGGATGATTTGAGCATTAACAAGAATAATGATGAGCAGCCCGGGTGGCTCAGCGGTTTGGTGCTGCCTTCAGCCCAGGGCCTGATCCTGGAGACCCTAGATTGAGTCCCATGTCAGGCTCTTTGCATGGAGCCTGCTTCTCCCTCTGCTTATGTCTCTGCCTCTCTCTCTGTCTGTCTCTCATGAATAAATAAATAAAATCTTTAAAAAAAACAAGAATAATGAATCCAATCAATGAAACCCATTGAATACATATTTTAAAAACATGAGTTCACAATGAGAGAGAACAAAAACAATTCATTAAATATCACTGAAAATAAGTAACTAGGGCACCAACTTTTTATTCTGAAAATTGCCAATCAAGTCCAAAATCAAGAATTAAGCATTTTTCTTACCTTCTCTTTAAAGGTAATCCAACAGACATAGTTGATGACAGAAAGTTTACTTTCAGAAACTAATTACTGTAGAAGATAAAATTAGGAAATCACCATTTTGAAACTCCTAGTAAAATAATTACTTTTGCCAATAATCATCAATGGATTAAACCATTAGATAAAAGATTGATGGGAAACATCATAATGAAGGAGTCAGGTATCATCTGTTCATTTAGACATGTGCCTCCAGATGTGATTCAAAGTGAACTACATAGAAACCTCTGTGAAGTATGCTTGACAAAAAAAAAGTTGAATCTGAATATCATCAAGCTTCTAAAACTAATGCCCATCATAAACAAATATGGAGTACAGAGGAACAAAGTAAATGACAGCATAAGAAAGCAAACAGACAAATCCATAATGTGTGATTTTCTATGGGACAATTGACCCACTTTCTGCAATAAGCCAATGGCTTGAAAAAGAAAAAGTGAGATTCAGACTGCTTTAGATTAAAAAAGACTTAAGTGATAATAATCATCTTGCATAAATAAACTTCATACCCCTTGATTAACTCTTCCCCCATTACCTCCCTCGCCTTTGAGTGTAGAGAATATTTCACAAATATATCAAATCACCAAGTTATACACCTTAAATACGTACAAGTTTTAATTGTCAATTATACTTTGTTTTAGTCTGTTGGGGCTGCTATAACAAAATACCACACATTAGGTGGCTTATAAACAACAGAAATATATGTTCCACAGTTCTAAAGACAGCGAATTCCAAGATCAGGGCACTGGCAAATTAAGTGTCTGGTGAAAGCCTGCTTCCTGGTTCATAGATGATTCTATTCTTACTGTGTTCTCACATGGTGGAATGGGTGAGGGATCTCTCTGGGGTCTCTTTTATAAGAGTGCTAATCCCATTCATGAGGGTTCCATCCTCATGATTCAATCCCTCCCCCAAAGCCCCACCTCTTATTACCATTACATTATTACCATTACATTGGGGGCTAGGTTTTAACATATGAATGTGTGGGGGGACATATACATTTAGTCTATAGCAACCTCAATAAAGCTGGGGGGAAAACGAGATCATAACCAAATGTAATGTGTGAACCTTGTTTGGATCCTTATATGAATTAACCAACTATTAGACAATGTTTTAAGATAATCTGGTAACTTTTATAATGAACTGGGGATTAGATTATTAAGGAATTATTAATTTTGCAAGATAGCATAATGCCAGCATGGTTATACAAGAAAACATCTACCTTTGAGACATGCTTATGAAATTAATAGGGATGAAATAGCATGATGTATGGGATCAGCTTTAAAATACTTGAGCAAATTTTTTAAAAGATCTTATTTATTTATTTGAGAGAGAGACAGAGACAGAGAGAAAACAGGGAGGAGGAGGCAGAGGGAGAGGGATAAGCAGACTCCCCACTGAGCAGAGATCCTGACTCATGGCTAGATCCCAGGACCTTGAGATCACAATCTGAGCTGAAGGCAGATGCCTGGCCAACTGAACTACTCAGGCGCCCCCAGCAAATTTTTTAAAAGAAAGAAATAACAGAAAAAGAAAAAAAGAGATAACTGAAACACAATCAGCTAAATCTTGATAATTACTAAATGTGATTAATGGGTATTATGAGAGTTCATTATACTATTTGCTGTACTTATGAGTATATTTGAAAATACTTAATTTTTTAAATTCACAAATCTAACCATGTCACTTCCAAGCATAAAAACCCTTCAGTGGTTCCCCAAGGTTCACAGACACAAAGTTCAAATCTACAACAGGGTCTATAAATCCTTCCATAACATGGTCACCAACCTCATCATTTACAGCTCCCTAAATTCCAGCCACTAAACCTATTTCACACTTCCATGCCTCTGTATCTACTGTTTTCACCTGTCTTTATTATCACATTTCTTCCCACACCTTTCTGGCCTGAGAAGAGCTTTCTGATTCCAACACAGGTCTCCTCTGTGACGCCTTTCTTGACCTCCAATAGTCTACTTTGAGATTTGAGCCTTATTCTATCACATAATGTCTGGGTTCCAATCTGCAGTCTTTGCTTAGGTTTGAACTCCTGTACCCAAGACCCCTGTTACTGGGATCCCCAGAGCCTTAATATCCAGTCCTTCCATGGCTCTCACTGCTCTTTCCCACTGACAGACCTCAGAGTCACTGTCATAGGGCACAACAGTCTCAGGTTCAAGGAAGTGGAGGATGGGCACGACAGGCCCCTCATTTGTCTTACCCTAGTCCTGGCCCTGGTCCTCCTCAGACATTACTGTCTTAGCATTAAAGTCCTTTATCTTATCTTTTACCACTCTCAGCTCAGTTTCCTTCACTCACATTCACCAAACTCCCCTTTAATACTTGGCATACTGGAAAATGTGCCTCTCTCTATTTACAAGTTGAAAATTTGCCCTGGTTGTGGGCCCTGGTTGCTGAGTATAAGAGCAGTGTTGGTATTGCACCAGTCACAGAAATGGAAATGGCTTAAATCCTTAGTGAAATTAGACATAAGAACCACTACCATCAAATCCTAAAAGCTTGAAAGTACTCAGCAGATCCCCTCAAACCACTGTAAGTATCCATCTACCTTTTTTCCTCTAATTAAGATTGTCTTTCAGGAAAGCAGAGAAAATGAGTGAAAATATCAGTGAGTGTCACAAAACATGAGAGACGCCTAACTCTGGGAAATGAACAAGGGGTAGTGGAAAGGGAGGTGAGTTGGGGGTTGGGGTGACTGGGTGATGGGCACTGAGGGGGGCACTTGGCGGGATGAGCACTGGGTGTTATGCTAAATGTTGGCAAATTGAACTCCAATAAAAAAATTATAAAAATAGATTGCCTTTCTCTCAAGTACTAGAACCTAAGTTAAACTTTAAAAACTTATTCAATGGTATTTTAACAACTAATACTATAAAAATTTTTATTTTTCTTTTTAAAAAATATTTTCCATTTTTCATTACTTAAATGTAATGTTTCACTTATGCTATGGGTTAAGTAGGCCATTATCTCCTATTCCGGAACTATAACTACCACTTATAAATAAATGGTTTCTCGGATAAAATTGTCCAAAACTTCAAATTGCTAATTTAAATAAACTTAAAACATACAATCACAAACGAATTAAATATTTACCTTTCCAATCATGTACAAACTGTATTTTAGGATACCAAATAGATCTAATCAATAAGGAAAATTCTTTACAAAAGAATTCCAGCTAATGGGGGCACCTGGGTGGCTCAGTGGTTGAGTATCTGCCTTTGGCTCAGGTCATGATCCTGGAGTCCTGGGATCGAGTCCCACATCAGGCTGCCCATGCGGAGCCTGCTTCTCCCTCTGCTTATGTCTCTGCCTCTGTGCGTGTGTCTCTCATTTATAAATAAATAAAATCTTCTTTTTTAAAAAAGAATTCCAGCTAATGGATGTAGGTGGAATTATAGGACTAGAAAAATCATCAGTTTGAAACCCCTTATGTAATGGCTGATTCAAATGATGATCATCCATGGATGCTAAAACCCATAGGAGAAAGACAAATGAGGAAGGAATTTTACAATGGAAGAATCAAGAGGTCACCAATCTGCACTCACCACTCAATCACAACATCACTAAAAGTAGAACAACCAGACATTGGAATAGCACGTATGAAGGTTTGCATTCAAGAGGAAAAGAGCATAGCATTCTCCAAGAATGGATAACATAGTTTAGAATGACTGAGATACAGAGTTTAAAATGGAGACTTTTGGTAAACAGAGCTGAGGCCGAGCAAGACATAGGGCCTTGTAAGCTATGTAAAGAATTTTGGACTTTCTCTTAATGGGACTAGAAGTCACTGAAAGGTGTGTTTTAGAAAGTTTTTCCTGGCTGTAGTATGGAGAATGATTTAAGGGTAGGAAAGAATGGGGGCAGGTAGATGAATTAGGAGACGGAGCAATAGTTCAGGTGAGAGGTGATGGTGGCCTGGACTAGGGTAGTGGCAGTAGGAATAGAGAGAAATACATGGATTCAATGCATATTTAGCAAATAGTTCTGAAAGGATTTGGTGATAGAGTAACTAGAGGGAGGGTGATATGAAGGTTTGAGGCTTGGGCAACTGAGTTGACAGTGATACCATTCACTAAGATAAAAAAAAAAAAAAAAGAGGAGGCCCAGGTTTAGAGAAAGAAGATAAGAATGAGCTCAGTATGGGAAATGGTAAATTTGAGGTGCCTATGCACATAAGCAGATACATACACAGAGTCAGAAGCTCAGAAGAGAGGTCTGGGTTGGACATACATTTGTGTGAAGGGAATGTATAGTAAACAGCTGAGGCCATTGGAATGGGTAAGATGGGGCAGCCCGGGTGGCTCAGCGGTTTAGCGCCAACTTCAGCCCAGGTCATGATCCTGGAGACCCGGGATCAAGTCCCACGTCGGGCTCGCTGCATGGAGCCTGCTTCTCCCTCTGCCTCTCTCTCTGCCTCTGTGTGTGTGTGTGTGTGTGTGTGTGTGTGTGTGTGTGTGTCTTGTGAATAAATAAATAAAAATCTTAAAAAAAAAGAATGGGTAAGATGACCCTAATAAAAAAAAAAAAACAGCAAAGCATAATGCATGTCCCTGGAGCCCCTTATCTTCCACCCTTAGCAATCCCAGGCCAAAGCAGAAAAGAAGCCAGATCAGTGAATTCAAGAATAGGAGGTGAGGTGGGATGCCTGGGTGGCTCAGCAGTTGAGCGTCTGCCTTTGGCTCAGGGCGTGATCTTGGTCCTGGGATTGAGTCTCACATCAGGCTTCCTTCATGGAGCCTGCTTCTCCCTCCGCCTGTGTCTCTGCTTCTCTCTGTGGGTCTCTCATGAATAAATAAATAAAATCTTTAAAAAAAGAATAGGAGGTGAGGAAATAAAAGGTGAATGAAGGGGAAGAAGATGAAATGACAGAGACTGAAGAAGAATATGAATTTGTATAGCACTTGGGGCTCCTGGGTGGCTCAGTCAGTTGAGCATCTGACTCTTGGTTTCTGCTCAGGTTATGACCTGATGGGTAGCAGGATCAAGCCCTCATCCAGCTCTGCACTAAGTGGGGAGTCTGCTGGAAGATGCTCTTCCTCTGCCCCTCCCCCCACTTGTACATGCTCTCTCTAAAATAAATCTTTAAAAAATTGTATAGCACTCATCTGTGCTGTCCAATTAACTCTTTACCGTATTGCCTTATGTTGAAGTGTTCTTCAAGAAATGCCTCATATACATGTCTAGTCTCTTCTCAGTAAAACTGTAAGCTCCTCATGAAGCTTTTTAAAAAATGTTCTTTCTATCCTCCACTATATGTACAGAAGTCAAAGAGCTGTTTAAGATCAGGAGGCTTAGTTGCTGACTACAGAAGAATAATCTCCTAGGTAGGCAGTATCATCGTGGCATCACAATGGTCATGGGAATGGTGCTCAGCAAGCCAAACTAGCCAATCTGACAATTAGCTGGATTATATGCCAATGTATTGATTTACAAAGGGAAACAAGTTTATCTCAAAGACCAGGACATGATGATCTGTAAAAGGCAGTCCCTCTAGGGGAGGAGGTATATTCAGCAGGCCAGACTATATATTAAAAGGTTGATTTGTGAGCACATTTTTTTTGAGAAAGTGTGTGTGGGTAGAGGTGAGGGAGGGACAGAAGGAAAGGGAGATAGAGAATCCTAAGCAGGCTCCACACCTAGTGCAGACCCACACAGGGTTCAGTCTCACAACCCTGAGACCATGACCTGAGCTGAAATCAAGTCGGATGCTTAACTAACTGAGACACCCAGGCACCTGTGAGAACATTTTTAAAACAAGAGTTTATATCCACAAAGGATATATGCCCACCAAATTATACAAACCTGAAAAACTATCTTTCTCTACTCAAGATATTTCTATAAAAAGCCTACCTAACCAGAGTGGGGGGGGGGGGGACAAGAGAATTGGTAAAAGCAAACTTATTCTTACTTGTAATGTCTTAATATTTTTAAAAAGAAGTATTCACATATTACCTATGTCATCAAAAATAACAAAAAGAATCCACAGAAAAGGCTAAAGAAACAAAATATTGGGGATCCCTGGGTGGCTCAGCGGTTTGGTGCCTGCCTTTGGCCCAGGGCGCGATCCTGGAGTCCCGGGATCGAGTCCCACATCGGGCTCCCGGCATGGAGCCCGCTTCTCCCTCCTCCTGTGTCTCTGCCTCTCTCTCAATCTCTGTGTCTATCATGAATAAATAAATAAATAAATCTTTTAAAAAAAAGAAACCAAATATCATGCTTTCCCTTTTCAAGCTGCTTGCAGATAACTACCCTTCACCCTACTATTCACAGAATACTATCTCAGATGAACAAATTTTAAGGCCGCTGAGTAAATTAGGGTTTCTTTGCATTATTACATTTAATTCTCTTCTTCCTAAGACTATGCACTCTGGTCTTTGATGGAAGCTTGAAAATATCCTATTCTCATTAAAAGAAAACTTAGAAGCTCTTTCTTAGGGTAGGTTAATTCTGTCCATGTCTGCTTTCAGATAGCTACTTTTATCCATTACATTTAGTTTTACTTCATTTTAAGACAAGGACCTTTTTCCAATCCTTATTTGCAATTCTGAGAGCACCTTTCTATAAGCCACATTTCCTCCTTTTTAATAAGGTGTATAAGTATTTGCTGACCGATATAGAGGATTTAAAAAGAAGGGCACATTAATAGGAGGTTTTGTCAGACAGATCTTTGAAGCTTGAACTAGTTGTCCTCTAAAGTTCCTTAGATTCAATGAAGGTTCTGTGATTAAGGTAGAATAGTCTAAGGTCTCTGAAACATTTCTCTTTGCCTCTGGCACCAAGGAGGACAGAGACTCAGTAAGACTGGCCAATTTCCACTCAAGATTAAGCTTGGACTTGTGAAAGGCCCCCATTTTACAATAAACAAGCATTTCTATGATCTTGAAGCACTGACCCTATGAAAAAACTAGCAGTTGGATCTATTTTTTGTACTGTGACAGGTCTGTTTGTTCAGATCCTGGATAGAGTAGCAACTGAAGGTAGATAAACAGCAGCAACTCTTATTTGATGGATTGACTTAACCATGGGAGAAAGTCTCAAGTCAGGCTGAAAAGATTTGAGCTCCACTCTGCCCTTATTGATATTTTTATATAGTTACTTGTATGACGACTCTAATGGCATACTAATCAAATTTGCAAATGATAAACTGGAAAAGATGGCTAGTATACCGGATGGCATTCGAGATTCAAAATAAGCTCTGCAAACAGGAAAAATAGGATAAATTTAACAAGTCAAAAAGAAAGAGATCAAGACTTATACTAGGTCCTAAAACACAACTGTGCAACATCATGAACCTCCTGTTGTAATGTGCAAGTACCAAATGAATGAACAAAGCCACAGAGTTAAAGTCTTATAGATTTTAAAAAAGATTTTATTTATTCATGACACACACACACACACACAGAGAGAGAGAGAGAGAGAGAGAGAGAGAGAGATAGAGACACAGGTAGAGGGAGAAGCAGGATCCATGCAGGGTGCCTGACATGGGACTTGATCCCAGGTGTCCAGGATCATACCCTGGGCTGAAGGTGAAGCTAAATCACTGAACCACCCAAGCTGTTCAGCCTTATAGATTTCAACTAACTGTAGGCTCAACGTAAGTTAACAGTGATTGGTATAGCTATCAAAAAAGGGGAGGGGAGCAACTTAATCTTGGCTTGCAAGTAGTAGTAATATAGGCTCTAGAACAAAGAAAGTCATTGACCCACTCCTCTATACTGATCAGAGCATGTACCTGAAATAGTACATTTCATTCTAGATGCCAATCTTTAAAGAGAGATATTAATGAACTGAAGTATGAACAGAACAGAACAGAATAAACAGAATGATGAGTAGATCTTAAAACTCTACCAGGAGAATAATGTCAGGAAAGGAACTGGAGATATTCAGCACAGAGAAAGCAGACAGCAGAGGAAACCAATTACCACTGTTTTCAAATGTAAAGACTTGTCAAATATTAGAGCTGACCGACAATGGCAAAGACAGTCTCTGGAGCAATTTGCTCAAATAATGAAGTGTTCAAGCATAGACCTAGATAATCACTTGATAGCATATGGAAAGTTATTCAAAAGCCTAGAATAAATCCTAAGTCTCTCTGCTAACAACAACAACAAAAGCCCAAAAGCTATGATGCTCTGGTAACAATAATATACCCAGCACCCAGATCTTGGTTTCTAAATATCATTCCTCACTTAAGGGAGCCAGAGCTCCTTAAAGAAATAGCCAGTTCCAGGGCTGGAGTAGGAAAATAAGCCTGAGACATTCTTGCTGTTCCAAAAAAGTAAGGAAGTGCTAAAAAATGGTGGGGACATGCCAATGGACACAAATCAGCTTAAAGGCTCCCACTGGCCACATTAAGCATCAAACTGAACAATGACAGTAAAACAGAACCCATACTCCAAATAAGAATCCATGTGTCCATACTGATAACCAATCAATCAATACATGGGGGTAAAAAGAAAGCTTTTCTTGGGACGCCAGGGTGGCTCAGCGGTTGAGCGTCTGCCTTCTGCTCAGGGCTTGATCCCGGGATCTGGAATGGAGACCCACATCGGGCTCCTTGTGGGGAGCCTGCTTATGTCTGTGCCTCTCATAAATAAATAAAATCCTTTAAAAAAAAAAGAAAGCTCTTCTTTACAGTAGAATGCCAACTAATAAATGTAGAACTAGAGGTGTATTTTAAAAGTCACCATTGAAAAAAAAAAAAAATAAAAGTCACCGTTATTCCCATATCATAGTAATAACAGATTTAGGCAAGAATCATCAATGAATGTTAAAAACTCCTAGGTGAAAGTCTGATGAGAAACAAGATATTTATACAGCCTCAATGGGTTCTACCACAAATTCTATTAATTGCAAAGGGGAAAATAGTTAATTTGCAACAGAGAAAACTAGCAGGCTCACTTTAACCAAATAGTCAAAGTTAACCTCACTGACTGTGGGGCAAACTGACATCATGAACCTCCTGTTGTAATGCACTGAGAACATATCACTTCTGTGGCCTTCCTACAAAAAATGCCTAACCTGAGGGTAACTATAAGTAAACATCAGTCAAACTCAAACTAAGGAACATACTACAAAATAAGTGCCCTGTCCTCTTCAAAAATGCCAACATCATGAAAGAAAAAAAAAAGGAAAGACTAAGGCACTATTCCAGATGAAAGGAGACTAACATGACATGACAAATGAATTCAATGCTGGATTTTATTCTATACCAGGAAAAATTTGCTATAAAGGACATTATTGGGACAGGATGTAAAATCTGAATATGGAAAGTAACAGTATTGTATCAATGTTAATTTTCCCGATTTTGATCATTATACTGTGGTTTTATAAGAGAATGTCCCTGGTCTTAGGAAACACATGCCGAAGTATTTTTAAGAGTATAGGGAATTTATGCCTGCAAACTACTCTAAATGATTTAGATAAAGAGATAGATAAGGAAACAGGGTAAGAAAGTAAACATGGCAATGTGTTAAAATTTATGAATCTGGGTAAAAACGCAAATGGAAGAACTTTGTACTATTCTTATAACTTCTTTTTAAAAAATTTAAAAAGATATTTTTATTTATTTCTTTGAGAGTGAGAGAGCACAAGTGAGAGAGCATGAGCCAGAGGGAGAGGGAGAAGCAGACTCCCGATTGAGCAGGGAGCCTGACACAGGGTTCAAGCCCAGGACCTTGGGATCATGACCTGAGCTAACGGCAGACACTGAGCCACTCAGGTCATAGGATCAAGTCCTGCATATGGCTCCCTGCTTGGAGCCTGCTTCTCCCTCTCCCTCTGCCTGCCACTCCTCCTGCTTGTGCTCTCTCTCTCTCTCTCTCTAATAAATAAATAAACCCTTTTTTAAAAAAATCACCATTAAGAAAATGAACAGGCAAAATGGCAAATTGGGGGAAAATATTTGCAAAATATATATCTGACAAAGGACTTACAACCAGAATAAGTAAAGAACTCCTACAATTCAATAATAAAAAAGACATACAATTCAATTTGAAAATGGGGGAAATATTTGAATAGGTATTTCACAAAGAAAAATGTATGAATGGTCAATAAACACAAGAAAAAGTACTTGACATCATTAATCATCAGGAAAATGCATAATAAAACTACAATGAGATACTACTATACACCATAATGGCTAAAATTTTAAAGACAGACCATAACCAAGTGTTGGAGAAGATGAAGAGCAAATGGAATTCTTATACATTACTGATGTGAATATAAAATGGTACAAATGCTTTAGAGAATTGTTTGGCAGTTTCTTATAAGTTTAAATATACATCTGCCCCGAATGTCTAGAAATTCTACTTCTAGATATTTACCAAAAAGAAAAATGAGAGCATATGTTTACAAAAAGACTTATACTAGAATGCTATTGCAGCTTTAGTCATACTAACCAAAAAACATAAACAATCCAAATGTTCAGTAACAGAAATGATAAACTGCAACAGAATACTATTCAGTAATGAAAAGGAGAAAACTTAAAAAAAAAAGATTTATTTACTTATTCATGAGAGACACAGAGATAGTGAGGCAGAGACACAGGCAGAGGGAGAAGCAGGTTCCATGGAAGGATCCCAATGTGGGACTCAATCCTGGGACTCCAGGATCATGCCCTGAGCCAAAGACAGACACTCAACTGCTGAGCCACTGAGCCACCCAGGCATCCTTTTTTTTAAAGATTTTATTTATGAAAAGGAGAAAACTTGATATGCCCAATAACATGGATAAATCTCAAAAACATGCTGAGCAAAAGAAGCACTACATAAAAACTGCTCCTTACAAGCTATAGATTTTGAAGTAAATGTTGGCTAATAAATCCATTAACAAATAATGCATTTTACTTTAAGGAGAGAACCAGGTAATGCAAAAATAGATGCATGGGTTAAGAGTGTTCATCACAAGTGCTTATAATATCAAAAAACTGAAAACAATCTAAATGTCCATTGAGAAAAATAGTGTTTCATCCATACAATGGAATGCTACACAGCCCTTTAAAATGACAGTATAATCTATGTCGATTGACAGAGAAAAGTGTCCAGAACATACTGCTGAGTATAAACAAAACGGATTACAAAACAGCAAGAAATAAGTAATAAGAAATGTCTCATCTATCACATTGCTAAGGATGAAAAAAGACAAATACCAAAATTGGCAAATATATTGGGAAAACATACTTTCATACATTATTGGTAAGAGTATAAATTAGTAGAATCTAGAAGGCTATCTGACTGTATTATTAAAATTCTAAATGTGCATACCATTTATCACAGCAATACATTTCTAAAATTTATCCTACAGAAATATCCACATAGGTGCACAGATATGTGTACAAAGAACATAGTAGTATTTGTGATAAATGTTAGAACAAATGAAATGCCTATTAGTAGGTTTGGTTTGGGATATGAGGAAAAAAGAGAAGATATTGATCAAAGGATATAACCTTTCAGTTATAAGATGAATAAGTTCTGGCAATGTACAGCATGGCAAATGTAATTAATATATTATATACATGAAATTTGCTAGAGTAATTATCAAGTGTTCTCACCACACACAAAAATGTAACTATAGAAGTTAATTGATTTAATTGTGGTAATCATTTCACAGTGCATACATACATCAAAATGTCATATTGTACACCTTAAATATATACAATTTTTATTTGTCAAAATAGATAAATAAAAATACCTTTTAAATGAATGGCTTAAGAACTCAAATAGCCAATATAATCTTGAGAAAAGAGAGGAAAGGGCGGCCTGGTTGGCTTAGGGGCTTAGCACTGCCTTCAGCCCAGGACGTGATCCTGGAGACCCGGGATCGAGTCCCACGTCAGGCTCCTTGCATGGAGCCTGCTTCTCCCTCTGCCTGTGTCTTTGCCTCTCTCTCTGTGTGTGTCTCTATGAATAAATAAATTAAATCTTTAAAAAAAAAGAGAGAGAGTAAAGCTGGAGGCATCATACTCTCTGATTTCAAGCTATGTTAGAAAGCTATAGTAATCAAAACAGTGTGGTATTGGCATAAAAAACATGTAGATCAATGGAACAGATTAGAGAGCCCAGAAATAAACTCACACACATATGTTCAATTAATTTATGACACAGGAGCCAATAACACACAATGGGGAAAGGATAGTCTGTTCAATAAATGGTGCTGGGAAAACTGGGCAGCCACATGCAAAAGAATGAAACTGGATTGCTTTCTTACACCATACACAAAATTCATTAAAGATTTGAGGGTAAGAGCTGAAACCATAAAATTCCTAGGAGAAAATATAAGCAGCAAGTTCCATGACATTGGTCTTGGCCAAGATTTTTTGGATTTGACACCAAAAGTAAAGGCAACAAAAGCAGAAAGAAATATGTGGGACTACAAACTAAAAATCTTCTGCACAGCCAGGGAAACCATCAACAAAATGAAAATGGGACTTACTGAATGAGAGAAAATATTTGCAAATCATATAGCTCATAGGGATTAATATCCTAAATATATAAAGAACTCATAAAACTCAATAGTAAAAAAAATCCAATTAAAAAATGAGCAGAAAAAAAATGAGCAGAAGATCTGAACAGACATTTCTCCAAAGTAGACATACAGATGGCTAGTAGGTATATGAAAAGATGCTCAACATCACTTATCATTAGGGAAATGCAAATCAAAATTACAATGATACCACCTCATGTCTGTTAGAATGGCTATTATCAAAAAGACAAGAGAGGGGAGGGGAAAAAAGACAAGAGATAATAAGTGTTGGCAAGGATGGGGAGAAAAGGCAACCCTTGTGCACAACTGATGGGAATGTAAATTGGTGCAGCCACTATGGCATATAGTATGGAGGTTCTCAAAAATTAAAAATAGAACTACCATGTGATCCAGGAACACTACTTCTAGGTCTTTATCTGAAGAAAATGAAAACACTAACTTGAAAAGATACATGCATGCCATGTTCATTGCAGCATTATTTATAATAGCCAAGATACAGAAACAACCAAAGTGTCCACTGATGGATAAATGGATAAAGTCGTTGGATATATATACAATGGAATATTACTGAGCCATAAAATGAATGAAATCTTGCCATCTATGACAAAAATCTTCTCATCTGTGACAACATGGATATACTTTGAGGGCATTATGCTAAGAGAAATAAGTCAGACAGAAAAAGATAAAAACCATATGATCTCATTTGTATGTGGAATCTTAAACAAACAAACAACCTCATTGATACAGAGAGCAGATTGGTGGCTGCCAGAGGTAGGGAAGAGAGAGTGGGTAAAATGGGTGAAGGGGGTCTCCAGGTACAAACACCCAGTTGTAAAATAAACCACTGGGATGTAATGTACAGCATGGCACTATAGTTAATAATACTGTATTGCATATTTGAAAGCTGCTGAGAGGGATCCCTGGGTGGCGCAGCGGTTTGGCGCCTGCCTTTGGCCCAGGGCGCGATCCTGGAGACCCGGGATCGAATCCCACATCAGGCTCCCGGTGCATGGAGCCTGCTTCTCCCTCCGCCTGTGTCTCTGCCTCTCTCTCTCTCTCTCTCTGTGACTATCATAAATAAATAAAAAATTAAAAAAAAAAATTTGAAAGCTGCTGAGAGTAAATCTTTTTTTAAAAAGATTTTATTTATTTATTCATGAGAGACACATACACACAGAGAGAGGGAGAGGCAGAGACACAGGCAGAGGGAGAAGCAGGCTCCATGCAGGGAGCCCAATATGAGACTCAATCCCAGGACTCCAGGATCACACCCTGGGCCAAAGGCAGGCGCTAAACTGCTGAGCCACCCAGGGACTCCCGAGAGTAAATCTTAAAAATTCTCATCACAAGAAAAAAAATTTCATAACTATGTATGATGACAGATGTTAACTAGTGTGGTGATCATTTTGCAATATACACAAGTAAGGGATCATTATGTTGTACACCTGAGACTAATATAATGTTACATGTAAATTACATCTCAATTTTAAAAATTAAGTTAAAATTTAAAAAGTAATGCATTGATGTTATATGTAGTAAAATGATAAAAATGTCCTAAGTAATATTATGTAAAAAAGGAAGTTGCAAATAGTGTATAAAATGTATTTTGTGCCTATTATTATAAAAATTGTATAAAAATATATACATAGGCAAAATTCTGGAAGACTTACATCAAATTCTTAACAGTGGTTATCTCGGAGTGATAGGATTACAAGAGCCTTATACTACCTAGGTTGTAGATTTAGGTTATGAAGCAAATCTTTTATAATATATATTACTTTTAAAATAATTAGAGCACATGTTTTGGGAAAAAACGGAGGGGTTATGGATCTGAAGGGCAATTGCAAAAGGATTAAGATAGTGAGGAAGTTCGAACAATCTGAAGTTGAGGACAGAGAATGAAATAATAGAATTTTATATTTGCAAGTAGAATAATTCTGGGAAATGACCAAACCTAGCATCTGGTGGAACAATTTTGTAGCAGAAGTAGCATGGAGAAGAAGAACACTAGCTGGTCAGGGAACTGTGAAGCTAGAGTGTTGCTTGGCCAATTGAATCACAGAGCACTGTGACTGGCCAGCAGGTAAAGGGCAGCAGTTTGGGTAGATGGGAGAAAACAAGCAAGATATCCAAGTCCTCAGAGAATATAAGGAAATAAAAAAAGAAGTTAATAAGTGACTATATCAAGAAGAAATAAAAGGTAGTACTGCCAGAAGGCATGAACCTCAAAGGAGGAACTTTTCATCTGAGGGTAAAAAATGAGGGTGATGTCTTCTGTGAAGCAAATAAAATGACTAACGACTAAAAAATAAATTAGTAACTCTGCAATATTGGTGAGGTATAAGAATATGGGCACTCTCATTTATGGTTGGTAAGAATGCACATAAGAACAAACCTTCTGATAACAATTTGGCAGTACTTATCAAATTTCTTAATGTTCATGACATCTGATTCAGCAGTTCAAATTCCATAAATCTATCCTACAAATATATAACACATACAACAAACATACATGTAAAGATGAACATTGTGGTATTGTTTGTAACAGCAAAAAAACTGGAAACAACATAACCCTTCATCAGTAAGTAACATTGGTTAAATAAAATTATGGGAGGCTCCCACTCAAGAGCCATGGTAATAAGGGGGGCATACTTAGGGGGGAAAGCAAAGCTTCAGTTAAAAAAAAAAGTAGAGGGATAATTAGAGGAGGAAGTCTAGGGTACAATAGAGTGTGTCCACAATGGAATTAGCTTTCCAGAAAACACAGTGCAAAGAATTGGCACGAGAGACAACAGTAAGCGGATGAATGGGGGTAAGGGAAAGCATAGGAGGGTAGCAGGAAGCCCAAAGAGGTTCAAGAAAGAGTGAATACACAAGCAAATGATCAAAGAGGCTTGCAGGATAAACTGGCTTTCAGGTTAACTGGACCATTCAACCTAAAATGCCCTTCCTCCACCCTTGATAGTCTAGGAAACCCCTATTGAATCATTATGTTTCAGATCAAAAGTCACCTTTCAATGAGGCTTTCCTTGATACCCTGTGGTAGAGTTAATGAAATCCTTTCCTCAAGTTCCACAGCAATTATACAACCACTATTATAGGATATATCACTTATGATTAGGAGTACTTAACATGAGGTTTACACATGGGCATCAGGGAGAGTGCCCACATATTCCTTCAAATTTTATGTAAAATTCTGTATATTTCTCTGCAATTTGCAGGGGTGTGGGAGGAAAGTCCATAGTTTTGTTTGTTTGTTTTAGTTTTTTCTTTATTTTTTAAAGTAATCTACCCCCAATGTGGCACTCACGACCCCAAGATCAAGGGTTGCATGTTCTACCAAATGAGCCAGCCAGGTGCCCCTCAAAGACCATAATTTTTTGGGGGGGTTGTTGTTTTTTGTATATTTTTTATTGGAGTTCGATTTGCCAACATTTTTTTTAATTTATTTATGATAGTCAGAGAGAGAGAGGCAGAGACATAGGCAGAGGGAGAAGCAGGCTCCATGCACCGGGAGCCCGATATGGGATTCGATCCCGGGTCTCCAGGATCGCGCCCTGGGCCAAAGGCAGGCGCCAAACCGCTGCGCCACCCAGGGATCCCTCGATTTGCCAACATATAGTATAATACCCAGTGCTCATCCCGTCTAGTGCCCCCATCAGGGCCCGTCACCCAATCACCCCATCCCCCCCACCACCTCCCCTTCCACTACCCCTTGTTCGTTTCCCAAAGTTAGGAGTCTCATGTTTTGTCACCCTCTCTGATTTTTCTCACTCATTTTCTATCCTTTCCCCTATAATTCTTTTCACTATTTTTTATATTCCCCTTATGAGTGAAACCATGTACTGTTTGTCCTTCTCTGATTGACTTACTTCACTCAGCATAATACCCTCCAGTTCCATCCAGGTCAAAGCAAATGGTGGGTATTCGTCGTTTCTAATGGCTGAGTAATATTCCACTGTATACATATACCACATCTTCTTTATCCATTTATCTTTCAATGGACATTGAGGCTCCTTCCACAATTTGGCTGTTGTGGACATTGCTGCTATAAACATTGGAGTGCAGGTAAGACCACAGTTTTTGATCAAATTCTTAATCACTGTAATGTAACTTGTTTGTCAAACATTTTGTGAGCAATCTAATATATGCCAGGCACTCTAAATACAGACATGAAACAAAAAGGTACCTACACTTAAAAAGGTTACAAATGAGAGAAGTAAACAAAGGATTAAAAAATAGCAAAATAGGGATCCCTGGGTGGCGCAGCGGTTTGGCGCCTGCCTTTGGCCCAGGGCGCGATCCTGGAGACCCGGGATCGAATCCCACGTCGGGCTCCCGGTGCATGGAGCCCGCTTCTTCCTCTGCCTGTGTCTCTGCCTCTCTCTCTCTCTCTGTGACTATCATAAAAAATAAATAAATAAAAATAAAAAATAGCAAAATAGGGGATCCCTGGGTGGTGCAGCGGTTTAGCGCCTGCCTTTGGCCCAGGGCGCGATCCTGGAGACCCGGGATCGAATCCCATGTCAGGCTCCCGGTGCATGGAGCCTGCTTCTCCCTCTGCCTGTGTCTCTGCCTCTCTCTCTCTCTCTCTGTGACTATCATAAATAAATAAAAATTAAAAAAAATTTTTTTAAAAAATAGCAAAATAGTATGAAACATAAAAGAAGCCTAAAAGAAAGATACATACTATTAGTGAAGACCTACATAAATGAAGAGATATACCATGTTGGGAACACTCAATAATGTAAAGACACCAACTCTTTCCAAATTAAGTTGAAAGTTGAATGTAATCTCCACTAAAATCTCAACAAGATCTTCTAGTGGAATTTATTGACTGATACTAGAAATTCTTGTGGAAGGAAAAATGAGCCAGATTGGCCAAGAAATATTTTAAATACAACAAGGAAAAACTTGCCCTATCACATCTAAATATATGATAAAGCCATGGTAGTAATTTTATTTTTTAGAGGTGGGGAGGGGCAGAGGGAGAGGGAAAGAGAGAGAATCCTATGTAGGCTCCACGCACAGTGCAGAGCCCAATGCAAGTCTCAGTCTCAGGACCCTGAGATCATGACCTGAGCCAAAATCAAGAGTCAGATGCTTAGCCAACTGAGCCACCCAAGCACCCCCACAGTAGTAATTTTAATATTGATATGATATTAATATTTATATTGCTGTAGGTGCAAATAAATACATTAGTGAGACACAAGAGATGGTTCAGAAACAGACTCATGTGTTTAAGGGAATTTCATATGAGATAAAGGCAGTATTTCAAATCACTGGAGAAAGTCAATACTGTTGGGACAATTAGCTATCTGTCTGGAAAAAAGTTAGAGCAATATCTCACACTACTCACAGAAATAAATTCTAGACAGTTTAAGCACGGTTGGAGCACCTGGGTGGCTCAGTTAAGTGTCTGCCTTCAGCTCAGGTCATGATCCCAGGGTCCTGTGATGGAGCCTTTCTTTGGGCTCCCTGCTCAGGTAAGAGCCTGCTTCTCCCTCTCCCTCTGCCTGCCACTCTACCACCTGCTTGTTCTCTCTCTCTCTCTCCCTCCAATAAATAAATAAAATCTTTAAAAAATTCTAGACAGTTTAATAAAACCTAAAAATACAACTTAGAAACTACCTGTATTGAACAAATATTTCTTAGATATGAAACAAAGGCATAAGTCATAAAAGAAAAAATTAAGAAATTGAATATCATCAAAATTATGAACTTCTGCTCTTCTAAAGATACTTCTAAGTAAACAAAAAGACATGCTACAGACTGAGAAAATATTTGCAAACCACACATCTGATAAAGGATTTGTACTCAGAATTCTAAAAACTTGATAATAACAAAACAAATAATCCAATTTTTAAGTGGGCTAAAGATTTAAACAGACACTATATCAAAGATGCTCAACATCACTAGTCATTAGGAAAATATAAATTTAAAAAGTGAGATACTATTACCCCTATTCCAACGTCCTGAAAAAAAAACTGACACTACCAAGTGCTGGGGAACTAGAAGTAATTGGATCTCTCATTTGTTGCCCAAAGGAATGCAAAATTGGACCGCCACTTTGGAAAACAGTTTGACAGTCTCTTAGAAAGTTAAACATACATTGACTATACAATCCAGCAATCCCCTGTCCTAGGCATTCACCCAAGTAAAATGAAATCTTAGCTCACACAAGAACCTGATGCTAATGTTTACAGTGATTATATTTATAATCACCAAACACTGGAAACAACTAGAATAACCCAAACCTCAACTGGGGAATGGAAAAACAAACTGTAATACACTCATACATTGGCGTCTACTCAGGAATGAAAAGAAACAAACTACTGATAGGAGCAACAATATGGATATTGCAGGATTTCATTTATATAAGTTTTCAGAGAGCAAAACTATAATATCAGGAAACAGGCAGTGAGTGCTACGAGGTGAAGGGAGGAGTTGACTCTAAAGAGGAACTAGTGAGGGCAGCCCAGGTGGCTCAGTGTTTTAGCACCACCTTCAGCCCAGGGCCTGATCCTGGAGACCCAGGATCAAGTCCCACGTCAGACTCCCTGCATGGAGCCTGCTTCTCCCTCTGCCTGTGTTTCTGCCTCTCTCTCTGTGGCTCTCATGAATAAATAAATAAAATCTTTAAAAAAATAAAGAGGAACTAGTGAATTTCTTGAAGGGATGGTATGATCTTATATCTCAACTATAGTGGTTGTTACACAACCGTATGCTTTGTCAAAACTTGCAGAAATGTACACTAAAAAGGGGGAATATAGGGACACCTGGATGGCTAAGTGGTTGAGTGTCTGCCTTCAGCTCATGTTGTGATCCTGGGGTCCTGGGACTGAGGGCTCCCTGTGGGGGGCCTTCTGTCTATGTCTCTGCCTCTCTCTGTGTGTCTCTCATGAATGAATGAATGAATAAATAAATAAATAAATAAATAAATAAATAAATAAATCTTTTTTTTTAAAGGGTGATTTACTATATATAAATTATAACTTAATACAAATGAAAAAATATATAATTCTAGCACACATGCATGTACACACACACACACAAGCTTAGAAATGTATAAGAACAATAGAACACAAACTTTTGGAGGTGATGGACATATTAATTACTTTGGCTGTGGTGATAGTTTTATGGGTGTGAACATATCTCAAAAACTCATCCAATTATATCCTTTAAGTACATACAGTTTATTGTACGTCAATTATACCTCAATAAAGCTGTAAAAGAAAGGAGAAAGAAATGTATGAGAAGAAAATATAAGTAAATGTGTTTAAAACGTTGGAGTGGTGACGGCCTTCTTAAACAAGACAATAAAAGCAAAAGCCATAAAGGAAAAGAATGATATATTTGACTATATCAAAAATTTAAGTTTATATTCTAAATATATTTCTATTCTAAATAAATATAAAAGAAGAGTAGAAGAAAACATGTGTAACATATATAGACAATGGACGACTAATGTTAATATAAAGAACTCCTACACATCAATAAGAAAAAGCAAACAACCCAATAGGAACATGAGAAAAAGATATAATGAGTAAACAATAAGGGGAAATACACATTTTTTTAGAGATTTATTTTCGTTGAGAGAGAGAGAGGGAGAGGGAGAGGGAGAGTATGGGGAGGGGCAGAGGGACAGAATCTTCAAGCAGACTCTTCACCTAGCCTGGAGCCCAACATGGGGTTTGATCCCATGACCCATGAGATCACAACGATAGCTGAACTCCAGAGGTGGCGTTTAACCAACTGAGCCACCTAGGCACCCTGGGAAATGCAAATATTAATAAACACAGGAAAGGAGGATACACAAATTGACTAGTAATCAAAGAACTATGAATTAAAACATCATTTTTTGCTTAACAGATCAACAAAAGTTTAAGAAGATTAATAGCAAGTGTTGGCAGTGGTCTAGAGAAATAGATGCTCTCACATACTATTATTGTTGGAAGTATTTGGCCTTTGGTGAGCAATTTTGTTTGATCTGTTAAAATGTAAAATGTGCATACCCTTCAACTCAGTAGTTCTGTTCTTCATTACCAATCTTAGAGAAACACTTGAATATACCCACAAAAAGGTTAATGGGAAAAAAACGAAAAAGCTAGAAACTATACCTCAAGGATTCTCAAGCTGTAAGTAGTAAAGATCCAAGGTTTGGGAAATTTTTTATTTGGTAAATTTCCAACCTGTTACAGACCGATACCTTTGTAAAGTAGAGAAAAAAGAATTACTAGAAAAGTAACTGTGTACTTGGATGTCACAGCAACATAAAATTGGTAAAATGTTTTATAAATGTTTATTCTTGACTTCTGTACTTATCTCATTGTGGACTGTAATAATTCATGACCAACACCAGTCCATGGAATACAGTTTGAGTACTACTGATCTAAATGTCCATCAAAAGGGAAATAGGAATTGCCACGTGGCCCAGCAATTCCATATATATATCCAAAAGAATTAGAAGGGCTTGAACAGATATTTGTATGCCCATGTTCACAGCAGCATTGTTCATGATAGCCAAAAGGTGGAAGCAACGCAAGTGTTCACTGATGAGTAGTTAGATAAACAAAAAGTAGTATATACATACAATGGAATATCATTCAACCTTAAAAAGGAAGAAACTCTGATACATGCCATGACATGGATAAACCTTGAAGACATTATGCTAAGTGAAATAAGCCAGTCACAAGAAAACAAATTCTGTATTATTCCACCAACATGACGTACTTAAAACAGTCAAATCTATAGAGATAGAAAGCAGGATGGTGGTTGCCAACAGCTGGGGAGAGGAGACAGTAGGAACTATTGTTTAATAGTTATAGAATTTCAGTTTGGGAAGATGAAAAAAATCCTGCAGATGGATGGTGGTTGTAACACCACAAGGTACTTAATAACGCTGAACTGTACACATAAAATTCTTTTTTTTTTTTAGAGACAGAGAGAGAGAGAGAGCAAGAGAGCACAAGCAGGTGGAAGTGCAGAGGGGGAAAAAGACAGAGAATCTTCAAGTAGACTCTACAACCAGTGCAGAACCTCATGCAGGGCTCAACCCACAACCCTGAGACCATGACCTGAGCTGAAAAAAAAGTGTCACTCAAGTGACTGAGCTACTCTGGTGCCTGTAATTAAAATGGTAAGTCTGGGGCACCTGGGTGGCTCAGTAGTTAAGTGTCAGCCTTTGGCTCAGGTGGTGATCCTGGGGTCCTGGGATTGAGTCCCGCACTGGGCTCCCCTTAGGGAGCCTGCTTCTCCCTCTCCCTATGCCTCTGCCTCTCCCTCTCTGTCTCTGTCTGTCTCTCTCTCTCTCTGTCTCTCATGAATGAATAGATAAAGTCTTTAAAAAAAAACAAAAATAAAATGGTAAATTTTATGTCACGTTTATTTTGCCACAATTTAAAAAGGGAAATGGGAAATGGTATATGCATACTATAAAATACTGTGCAGCATGTTCTATGTCAGAGTCACTGATTTACCTCATTCTCTTAGGCATATTGCAAGCTGCAGAATGAAGCAGAGTATGATATTTACATAGCAAAACCCAAAAACTATATTTCTATTTTTAAATACAAAGAAAATGATCTGGAAGAATAAATACTAACTTGATAACATCAGTTTCCTCTGGGACAGGAACTTGCATCAGGGGGGTGGGAAGGAGAACTGTTTGACTTGAACAACAGAAAACATATTCAGGTATCACTTGAATAAAATGTTTTTTATGAAAAATTAAAAGAATGGGTCAACCACAGAAAATATGTAGTCCCGTGGGATACAGGGTATACAAGAAAGTACATGTGCAAGGAACATACAGAGAGGTCTAATTCCAGCCTGAGAAAAACAAGGAGGCTTCCCGGAGGAAGTAGAAAGGAAAGCCTGAAATGAGTCTTGAAAGATGAGAAAGAGATTAGCTAAGGTGAGTGGGGACAAAATGATGGAGAGGGTATTATAGGCAGAGGAAATTGTACATGTGAAGGTGTGGAGGTACAAGAGAATGCAGTGCGCCCTGAGAACTGGAAATAGTTAACCAGGCTTGAAGCACAGAATCTAGGTAGATGAGTACATAATGCAGCTTTTACACTGAAAACAACAGGAAACATCTAAGGCTTACAGGAGTCATCTCCCTGTATGTTTCAGAAAGATCACTCTAGCTGCTGTGCAGAAAATGAATGGGACAGTAAGTATAAGCAGAAAAAGGCCACTTTGAACGCTACTTTAGTAATCCAGGAGAGAAATGATAAAAAGGGGTGGGAGCTGTTGAAAGAAGAGGAACAAGAAACGGTTAAAATTGGACATTTTAAGGGTTTTTTTTAAGATTTTATTTATTTATGAGAGAGAGAGAGAGAGAGGCAGAGACACAGGCAGAGGGAGAAGCAGGCTCCATGCAGGGAGCCCGACGTGGGACTCAATCCAAGGTCTCCAAGATCATGCCCTGGGCCTAAGGTGACGCGCTAAACCGCTAAGCCACCTGGGCTGCCCCATTTTAAGGTTTTTAAAAAAGATTTTATTTATTCATGAGAGACACACAGAGAGAGAGGCAGAGACATAGGCAGAGGGAGAAGCAGGCTCCCCATGGGGAGCCTGATGCAGACCTTGATCCCAGGACTGGGGGATCATGACCTGAGCCAAAGGCAGAGGCTCAACCACTGAACCATCCAGATGTCCTAGACATTTTAAGTTTGAGAAGGATTTCCAAGTGGACATGTTCAATAGGGACTCGGATTATACAGGTCTGGAATTTGTGAGAGATGTCTGATTAAAATCACACATTTGGGGATCAGTTTACTGAGACCACGAGAATTCAAAGTCTCTTTCATATCATAAACCTCACCCTCTCAATTGGCTCAAATATCTCTCAACCTTAAGGGGGGAAAAGTCCTTTCTCAAATCCATCCTGCCATTCTCTATTCCTTCATAGAAAAATTTAGAATATTCTCTTTTTTTTCCTCATAGGCTCTAGGCCCAACATGGGGCTTGAATTCATGACCTGGAGATCGAGTCACATGCTTTACTGACTGAGCCAGCCAGGCACCCCTAGAATATTCTTTTTTTTTTTTTAACCTTCTTGTATGAGCTGTGTACTCAATGTTCTTCCCACTTCCCATCACCCTACGAAAATAGCTATTGCAAAGGTCACTAAATCTAACAGATGCCTTTCAGGCCTCATCTTACTTTGGTGTCTCAGCAGCATTTAATACAGTATTAAATGTACTCCTTCCTTCCGTTAATACTGTTCCCTTGGCTTTCAGTATATCTCATTTTCCTGCTTTTCCTTCCCATTCCTCAGTTTCCTTTGTGAACTTCTGCTCTTCTATCTCCTACCTCTTCTTATAATCCAACCAAAGGCAGATAGAATCTTAGGAAACTATCATAGAAGGGTTACAAAATCTATTGCAAATAATCCTGCAAACCTAAAACAAAGATACTTCTCTCTCTACTGTGAGTCAGTATTGAATAAGCATAGCCTTCTGCTGAAGTAGCCCACTGTGGTGGGCTAAATACTAGAAGGTGTCTGTTCTTAATCCCCAGAACCTGTGAGTGAATAGCTTACTTTACATGGCAAAAGAGATTTTGCAGAAGAAAAATAAAAGACTTTGAAGAGGTGATTAAGTTAAAGATCTTGAGATAAGGGAGATTACCCTGGTGGCCTCAAAATAAGCACAAGGGTTCTTAACTGAAAAAGAAGCAGGAGAGTCCTAGGACAAGTGAAGACAGAAGATCAGAGATCTCTGGCTTTAAGGTGGAAGGGGACCATGAGCCAAGGAATGCAGGCAGCCTTTAGAAGCTGGAAAAGACAAGGAATATTCTCCCCTAGAGCCTCCAGAAGGAGCACGGCCATGCCAACATACTGATTTTAGTTCATAAGGCCTATTTTGGACTTCTAACTGCCAGAGCTGTAAGATAAATGTATCTGTGTTATTTTAAGCCACTCAGTTTGTGGTAATTTGTTAGAGCAGCAACAGAAAACTAATACACCCACCTTAAAACAAAAAAAATGGAAAAACAAACTAAATCTTTTTTTTAAGATTTTATTTATTTATTTATTCATGAGAGACACAGAAAGAGAGGCAGAGACATAGGCAGAGGGAGAAGCAGGCTCCCTGCGGAGCCTGATGCGGGACTCAATCCCAGGACCCTGTGATCACAACCTGAGCCTAAGGCAGACACTCAACCACTGAGCCACCCAGGTATCCCCAAAACTAAAACTCAAGGAAAATACAGTTGGCTTAAAGGAAACGCTCAGGATTCCCCATTGTAACAAAAATCTCTTCTCCAGAGTAAGCCTGCTAGAGAGACCACCTAGTGATTTTTCTGCTATCTCGCCTTAAGGACTGTTTGTTGACGAGCTAGGTGATTCTCCCATTCCTATCCTCCAGAAGATGACTTGGTCTGCTTCTTCCCTTCCCCTTGCTCAATCCAGTGGAGGATTTCTCTAGGAAGATGTTAAACTCACCTACGGGCCACCTCTTTCCCTCATGAGGCCGGAGGCCAAGAAAAGGCCAGTGCTATCTAGGAATTCTTACTGATTGGTGGATGACAGCTGAGCGTGTGAATGCTGGACTCTGATTGGGATCTATATTTATAGGAAATACTCCCCTCATCAGGTGTGTCCCATTGAATGCAGCCAACTACTAATGTTGGAAAACATCATAGATAAGACTGCAACTGAGGAGTCCCAGAGATTCACTATCCTAAGGTCTCTCTAGTCTCTGCTGTGTCCTTTGAAAACAGAGAACGAAAAAATATAGATCACTCACATCATCCATGAAAATCAATTGCAGCTGGATTACAAATGTAAGCAAACACAGAGAAACTACTATACAAGTATTAGAAAACACAGAAGAATGCTTTATGACCTTGGCATATGGAAGACCTTATTAAATAAAACACAGAAATTCAAAGCCAAAAAAGACTGATTAATCTGACCTCAAAACTTAAAACTTCTATTCAATAAGATACCGTAAAAAATTAAAAGGCAAGATACAGACTGGGAGAAAATATTTGCAAGATGTATAGTAAAAAACTAATATTTCCCTTTAATTATCCTGGCTAAGAGTAAACCAACACAGAAAAACAGGTAAAGGATATGAGCAAGCATATCTCAGAAAAAATACAAATGGCCAGTAAACATATGAATGGATGTTCAGCTTCTCTATTAATCAGATTACTAAGAATAAAACAATGAGATTCTACTTTCTACCTATCATATTTGCAAAATTTAAAGTTTGGTAATATCCAGTGTTGGGAAGAGTAAGCAGAAATGATAACTTACAAACTGCTGGAGAGAACATAAACTAGTATAGCAATATTGGAGGGACACTGGGAAGTACCTACTAAGATTACAAATGCATATAGTTTATGACACCACTCCTAGATATACGTAGAGAAGATGTTCAGATGTTCTCAGAATGTGGTTCATAGTTCCCTGGTGGTTCCCAAGATCCTTTCAGAGAGTCTATGAGATTCAAAACTATTTTCAAAATAGTATTAATATGTCGTTTGCCTTTGGGAGTGCCTGGGTGGCTCAATCAGTTATGCATCCAACTCTTGATTTTGGCTCAGATAATGATCTCAGGGTTGTGAGTTTGAGCCCATCAGCCTCTGTGCCCAGCGGATAGTCTGTTCAAGATTCTCTCCCGATCCCTCTGCCCACCCCCGCTACCAGCACTCGCTCTCTCTAAAAATAAATAAATAAATCTTTTTAAAAAAAGACGTTGCTTGCCTTTTTCTTTTACTGCGTTGATATTTGCACTGTTGATGCAAAAGGAAAGGTGAGAAGAAAAAAAAGCAAACGTGTGTAAAACTGCTAGTGTCTTAAAGCTCATCAAAAGGAGTGGCACTGAACTGTACTGTGTCATTGTATTTTTTCATCATCATACACTTAAGAATGTCCTTGATAAAGCAGTAAAAGTTATTAAGACCTCCATGCCTAAATGCATGGCTTTCTAATATTCTGTGTAACAAAACAGGAAGTACAGATAAAACACTTCTATTGCATACTAAAGTACAATGGTTGTCCCATGAAAAAGCACTTGTCAGACGTGAGCTGAAGTCACTTTTTTCATGGAATGATGCCATTTTTCTTGAAATAACAACTAACAGATAAACTGTGGCTATTCAGACTTGGATATCTGGCAGGTACTTTCTCAGAAATAAACAAAGTGGGCCTGTCACTGCAAGAAAAACAACTGATAGTATCTGGTGCTAATAGTAAAATTTGAGCTGTTTTTTTTAAATTTTTTATTGGAGTTCAATTTGCCAACATATAGCATAACACCCAGTGATTTGAGCTGTTTTTTAACAAAAGTTATTTATTTATTTATTTGAGAAAGAGGGAGAGCATGAGCAAGGGAAGAGGCAGAGGCAGTGAGAGAAGCAGACCCCCTACTGAGAAGGGAGCCCAACGTGGGTCTTGATCCTGAGACTCTGGGATCATGATATGAGCTAAAGGCAGACACTTATCGGACTGAGCCACCCAGGCACCCCAAAATTTGAGCTTTCAAGCAAAATTAGAACTTTGGAAAACTTGCACCTCCACCACAGGCTTGGCAGCTTTCCAATACTTAAAGACTTTTCTGGTAAGAGCAGTGGTGATATTAATTAATGTAATTTTTGACACTGTATAATGAACTGTATCAATACTTGAAAGATCTGCATAACTCAGTGAACCAATATTTTCAAATTGCCAACGCATTATGTCATAAAATCCTGCATGGGTAAAAAACATGTTAAAGTACAAGGCAGACCAATGGATTTTAATGTAACAAAATATGAAAAGTTTATTTATATGATTGATATGGTTTCAAAATTCACACTAAAAGTAATCTTTGAGAAACTATCACTTGTTGAGGATTGATGTAAAAAATATCCACAATTACCTAAAAAGGCTATTAAACTACTTGTTTTTCTAATTACACATCTGTGTGATACATACTTCAACCAAAACGTCATAATGGATCAAAGGTAGAAGCAGGTATGAGAACCCAGAGGTCTCCTATTAAGTCTATTAAAGAGACTTTCAGAAAATGTAATGCAATTTTACTGTTCTAATATTTTTTGCTTTGGAAAAGTTATTTTTCATTTAAAAATATTATTTATGTTAACATGTAATGGTTTTACTGCTGTTATTTTTAATGAATATTTTTTCTTTTAATTTGTAATACATTGAACAGTGATAGATATAAACCCACATAAATAAATATAAGAAATAGTGAAAGGGATTATTAGGGAAAGGAGGGGAACTGAGTGGGAAAAATTAGAGAGGGAGACAAACCATGAGAGACTCCTAACTCTGGGAAAGGAACAAAGGGTTGCGGAAGGGGGGGTGGGGGGGTGGGGGAGGTTGGGGTAACTGGGTGACGGGCATTGAGGAGGGGACTTGATGAGCACTGGGTGTTCTACTATATGTTGGTATATCGAATTTCAATAAAACAAATTTAAAAAAAGAATGAGAAGAAAGTAGCTTTGTACAGGTTGGGGTTGGGCTAGATAGATGATGGGTATTAAGAGGGTAGTTATGATGAGCACTGGGTATTGAATGTTAAGTGATGAATCACTGAATTCTACTCTTGAAACCAATATTGCACTGTATGTTAACTAACTAGAATTTAAATTTAAAAAATTGAAAAGAAAAAAATAGTCTTAGGAGTGTAAAGGGGTCCTGAGATCAAAAAGTTTGAGAATTACTGCCCTAGAGAAATTCTGACAAGGAGCTTTGATCTGGAATGTTCATTGCAGTAATACTTATAAAAGCAAAAAATCGGAAAAACCAAGTAGTCTATCAATAATGAATGGTTAAATAATCCTGTTAATAACCATACCATGGCATATTATGCCACTTAAAAAATGAAGTGAATTTAGATGTAATGAAGTAAAAATGTTTCCAAAATAATTTAAAGATTGCAAGACATGTACAGTATGGTATAGTTTTTGTAGAAATAAAAACACAACATTGTATCTTTCTAACAAATAAACAACTAAGACCTGGAAGGCTACCTAGATACACAGCAAACTGTAAAGAGCTGCTAGCTGTGGGAAGGCAAAGGAGGACTAGGATGTGGGTAATAGCCAAAGTATACTTTAGCCCCATCTATGTGTAATGTTTTCAAGGTTTTTTTTTTTTAAAGGAGAATGTACTAGAGCAATTAAAAATAATGAGGAAGAAGGGATAAAGCAATAAGGTCAAGCCCAGACATTGAGGACCAGTGTATTTGCTGCAGCGGTTGTGCAGCTCTGGAGTCTAGGAAGGAGGCAAGAGGGGTGAAATCAAGCGACCGAAGGTATGGTTGGCGAAATGGTGATGGCCACCTGGATGGCAGAACTTTCTGGGTCAGCCACCTCCCACTTCCTTCCCAGGATTTAATACAAAGAAGGCCTTCAGGACCGCAGAGGTCAGCCTTTCCCGCTTCCGCCATCACGAATCTCGCCCGGATGCCCGCCAATTCTTATCCTATTCCCGGTCCCTGATCCCTATTGCCCTGGCCCTAGGATCTCAGCGGCCACATCCGAGGAAGAGCTCTGGGCAGGAGATCTGCGGGCTAAGGGAATACAGCCTGAATAGCCCCGGCACACCGGAAAACAATGAGACACTGAACGTGTGACCGAAAGACAGGGGGCGGAGGGTAGCCAGTAGCTATGTTGCGGGAGGATGCAGTTACCAAATAACCCACAGGAGCTTGGAGGAAACCGACTGATTCTCCCAGGTACTGAGGATAGGCTTCGCTTTCGAAAGCAGCGCCACAGCATTCCCATTGGTCTTCTGTCCCTGCCCAACCAGCAGCTCTCCCTATGGCCCGCCCGTCTATTAAGAGGCCAATCAGAGGAGGGCTTTGTGTTTCCCATTGCAGAGGACCAACTAAAAGCTTGCTCACTTCTGGCTGACGTGTAGACAGCCAACCAGAAGAGCCGAGGCCTGGTGACTCGGCCTCCTAGTTCAGTCACCATCTCGATCTAGGTCCCTGTCCTCCCCCCCCCACCCCCCCCACCCCCGTCCCTGGCTGGAATCTTAAGGTTTGAATCTGAGAGAAATAACAAAAAAAGGAGGTCCAAGCTGGAGAGATGGTGGCTCAAGAGGCAAAGCATATTTCCCAGAGTTTCCAAGGAGGTTGGTTCTGAGTTTAGATGAGTTTGTAATTGAGGTGTCAGCGCTGCTCTGGGGGTTGGCCTCGAGTATTGCCCACCTGAGGCAAGTATTGGTTGAGAGAGCGCCTCAGATAATGCTGCTTCGCCACCATGCTAACTGCTTCACTTCCCCCCAGAGTCAGGTAGGAAGAAGCCTAGGAACATTAGGGCCTTTAATTAAGTGCTGGTTTATCTACAGTGAGGAGTGTTTAGGGATGCTCAATTAGCGACAAATACTGCTTCTAGAATGACTGAAATGAAGTGTGTGGGGAAACTTTCAAAAACCTGATAGCAGTATCATTACAACTAAAGGTTATCAGAGAATGCTAACTCCAACTAAGAAATACCATTTTCACCAAATAGTTTGGATAATTATCAGTTGTTTAATATTGTGCCATTCGTCAAAGAAACTTTTGGGCGCAGGGGGTGGGGGTGGGGGCATGGCAATTTTTCCACTTTTGGTAAAACAAACATTTTCATTTGCTGTAAACCGGAGCTGAAACTGCACGTTTTAAAAGGGTAACTTAATACCTATCAAAATGTAACACACATCCTTTGATCCAGCAATTCGTTCTTTCAAAATCTATCCTACAGAAATACTTAAACACATGAGCAAGTTACTTGTAATAGTGATACTATTATTTGTAATAGTGAATGACTGGAGGCAAACTGAATCACTCAATTGTTTTACAACCATACCACGAAATGTTATGCTGCCATTTAAAAAAAATTAGGTAAATTTCCATATACTAATATGAAAGCAAGTCCACAATACATTGCAAAGTGTAAAAATTAAGTTGCAAAATAGTGCACATAATATTCCATTTTGTTAAAAAAAACTACATTCAAGTGTGTGGGTATTCGTACATGTGTATATGAGTATGTGTATATTAATACATATCTGTATATATTCACATACACATATCTATGCATAAAAAAAGGTCTGGGAAGACACATACCAAATTAAGTTATTCTGGAGAATGGGTATAGGGAGAGGGAATAAAGAGAAATCTTCACTTTTTACATATTTATGTCTTGTTTGAATTTTGTCAACTAGCATTAATTACTTTTGAATTTTTATCACCACAATAAAACATTTTAACAAAACAGGCACTTTTGTAATAGCAACAATCAGCAAAACTGTCATTTCTACATTTTAAATAAGAATAATTTCAGATAGGAATGAGGTGACTATTTCATTCAAAATTTTCAGCTAGAGACCTAGGATAAAATTAGGGCAACTGTAAATCAATTCAACACTGAGCTTCAGTGTGGTACTTATGACCTGATACAACAGGATGTGGGCAAACAAAATCTAATCAGGATAAGTGAAGAGTCATTCATTTCTGGGAGAGAAAACTACATTACAACAAACTCAATCAAATGCAAAAAACTTTGCTTTCACCTTTTTGGTAGCATCACCTCCAGGGTTTACTCAACTCCTTAGGGCAACAGTTGGAAATCATAAAAATTTGAGATTTAAGATACCTCAGATATCCTTCAGTCAAATCCCCTCATTTTACAATTGAGAAAACAGGCCCAGATTGGTGAAGCAATTTGCCTGTAGGTGCTATAGCCAGCTAAAAAACATAGCCAGGTCCAGAATGCAGGTTTCTATTCTAGGTCCTTTCTACTTTCTACTTTCTCAGATCTTCCTGAGTCTTCATTCTGATGACATGTTATGAAATATTTTAAAGTCTTATGAATATTAGTCCCCTATACTTAAATTCTAGAATAAAAATACATAGCAAAAGAAAAATCTATTAGCTCAAATGATCAAAAGCTGACTGTATTTGGACAAATAACATTATTGGTAAAATAACATTTTCTTGAAAAGTAATGAATAGGGGCACCTGGGTGGCTCAGTTGGTTAAGTGTCTGCCTTTGGCTCAAGTCATGATCTCAGGGTCCAGGGATTGAGCCCTGCCCTGCCTACCACAGGGCTACTTGCTCAGGGAGGAGTTGGCTTCTCTCTCTCCCTCTGCCCCTCCCCCCAGCCCATGCTCTATCTCCTGCGCTCTCTTTCTCAAATAAAATAATCTTTTTTAAAAAAAAGAACTACTATTTTATCTAATTTCTAATTGATCTTCAACTGGCAGTGCCTCTTCATCTTTTACCTCTCTATATCACGTAGTTGATGATCTATATACAAACATTTAAAACCACTGTAGGAAAAACCTATTTAAAGAAAACTTGCAGGGATCCCTGGGTGGCTCAAAGGTTTAGCACCTGCCTTCGGCCCAGGGCGAAATCCTGGAGTTCCAGGATCGAGTTCCAGGATCGAGTCCCAGGATTGAGTCCCAGGATTGAGTCTCATATCAGGCTCCCTGCATGGAACCGGCTTCCCCCTCTGCCTCCTGTGTCTCTGCCTCTGCCTCTCTCTCTCTCTCTCTCTCTCTCTCTCTCTCTCTCTCTCTCGGATAAATAAATAAAATCTTTTTTAAAAAAGAAAGAATACTTGCTGTGATTTAAAGAATCCTTTATTCTGTGGAATGTTAATAATTACCTAATTTTTTTTGTAAGGAATGAATTTTCTGTTCTCAAAAGAATGGATGGCAGGCAGACAGATGGATAGAAAGATAGGCAAGTAGGCAGACAAGAAGAAGAAAGAAAATTAAAGTAAAACTAGGAACAACTATTTTTTTGTACAAGAAAAGTAAAACAAAAGATAAGAGGAATGAAGGGTGATGGGTGGTCGGGAAGGGAGTGGCAGAGAACCACAAGCTAAGTTAGTCACAAAGTGTTTATATTTTAAAAGTAAACTTGAATATTGTGATGTATAAATGGACTAACAACCACTTAACCTGCAGGCTATAATTAAAGTAGTGTCCAGTTTTAGACTCTGACTTAGGGACATGTAAGGACCTTGGAGAGATTTCAGAATAATAACGGTAAAAGGGTAAAAAAATGAGCAAAGTGAGGAAAAATTAGAGCTGTTACTGTGTCTAAGATGAGAAAACCAGGGGTGACTCAAAAGTCCTCAGGAGGGCAGCCTGGGTGGCTCAGTGGTTTAGTGCTGCCTTCGGCCCAGGGCCTGATCCTGGAGACCCAGGATCGAGTCCCACGTCAGGCACCCTGCATGGAACCTGCTTCTCCCTCTGCCTGTCTCTGCCTCTCCCTCTCTGTGTGTCTCTCATGAATAAATAAAATCTTTAAAAAAAGAAAAAAAGTCCTCACGATATGAAAAAATATCCATTTCAGTGAACAGCTGGTCTACACTTCCACAGTAGAAAATAATTTTACTTAAATTATGACAGCATATATTTGAAGATGGAAGTGTCTCACCTAGGATGTCTCATCAAACAAAAACTCCATAGAAACCTGAATGCTGTTCACCTCTCCCACCCTTTGCTAGCTCAACTCCTCATCTCAAAGAATGGGTCAAAGGGTAGATAAGGCATCAGAATGTAAAGATTCAGTTTTCTTTTGGGTCTAGCTACATAGCTACTATGTTTAAAATTTTTGTTAGCCTTTGGCCCCCAGGTCCCAGATGTAAGGTTGTGCTGTTTCTATGCTATGGATAAAAGAGTAACAAATTAGTAACAAATACCTAGATACATGCATAAACTTGAATTCCCATAAAAGAATGCTTATTCTCAGTGTTGATGGGTAAGAGGGCTTGGATTTGGGGTTCTTTCAGGACCCAGTTACTGTGCTAACATGACCCATTTGATTCCAAAGAAAGAATTTAACTGACCTGATATTAAAAATAAATAAATAAACTGGACAACTAGATGTGCCTGGACCTCTTATTTTGTTTCTAGCATTTGTCTTATTTAGACATCTCCTACAATAAGGAATAAGCATAAAGTCTATGAAGAAAGAGAATGTAATCATATTTTATTTGTACCATGACCACCCCACCCCACCCCAGTCCAACTTTTAGCATAAACCTGGGCACACAGAAGGCTAAGAATTGGTACTTGTTAAATGAATGTAATGTGTCTAAAATTTTGATATTTTATTCTATAAGTTGCTTTTTCTAGTTATTCTCTAATTCATTCTCTAATGCTGCTGCCTATGAAGGTTGCATTTGTCTCATTACTCTTCCTTTCTCTTATCTCACCGAAACTTTTCTTCCCTATTCCTTCAGATATCTTTAATCATCTAACTCCTAAACTACCAAAACCTCTCAACTTCCTCAATTCATCCCCTACTCTTCTACTTACACCCAAGTACACTGTTATGTCACCTTAATTCATAATGTTTTGACCATATCACTTTCTATACCTTCTTTCCCTGCTCAAGTACATGACTAAAACTAGCTTTGACTTCCCAGATAACAAGACTCCTACCTCCTCTCATTCCAAACCTTTACTAAAACCCACTTTGTATAGGAAGCCATTTCAGAACACATCGGTCAGATGAAAATAACCACCTATCAAAAGTTCTCATAGTTGGGTAGCCCGGGTGGCTCAGCAGTGTAGCGCCGGCTTCAGCCCAGGGTGTGATCCTGGAGACCAGGGATGGAGTCCCATGTCAGGCTCCCTTGCATGGAGCCTGCTTCTCCCTCTGCCTCTCTCTCTCTCTCTCTTTCTCTCTCTCTCTCTCTCTCTGTGTGTGTGTGTGTGTGTCTTTCATGAATAAATAAATAAATAAAATCTTTAAAAAAGTTCTCATAGTTAAGAAAAAAAAAGTTCTCAAGAGTTCATTCACTTTTCTGCCTGCATCAAAGCTATTTGAAAGAAAATAGCGTTAGGGTGCCTGGGTGGCTTAGTCAGTTAAGCATCTGCCTTGGGTGCAGGTTGTGATCCCAGGGATCAAGCCCTGTATCAGGCTCCCTGCTCACAGAGGAGCCTGCTTCTCCCTCTTGCTCTCTGCCCCTCCCCCAACTCATGTTCTCTCTTGCTCACTCTGTTCTCTCTACTAAGTAAATAAGTAAACTTAAAAAAAAGAAAATAGTCTCAATTGAAGTATAAAACCTATGAAATAGTGTTTGTAGGTGGTATGTTGGAGGATGAGCACGTGCACACACGTGTTTACGTACATATATAGCATATGCATATATATGCATACACACACACAATAAATGTATTCTGCCCAAATTAGAACCCACAAGCTTAAAACCCAAATTTGCTAAATCTAAACCACAGGTATTGAGCTCTATGGCTACTTCCTGCAAGTAGATGCATTACCTCTGACAAAGTCAATTGGGAGTTGCAAAGATAGGTAACTATTGCTACAGGCATCTAGGATTCTAGTTTTTTTTTTTTTATTTAAATGTAAAACTTATCACCTCAGGACACTGACCATGTTGTATGATTTCTGCACAATACCAAGACTATCCTAGACACTAAAAAATACTATATTTACAACTTAAGCAGGAAAACAGAGGCTTGCTTCACAGTGGTTTAATATGAACAGAGTTGAATATGACATTGTCTGACAGAAGAATGAACAGTTTGCTGAATAAAAGCCCCGAGTCAGGATATATACACAGCAGAAATGGGGCCTCAGGCTTTCAGCACTTGTTGCACAATGAAAGAAGAACTCTTAAAAAAAAAGTCAATAACAGAAGATACAAAAGGCAGCAACAACACCAACACTGGGGAGGTGGGAAAGGGAGCAGAGACTCTCTAGGGGCTACTCAGCCCCTGGTACAGGCTCAGCAGGTGGAGAGCTGATCTGTCTCAGGGAACCTCAACATTTAGAAGGACTCCAAATCCTATGTCAAAATCCAATCCTAATTTCTCTTTTCAGGGTCTTGTCAGACTCCACAATCCTTTTCTCCAAGACCCCATATAGAGAATTCCAATCCTTCCATGATAGAGAGTCTAAGGGAAAAGTCCATACTTTTGACATGACACCAGTTAATTTGCTCCTACCCCACCACTGGAGATGGATATCAGGCCCCAGCAAACAAACCATCACCTCCCAGACAGAAGCCCAGGAAAGCTGCTTCAGACTCTAAGACTTGGGACATCCACACCCAGCTGCTATCTCTAGCTCAAATTCTGGGGAAGATGCTGGAGTTCTACAGGAAACAAGTGCAGGCAGTTCAATAACCCTGTGACCAATCTGGGGAGGTCAGTGACAACTCTTGCCCCTGAGCCCCATTCAACAGCTCAAAGTGCTTAGAAGTCAGAGACTGTGGTTTGTTCACGTGCTTCTGCCCCATGGAAGCACTAAATAGGATGGGAGGAAGGGAGAATGGAAGGAGGAGATTGGTGATACCCTTCCCTACCACTGGGAGGTACCTAGAAAATGATCCACTCCCACCCTTTGGGGAGTTACCTGGCAGTGGTGAGTTGCCCCCACCCCTCAAGCCACCAAACCTGCAAGGCTAACATATAAAGTAGCAAGGGCTTGGGGAGGAACTGCTGGCCCATACTGACTCACCTGCTGATGAGCAAGAACAGGCAGCCAGAGCGGGGAGCCACAAAAAGGGGCTAGACAATAAGAATTCTCCTACTGCCCTATGGCTTTCTTCTGACTCTGAAGCAGCCATGATGAGGGGCCCAGAAAACCCACACATCTTGCTCCACACAACAGACTGCTTAGACTCTAGGAGGATTTACTGCCATGAAAAGCAACAAGGAAAAGAGAAAGTAACAAAAGAAACTGTTGAGAAAACTGGGAGCAGGCCTAGAGAAAACAAGGAGAACATTTAGGTCTCTACCACCTTCCCCAAAAGGAAAAAGTTCATGCAGATAGGAAATGCAGAGTTGTTCCCTGCTCAGCGTTCCTGGTTAAACCTAAGAGTAAGAAAATCCCCTGGACTTGTAGCATCAGTATGTATCCAAGTGTATCCAGCACAAGACCCGCCCCCCCATAAGATTAGCCTTCTGGTATGGGTAAATTGCCTTCTAATCCAATCCCCCCACCCGCACCCCAAGCAAAGGGCATCTGCCTGTGGTTCCCATCTCTCCTTAAAAAAGAGGATCATAGCAGAGTGCCCACGGTGTAGTCAGGTACCAAGAAATATAATGCCAGACAGTTTATCAGGCCAGGGGATGGGCAGCCAACTTCAGATCAAAGAAGGAGAGAGAGGCTTAGTGTAAAAATCAATGTCATTTTCAGCAGGAAAGTAGAGGGCAAGTGGTGAGAGGGGCTCCTACTGGCGCACCTTCCCGGGGACGTAGTTCCTGTCAATTGCCTCCTCCTGCAGGAACATGTGTAGGCAGCGTTCGTTCTGAGCCAGTGGGTGTCCAGCAATTCTATAAAGAGACCAAGATGGTTATCAGTAGTATTTGGGATCAGAGAGAATTCACAGAGTGACAGGGGTGTGGACAGGGGAAGAAGGGCAACGTCAGCTCTTTCAGAGGTTCAAGCAAGAAGAGGACAACAACAGGGCACCACTCCACCCTAATATTATATAGGAGAAGGGGGACAGAGGGGTAAAGCAGGGAGAAACCACCAAACACATCCAACATGCAGTACTTTCTCAGACCCTGAGGTACAGGATCAGAATTCTGCTCAAAGAAATGGAGTCTTACTGTCCAGTCAGCTCAGCACACAACTAGCATCACATCTTATTACAGAAGAGGAGACAGACAAAACATATAAAGACCATGATGGCAAAAGCAGCAAGAAGAGTCCCCAAGAACTTGGCTTACTTGTTAATAAACTGCTCGAGGCCCTGCCTCCTTTCTTCAATGAAGGACTCTTCAAAGATCCCTTCATCTCCTCGAAAAGGGAGCTGACGCTTCAAGGCTTTCCCAGGCAGTGGTGGTACTACAATCTGCAGGCAGATGCAAAATATCAACCACATGAGAGAGGATGAAGAGGGAATGAGATGGTGAAACACTGTATACTTAATTTCCTATTAGGCAAGGTCTATCTTATCCCACAGCCAGCAACTTGTAAGAACTGAGACCATAAGAGCAGTCAAGATGGCTCAGGTCAAAAACCAACTGATTTTATGATAGGACTGGCCTTCTACCTCAAAAGAAAGAAAGGAAATAAACTCAAATATTCCTCACTTTCTTTAACAATCCATTAGCATCCACTAATTTAGCTAGGCCTTCCCTGACACTATACTTTACATTTTTAGCATCTATAGGAGTTTAAGTTATACGACTTTACTAGCCACTGATTCAAGTGATACGTTTTCTTTAAAATTTGTCCTGCACTTCACCACTTTCAATTCAAGTTTAAAGGGTTATCACCCAGATCCAATGTGTTGGGATTTGATAGTGTTTAGTCCCCCACCCCCCGCTGCCTTTAAGATTTTATAGACTATGATCTTATGCCTTCTCAGGCTATGTAGATATCCTCCTCCTAGGATCCCACACAGGGAATGGGGTCATACCTTACTATCTCGCTCCAGCTCATTCTTTAGCCACTCGAAGTCACTGTAGCGCCGCCGTACACAGGACTCCTTCAGCTTGAAGATAGGTAGGTTTGTCTACGGGGAAGGAAAATGAGAGAAGAGAGATGGTAACTAATGTTCAGCCTGTGGTGGCCATCTGTCAGAACCACTTAGGTCCCAAAGAAGAAATAATTCCTGTGAACCATGTTCCTATAACTCCTTTAAAATACCACCAGGTAAATTACCAATCCTTACCACATCCAGCCTTGTCACAGTTGGTGATTAGAAGTCCCTTGCTGCTTAGAATTTATCCTAAAAATATATTTGAAGTCGTATGCAAATATATATGTACAAGGAGTTTCACTGTACTTTATTTGTAATAATTAATTAATGTTCACCAATATGTAATAGGTTAAATAAATTACAGTATGCTTATACAGTGGAATTACTGTACAGCTATAAAGAGAATGTAAACTACATATGAGCCTGTAGGGGAATATATTAAGCATTAAAATCAAGGTACTGAACAGTACATACAGCTTGCCTGTGTGTTGTTTTTTCCTATTTGGTTTTAAAAAGGGATATGTATATTTACCCAAAGAAAATGAAAACACTAATTCAAAAAGATATATGCATGCCTTTGTTTACTGCACATTATTTACAACAGCCAAGATATGGAAGCAACCCAAGCGTCTATCAAGAGATGAGTGGATAAAGATGTGCTATACACACAAACACACACACAGAGTGGATAAAGATGTGCTATACACACAAACACATACACACACACACACACACACACAGGAATAATACTCAGCCATAAAAAAAGATGAGATCTTGCCATTTGCAACAACCTGGCTAGACCTAGAGAGTATTATGCTAAGGGAAATGAGTCAGACAGAGAAAGACAAATACCATTTAATTCACTTACATGTGGAATCTAAAAAATAAAACAAACAAAAAGCAGAAACAGACCCATAAATACAGAGAACAAACTGTTGATTGCCAGAGGGGAGGTGGGTGGAGGTATGGGCAAAATGGGTGAATGAGAGTGGGAGATACAGGCTTCTAGTTATGGAAGAATAAGTCATGGGGATAACAGCATAGGGAATATAGTCAATGGTATTGTAATAGTGTTGAATGGTGACAGATGGCAGCTATAGTTGTGGTGAGCATAGCATAATGTAAAACTTGTCAGATCACTATGTTTAACACCTGAAACTAATGCAACATTGTGTGTCAACTATATTTCAACCATAAAGGGGATATGTGGGTGCCAGGGTGGCTCAGTCGGTTGAGCATCCAACTGTTGATCTCGGCTCAGGTCTTGATCTCATGGCTGTTGAGTTTGAGCCCTGTGTTGGGCTGCATGCTAGGTGTGGAGCCTGCTTTACAAAGGGGAGGGAAATATGTGTATATATTTATATTTATGAATAAAATGTTTATTCATAAATAATAGAGATTGAATTTGGAGTATAAGACTAAACACTTGGTTGGAATGGATGGGAGGGTCACATTTTTCACTGGACAATTTGAGTTTATCACATGCTCATATTACATTTTCAATTGAAAAGTGAATTTAAGTTCCCTGTAAAGAACAATAGAAAAACACCTCCAAGGTATGCCTTCCTCAGCTTTTCCTATCCAAATTCTCTCCATTCTGCATGTCCCAGCTCAAGTCCCATTTCATCCAGGAAATCTTTCCTGAGAGCACCAGCTTAATTTACTGGTCTCTCTCTCTTCTACACTTCTATGACATTTATACTTTAGTAGTGCCTGACACACTATTGGTTTATGCATCATGTTAGTCTTGCTACTTAACTAAACTGTAATTTCATTGAAGTCAGGAGCCTTGACTACTTCTGCATTTCCCTAAATGCAGACTGTGCAAATCACTCAGTAAATACTCAATTGATTAATAGAGGCCCTATGTATCTGTTTACCCTCTCCTTGTCTAGAAAGCACAGCAGAAATAGCAATTATATTAAGTTGGCTTACCATTGCCTGCTCTCTGATATAAATCAGCTTATTCCCACATCTTACTCACTGATAATTTTCCCAAGGCTCTAATGGTGACAGGAACTACCAACAAACCAAAAGCCCTGATCCTCACTCCTGTCTACAAGTTCTAAATAGAAACGGCCAACCACATGTATTAAGACTGACTAAATTTCCCAACAGCCAATCCATATCAGCCGATGGAAATAAAAGGAACTTAGTTTCTCTCCTTTATCCACAACTGCCTCAGGGCAGGAAAAGAATATCTTCAAGCTATGTTAGTGCTTCACACAGTCCTCACTACACCATGCTTTGTAGCCCTCATGTCTGGAAATTATCTTTCCAGGATCCAGTTCTAGGTAAAGGTCATCAAAAGCTAAATAACTAACCAACTTACATTAGTTACAACTCTATCCAGGATCAAGGTTCAAGGAATGTCAATGAGTTAAAGGAGGGTGAGATACAGGTAAAGCAATATTTCATTACAACCTTTTCTGTAGGAGAATAAATAAAAAACTGGAAACAGTAGTTTCTTTGGAAAAGGGAACCTCTAGAAAACAGAAGAGGAAGACCTAGTTTCTACAGTGTATCTTTTTTGTATCTTTTGAATTTTGTACCATGTGCATATATTAACCAAACAAAATAAACCATAACAGAGCGCATTCTCAGAATCCTGCAAGAAATCTGCATATGTATCAAATCATCACACAATATACCTTAAACTTACACAATGTTATATGTCAATAACATCTCAATAAAGCTGGGGAAGGAATAATCCTGCATGGAAAAAAGAGTGCTTTGGTATCATCTGATTCTAGGTTTCCACCAGAGTTCATTACAAATACTGTGATCCCCAAACAGAACCTTAACTAGTAGGCTTTTACAGAAGCCTACAGAAGCCAACAGAAGGACCAAAGAAAAGGGGGAAAACTCTGAGTAGATTCTTCCAAGACACAGTGAAACCACCCACTGCCATTTTGTGGACTTCCTCCTTTGACTCACAAAAATCCTATTCTTTCCCTACCCGCATAGGATGATGACAATAATGACCGTTCATTTCAGCACCTAGCCATCCAAGGAAGTGGCTACTGTGTACTAAGTAAGATAATCTCCCAGCTCCATGCTATAAATCATATAAGGAAGACAGAATTGTGTAGTCCAGGATATAGAAAGTCCTTTGGCTCTGATCAACACAAAGTCAAGGGAAAGGAGAGAAAGAAACAAAGTTCAAGTCCACAGGACAACTGACATTTGAGAGTTCACACACGTCATGTGAAGTCACCAGGACACCTCTCCAGACTCCTCATTTCTTGGGAGAGTGGGGGGGGGAATTCTTTCCTGAGCAAAATAAAAGAGAACAGCTTCAGAAATATTTAAGTATTAAACTAAGAAAAAGAAAGTCAGTGTTATCTACTTCTACCATACACAATGCCTAACTCTCAAAGCCCATTCTCTAAGTCTCATGTTCCTTTATAATGCCTACCATGATAAACCACCTAAAATAGCAATTAAAAATCAAATATTTCAACTTTTCCCTAAAACTGAGTTCAATTAAAATAGTAAAAGCCGAGATGGCCATACAAATTAACATAAACAGTACAAATTAACTCAAACCCAGAGAACCAGGAACTGTCATCAACTCTATCATCACTGTACAATTAAAAATTGTGGAAAAGGCAGATAAAAAGCTTAATGGGTAAAAAAAAAAAATTGCATACTAAAGTTTTGCAACTAAGCACTGCCAAAGAGACTAAAGTGTAGTGGGAAGAGTATGATGGGCTTTAGGGTCAGACAGACCTGGGTTCAAATCCCAGCCCTGCCACTTATTAGGTATTTGTAACTGGGCAAGTTACTAAAACTGCATTCTTCCTCAGTTTCCTACCTGTAGAATGTCATTTTTGTAAGGATTTAGAAACTAAAACCTAGTTAAGTGCCTGGCACATAGTAGGCATTAGATGAACAGTCTCTGTTGTTATTAGAATGACTTAAGAAGTCAGGGTGCCTGGGTGGCTCAGTTGATTAATTGTCTTGACTCTTGGTTTTGGCTCAAGTCATGATCTCAGTGTCTTGAGATCGAGCCCCATGGTTGAGCTCCACACTCAGCAAGGAGTCTGCCTGGGACTCTCCCTCTTCCTATGCCCCTCCCCACTGGGTGTGCACATGCTCAGTCTTTCTCTCTTTCTCTCACTCAAATAAATAAAAACAAATAAATAGAGCTATTTCATTCATAGTCACTAAGGCTCTTGGGTAATACATGGAGACATGGTCTCTAAAACCCCACAGTAGAGAATCCTTACATTGAACAAGTTTTGCCCAGGCTTCCTCAGGTAATTAAGTTTTCTACCACTAACAGTATTTTCAGGGATCTAACTTCCATTCTTCCCCAAAAAAGGTGACTCCAAGTACTTTTTTTAAAGACGAGTTTTCCTCAATCTTTGCTTTAATTTTCTTTCTTCAGGTTAGACTTTATCAAACTTGGAATTTGGAGATCATCATTTATGAATTAAATTTCAAAGCCCAGGCAGGAGACACATTCTCATTCAATTCATTCATTAATTCAAAAGTGAAAGCACATACACTCTTTTAGGTCTTCAAATGCTGTTTGAGCAGCATGCTGTCTATAGAGAATATTCTGGCCCTCTAGTCTGAGAAAAAACATAAGAAAAAATAGAAAATGGTTCTCCAACTTTTCTTGCCTGTAACCACTTCAACTGGGCAAAAGAACCTGCAAATCACTACTTTATCTGCACATTCCATCCTTGCAATGTGGACTAAGAATTAGAGAATAAAGTCCTCTGCAGTGCACATTGAAAGAAGCTACCCCTGGGCAGTCCTGAAATGTCACATATTAAAGTAACTACAGATCATGGTCGTAATCCAAAAAGTTAATGTAAAACAGAAAGGGCAAATGGCCATATGCACACAGAAAGCCCAAATGGTAGCCAATACTCAAATAAACATCCCGGATAGTTCAAATCTAAAGGATCAGCACAGGAGAAGAACACCAACTGACAATCCACCAATCCCAATGCAAAGCCAGGCTTTACCATGAGAACAACATGTGGTACCTGAGAAAACTTAAGAAAAAAACATTTCTCTCCTTCAGATGCTAATTCTACACAAGTCTGGGTAGACTCAATCTCAAGGAGACTCCGTTTCTTATTTCTGCTCTACCAAGCCCGCTGGTCTCCCTTTCCTAGAGTCTATCTTCCCTTTATTCCAGGCTTTGCTTAAGTCCATCACCCCAGAGAGACCTCATTAGGAAGAAATTGGGGCGTCCTGCCCTCCCTCTTCAGATTGACTTCCCACAACCTAGTTTAGTTATGGGACCCAGTGATGTATATCACCTTGGCTTTCCATCCCCCAGCCCTCCGCCACTCTGTCTTCCCTCCTTCTGTCACTACAGTCCTATTTCCCTTTCTTCCTCACTGTAATCTTCTCCATGCTCCCCACCCCATCCAGCCATGCTTCACTTTTTGTCACAGGTACTTATTTGCCCTCACCCCAGTTCGACATCCCCCTCAGGAGTTTTCCATATCCTAGGGCCACAACCTAGTTTGGAGACGTCTCTCTAAACCTATGAAGCCCCTAACCCCCAAATGATCCCTCCAAGTGTTTTCGCCAATGTTAGTCGTCCGCGTGGCAGCCCCCCCCTCCCCCGCCCTCCCCGCCCTCCCAGGCCGGCCGGCTGGTCCTCCCTCAGCTGTCTCCCTCACCCCGTGACTCACCCGCATGCGAACCTCATAGGTGGTGAAGCGCGCGCGGCCCACGCCCACCGTCTGTGGATTGAAGATGTCGATCTCCAGGAAGTTACTTGGCGGCCCGTAAGCATCGGTCAGGTCCTGCGGCTTCGAGTTAAGGCGCCGAGTGTCAGCCACTGCTGTGTCCGACATCTTTCCGAAGGAGAGACTGGGACCGGGGAAGGGGGTGGGGGACAGAGGCCGGAGGCAGGAACGCGCACAGCCCCTCCCGTTTGCAAAATAACCAGCCAACCCACAGACAGCGGCGCCGCGCACGCGCGTCCACGCACGCACGCACGCACGCGCAGGTTCCCTTGGCCCCGGGCCCGGTACCCTGAATAGCAGCCAAGTTGAGGGCTGTAAGTCCCATGCTGTGGAGGCCTCATTCAGGCTTCCGGGCGGCGTTTGTGGCTGCCCCGGAACCTGCATCTCCGATACGCAGCGCCCCACATTCTGGGAAGCCCTACAGGCGGAATCTGCCAATCGCTGCTCCCCAACCCAAGAATGGTCTTCTACCGTATATTTATCGGCAGCGGGCACTGCCTCGCAAACCGGGACCTTGCGGTGATAGGCCGAAGCCCCGTGACCTTAATAAGTCAGGGTTTTGCGCGAAAATAGAAGGGTACTCTCAGAGAGTGGGGATCCAACGATAATACTAAGAATCTAGAATGCAGCCCTGCCACTTGTGCCCCTGGAGGTTTCAGTTCATTCCACACGCAACTGACCATTCAGCAGTATGGTGCCAGGGAAGCAGCCAGAATGGGGTAAATGTGATTGCTCATTCTCACTTTTCAGGAAAATTGGGGCATATCTTCATCCTCCACTTGTTACCACATAAAGCTAACCCCAAGTGTACTAAGATACTATATTGTTTTGCAAAATGAGGGCATTTATTTCATATCTTCTATCTCTACACTGCAGAACTCCTACTTGACACTGCTCAGAGGCTGCTTGCAGCCCATAGCGGAGATAGAATACATGTCTAAATGAGAAAATATATATGGACATATTGATATTTATGTCACTAATTTACATATGGCCCACATTAAGGGGTAGTGCCCCACATTAAGGCTGGTGTTTTTAGGTCATTCTTTCTCCTCCCTACACTGCCTGTTCTGCTATTTCCCATGTCACTGATGCCTGAAACCCTTTCAACAGAGTACCAGGCCCTATAACATATAACTGTTAAATAACAGTTAAGTTATTTAATTCAATTTAACTGATACCTACTAAGCAACAACTCATGTGCCAGGAACCATGCTAAACACTAAAGACCTACAGTTGAATAAAGGAGTCTCTGCCCTCAAAGAGTTAACATTCTTTATTGAAAGAATGGGAGACAAGTCAATAAAACTAATGACAAATACAAAATAAGTGAATGTTCAAAGCAGGACATAGGACATGAATAATGGGAGGAATTAGGAAAGGCTTTCAGGAGGAAGAAATGTCTGAGTTTGACAGACCTGAAAAGATATAAAGGATAAATAGAAGTGGAAATGGGAAAAGTCAACTTCTTGCAGAGGGAATAGCATATGCAAAGTTATCCTGATAAGAAACAGCATATTTTTAGGCAGTTGTCACCAATTCAGATTGTGTAAAAAAGTGCTTAGAGAGGTAGGCTGGCTGGGGACAGGGGTGATCCTTCCCCTAGGATCTTAAAGTGTCAGTGTCATAAAGAATGAAGCAAAGGATCTCTGGCTTTACAAAGTAGGTGATAGGGATCCATTGAAGGCTTTTTTTAAAGAGTTTATTTATTTATTTATTTATTTATTTTTAAGAGAGAGCTGCACATGATGGGGGAGGGGCAGAGGGAGAAGGACAAGCAGACTTCCTGCTGAGCAGGCACCCTGGGATCAAGACCTGAGCCAAAAGCAGAGGCTTGACTTAACTGACTGAACCACCCAGGCACCCCTACACTGAAGGATTTCCAACAGAAAAAAAAAACACAATCATATTTGTGTGTTAGAAGGATTGTTTCCAGGCAACATGGAATGTGTATTTGAATTGAATGAGATTAATTATGAGAGTATCGACAATATGACTTGGAATCAGGTGGTGATGGTGGGAGTGAAGAAAAAGAAAGACAGGACTGATATTGAGAAAATAGGTAAAACTCGTGTCTGAGTAAGTACGGTGGTAGTATAGTTTAGGGCTTAGGCGTGTGAACTATGGACTTAGGATGCCCTGGGTTTAAATCCCTGCTTCCTAGCTGTATGGCCTTGAGCAAGTTATCCAGTTTTCCTCATCTGTAAAATAGAAATGATGAGACTAAAAGCCACCTCTGGGGCTTTTGTGAGAATTAAATGAAATAAAATATGTGTGACTGGTAAGTGTTCAGTAACTATTAGCTATTATTACTATTTGAGGAGAAAGGAAAGAAATTGAAAATGACTCCTAGTTTTCTGATCTAGGTAACCGGGTGGATGCTGTGGTACCACCAATCAAAATTGAAATTGCAGAAAGAGTAAGTTTCAGAGGGAAGACCATAAGTTCAGTTTAGAAAAATCTGGGATGTCTGTAGGACGCTGTGGTTGAGATGTCCAGCAGGCAGCTGGAAATACTGGTCTGCAGCTTGAGGGTGGGATCAAGGTTAGAGAGAGAGATTTGGGAGTCATTAGCATATAGTGGACAAAGAAAAATGTGAAGAGTCAAGGACAGAAGATTTAAAAATTGGTGAAACCAGGCAGTGTTGATGAGAATATAAATCTGTGTGGTTTTTCTGGGAGCAAATTGGCAGTATATATTTTTAAAAAAAAACCTTTGACCTCAAGAAACTTGTAATACTGGTTGTCTCTGAGAACAAGAGTCAGGGACCGCAGGGAGAGTTGTTTTTCATTTTTATCGCATTTATGTTCAAGTACTTTTGTATTTAAATTTTTGTCAATGTTATTTACTGAAACTATTGACTCAAAAATTTCACGTCCAATCATTTATCCTGAGAAAATAATCAGTCACCTAAAGATACCGGTATATGGAGCTTGTCTTTAAGAGTAAACAATAGGGGATCCCTGGGTGGCTCAGTGGTTTAGCGCCTGCCTTTGGCTCAGGGTGTGATCCTGGAGTTGCGGGATTGAGTTCCACATCAGGCTCCTGGCATGGAGTCTGCTTCTGTCTCTCTCTCTGTCTTTCATGAATAAATAAATAAAATCTTTTTAAAAAGAGCAAATAATTGTTCATTTTATGCAATGGAATATTTTTGTAGCTATTTTTTTCTAACTTGTAAATGGTCTTAATATGGAGAGTCTCACACAGGAGTAAGTGGGTCCTAGGTTTTATAGATTTTTTATCTCAGTCACTTCCTGCATAAAATACAGTCTTTTCTATATGGCCAAATTCAGGTTTCTCTTTTGTATCCATTTAAAATGATGTTTTATATCCAATGACATAGAATGATGCCCACGAAAAACCAAAAAAAAAAAAAAAAAAACCTGGTAGAATATATTGTAATGTGATACCATTTGTATTACTGGATATGATATGTATAATAATTTTTGAAGACTGGAAGGATATAAATCAAAAATCCCAGTAGTGGTTACCTCTGTGTGGTGAGGATTCAGTTGGAATTTATGTTTTTATTTATAATTTTCTTTTTTTCCCTTTTTTTTAAAATATTTTTTTAAAGATTTATTTATTTATGATAGACATAGAGAGAGAGAGAGAGGCAGAGGGAGGGAGAGGGAGGGAGAAGCAGGTTCCATGCCAGGAGCCTGACGTGGGACTCGATCCTGGGGCTCCAGGATCATGCCCTGGGCCAAAGGCAGGTGCCAAACCGCTGAGCCACCCAGGGATCCCTATTTATAATTTTCTAAAGGGTATGATTTTTACATAATGAACATATATTCTTTTTTTAATCAGAAAACAATTTTCCCATTTGGGAAAAACATTAAAGGGTAGGCACAGAAGAGAAGCTTGTAAAGGGGACTGGGAAGAAGTAGTCTGAGAGGTAGAAAGAGAACCAGGAGACAATACTGATCTGAAAGGGAGAGATAAGAAATTTTCCAAAAGGAGCAAGCCAGTACATAGTTAACAGCGTTTAATACAGTGTAACAGTCAAATAATATAAGGCCTGGGAGCTGTCCTTTAAATTTGACAATTGCTTAAATGAGAGCAGTTTCAGTGGAGCACAGGAGGTAGAATCCAGATGGCAGGGGACTGAGAATCTGATCAGAGCTGGAGAAGTGGAAACATTTAGTAGAGACTATTCTTTTGAGAAGCTGGCCCAAGAAAGAAATGCGGTAGCTAGAGGGCAATGTGCTGTCGAAAAAGGGTTTGTCTGTTTAAAAAGAGCAGAGACTTGAGTATCTTTAGCAGCTGGGGGAGAGGGCTTTCATAGAAAGTAGAAAGTTGAATATGCAGGTAAGGCTTAAAATCAAATAGCCCTAGGAGAATTGTACAAGTTAAATTCATAATGAGGAGTAAATACATAGTCTTTAATAAAAAAGAGAGAAAGATTTGATGGGGGGGGGAGTAGAGTGGAAGGTACTGGGCTAATTAAATCCTTTGCAGTAATAACAGATAACAGCTGTTACCAGCTGGCACGCAAGTGCACTCACACACACACGCAATTTTTTGCTTTTTGTGAGAGGCACAGAGCTTCACATTTACCAAGTGATGTTGAACAAGGCACAGTTATCCTGTGCCTCAATTATCACACCAAAAAAAAAATCCAGTCAAATCTCTTGGCAAACAGATGACTTCAAAATTCAATGTGAGCAATACCCATTTTTCTCTCTATTGGTTTCTTTGACCATGCTCATTCTTTGCCAGAAGGAGTCCGGGGGATCGGGGTAAGCAAAAGACAGAGATTTGGGATCCTCACATTGGAAGGAATCTCATTAGTTCATCTCATTCCTGCCCATGAGGAATACTGTACCTTAAACACCTATCCATCTTCCTGCTCATAAATTTTTCCAAAAGAGGATTGCACAATCTCCAACTTGGTGTTATGCAATTGTACTGACAAGAAATCCTCTCTAGTCTTTATTCAGACTGTCCCAAGGAAATGGAAAATCAAAAGCCCTTATAATTCGGGGGCTTTGTGTTCTTGGGAGCAAGGGTGTGGAATTGCAAGGAGGGAGTAGTGGGAAAATCTGAGTGTAAAAGAGGTAGCACTGTGAGGAAAACCAGAGAGCAGAGAGCAGCAATCATGACGTAAAACCTCTACTCCAGGGAATATGGATCCAGGGTTTATCTGCCTTGCTGTAGAACCCTGCTTTCTTTCCATACACACCTATCTAGCTGCCTACTACCATTATTGACTTCTCCCCTTCCTGAAGTTCATTTAACCCTAATTTCACCTGGCACCTCCCTAGGGCTAAGTCTCTACTTTAAATCCCTTCTGAAAGTTGTCAGTTACCTTCCTATGTTGATGAAGTGGCCTTTAAATACCCAGCTTGTCTACTTAATTTGGCAACGGTATTTATTTTACTAAAATCTCTGAATCACCTAGGGGTGAGGGCAATTTGGGAAAAAGTGATGTGGCCTAAGTATGTGAGCATCTATGCAGGTTTATGCAGGGTTGCCAAAGACCTAACTCTAGCTGACATGGGTTCATCCTCCAGCTTCCCTACAGATGTTTGTTAATTACATAATGATTTATCTAATAAGACCTGGAAAGATAATCATGTTGCAGTTACTCAGCCTTCTTCCCTTAATAAAAGCTAACATTCATCGAACACTTCACCAAGTTCCAGGCACTCTTAAGTACTTTAGATATTTTAACTCCACTAATCCTTAAAACAAGCCTATGGCATAGGTGCTATTTTTATATCTGCATTTTATTGGTGATACACAAATTAAGCAATTTGCCCCAAATCACACAGCTAATAAATGATAAAGCTGGGATTTGAACCCAAACAGCCTGGTTTGGGGGCCTAGGTTTTTAACCAGACTCTCAAAGGAGATTCTTTTAACCCTGTATGTTACTACAAAGGAAATATTGAAAAAAAGTTAGGAAAAAGGAGAGAAAAGGAAGAGAGAAAAAGGAGAGAAAGAGGAAGAGAGGAAAAAGGAGAGAAAACAAAGAAGTACGTATGGTGGAGGAAAAGGAAGAGAGGAAAAAGGAGAGAAAACAAAGAAGTACATATGGTGGGAAGGGGTAGAATGTCACTAACAACTGCCCAATAACATTCTGGTGTAAGCTGCTTACTCCTGCCTAGATGTCGTTCTTCATCTGTTTGGTCTTTAGCCTGAAACCTTTTGTGTTAAATTGTTTTCTTTTTTTTTTTTTTTTTTTTTTTTTAAATTTTTATTTATTTACGATAGTCACACAGAGAGAGAGAGAGGCAGAGACACGCGCAGAGGGAGAAGCAGGCTCCATGCACCGGGAGCCCGACGTGGGACTCGATCCCGGGTCTCCAAGATCGTGCCCTGGGCCAAAGGCAGGCGCCAAACCGCTGCGCCACCCAGGGATCCCTTAAATTGTTTTCTTAATAACTATGAGAATTTCAAGCCTGTTTAATTCCTGCCCATCATTCAAAGCCAAGTGCAGGTCCCACCTCCTCCATAAAGCCTCCATACTTGTCCAGTCTACAGTAAATTTTAAAAACTTTACAGACTTATTGTCAGTAATGTTCATTTGGCTCTGACTCCCATTCTTAATTAGCCTTTTGTGTATTTTTGTCTCATCTTACCAACCATACTGTAAACTCCCTAACAGAAGAGACTAAAACTTCTATTTCTCTTGCATCTTGCATCTCCCATAATACCTAAAACAGTATGTTGCAAATAATAGACATGGTAAATATTTGTTGTTTGACAGAATGATTGAAAAATCTCAGTCTGTATCAAATCTTGGTTAACCCATGCACCATTTAGTGAAGAACTATGCACTTCATGTGTACTCAGTAAACATTAGCAGTGATTACAAAATCACTCAAGAAGTCTTCATGGAGTTTCTACAGTGTCTAGAGAATGGTACTATGGGGATAGAAATGAAATAAAGGAACGCAGCTTCTACCTTTGAAGAATTTAGATTAGTCTTCTCTTATTAGCTCAATGCATACTATCTCCCTTCTCTGAATTCCTGCTGCATTTGAAGTCAGGACTAGTGATCACTCACTTGTTGTCTCCCCCAATTCAATTGTAAGCTCTTCAAAGGAAATATATAGCACTGTGTTGGGAACATAATAGAATCATAGAATTGGAAGAGATATTAGAGCTCTCCCTATGATCAAACTTCCCATCCAGCCCTGATCCAACTCTCATTTAATTATATGCTTCCAATATCAGGAATTAAGGTATATAGGAAAAACAGGAGGAAGAGTAGTTTCGGGGGCTGTATAATGAGTTGGATTTTTGACTACGTGCAGGTTAATGTGATTGTTAGGCAACCAGGTGGAGACAAATAGCTGAAATTCAAGTCTTGATCTCAGGAGAGAGGTCAGGGCTGAAGATAGAGATTTAGGAGTCTTGGCATGCTTGTGTATTGCAGTTGAAACACTAAGATTGAGTAAGACTGCCAAGGACAAGAGAAGAAAGGCACCAAGGACAAAGTCTTTGAGAATTCCTCTACCTAGAAAATGAGAGGAGAAATCAATGAGGTGGAAGAACTGGAAGACAAAGAAGAGAGTTGTAAAGAAAGGCTGGTCACCAGAGTCAATGGAGGATGGAGCAATGAAGTTGGAGAGGATAAGACTGAGATACATTTAATCTGGTAATTAAGAAGGCAGACCCGTGATAACCCTAAAGAGAACAGTCTTAGTGAAGTAGGTTCTATTTTTACTTTTGTTCCCCATAATGCTTGGCACAATGCCTGGCTTAATGCATATTTGTTGAATAACTGAATAGAGGGTAGCCCCGGTGGCTCAGCAGTTTAGCGCTGCTTCAGTCCAGAGCGTGATCCTGGACACCCGGAATCGAGTCCTACGTCAGGCTCCCTGCATGGAGCCTGCTTCTCCCTCTGCCTGTGTCCCTGTCTCTGTCTCTCTTTCTGTGTCTCTCATGAATAAATAAATAAAATCTTTTTTAAAAACCTGAATAGATGGATGAATTGTAGTTCCTGCCAAAAACAGGAGATGATAGGAAAAAGGGAAAAAGCAAACAAGTTACCCCTTTTTTCTCTGAAGAGGAGAAGATGAGTGATAATTTAGAGAAATGTTAAGGTGAAAAAGAGAGAAGTTGAGGGCTATGATTTTCCTCCCAAAATATGAAGTAAGCTTATCTAAGTATCTCTCACAGATTCCATTCTTAGTTTGATGGAGTAAACTCTCAACAGATAGCAACTATAAACTCTGAATTAAGCATACACACACTCATCCCTGAAAGTTCCAGGCAACTATAAACTCTGAATTAAACATACACACACACATCCCTGAAAGTTCCAGGCAGTGAACAAAAGTAGGCAGTTATTGGAGGGAGGTTGGAACAAGGGAACAGCATTGGACAAGATTTCCATTTTTTATGGCTTTAGCCTAAGGGCAGACAGCAGTCACCAGCCATACCACTAAAACTACATTAGGAAACCCTCATCTTTCTAGCCTTGAGAACCAAAAGACTGAGCCTGGGGCAACCACAATTTCTAGGAAGTGAGGGGGTATTTCAGGAAGAGATCCTGAGAAAAGGAAACCTAAATTATCTGGATGAATTCTTCCCAAGACTTATCCTGAACCATGCATGCATAGATAGGACAGGCTCGAAGCTACTTCCATCTACAACTAAAACAAACATAACAGATTTGAGTGGCCACCCATGACAGGCAAGGCAGAATTTTCAGTTAGAATCTAACCAAGCTAATTGCCTGCTGAAACAAATACAGCCACACTCTTCAGAGGAATATAACAGAATCCAGAGTCTTTACAACATAACATTCACTAAGTCTTGGAAACCCTACGAAATTACTCAATATATAAAGAAGCAGGAAAATGTGACCCATTCTTAGGGAAAGGACAATTAATGGAAGCTAACCCTGAAATGATGATGCATGATGAAGAGAGAAAAATATCCCAGTGATGAAGGAAAAGATAGGAAACCTGAGTGGAAACATAGAAAATATAAAAAAGAACTAAATGGAAATTCTATTACTTAAAAACACAATATCTGAAATAAAAAAATAACTAGATGGACTTAAAAGCTGAGTTAGATAACAGAGGAAGGAGTTAGTGAACTTGAAGATATAGTAATAAAAAGCATCTGACTTGGGGATCCCTGGCTGGCGCAGTGGTTTGGCGCTTGCCTTTGGCCCAGGGCGCGATCCTGGAGACCCGGGATCGAATCCCACATCAGGCTCCCGGTGCATGGAGCCTGCTTCTCCCTCTGCCTATGTCTCTGCCTCTCTCTCTCTCTCTCTCTCTCTGTGACTATCATAAATAAATAAAAATTTAAAAAAAATAAAAAGCATCTGACTTGAAGATGAAAGAGGATTGAGAAAAGTGCATGGAGGCTTGCAGACCTGCAGGACAATATAAAAGGTCTCAAATGTGTATAATTAGAGTCCCTGAAGAAGAGGAAAGAGAGAATTGGGTCAGAAACATTATTAGAAGAAATCATGGTTGAACACTTCCCAAATCTGGAAAAACAAACAAATACACACACACACACACACACACACACACATTTACAGGTTCAAGCTCAACAAAGCCCAAACAGGATGAATATGAAGAAAACTGCACCTGTGTGTAACCTAATCAAGCTGCTGGTGACCAAAGATCAAGAGAAAATCTTAAAAGCAGTGAAAGAGAGAAAAAGATACATAATCATTATAATGGTTCCAATAGCAATGGACATAATCATTATAACAATTCCAGTAGTAACGGACTGCTCCTCAGAAATAATGGATGCTAGAAGACAGTAGAAAACATCTGTCAATTTCTTGGGGGGGAAATCACTTTCAACCAGAATTCTATGTTCAGTAAAAATATTCTTCAAGAATAAAGGCAAAATAAAGACATCTTTAGGTAAAAGAGAGTCTCTCTCATGCTTGCAAGCCTTTATTCAGGGGGGGTTCCCTGTGTCTGGAACACACAATCTTTGTCCAAGTCTCCTCCCTAGATTCAGCTTGCCTCATAGAATCCGTCCTGATCTCCCAAGTACAAGTTAGTTTATACACCTCGTTTATACACCTATAGCTCCTCGTAGTTCCCCAACCTCAGTATTTATCCTGCTGTCTGTAATTGATTGTTTAATTGCCTGTGAACTCCACTAGACAATACGCTTCGTGAGGGCAAACATTTTGCTTTTCTGTAATAGGCCCTCAATCAGTATTTATTGAATAAAAGAGAAAACATCTGATTACAAAGTAGTTTCTTCTTTCTAACCACCTGGGGCTGTCATCATGGAGAGAAAGGTCTTGACACTAGTATAAGATTCACTATGACTATACTCTCAAACTTTACAGGGAAACATACTGTTCTCTGAAAAACTGCAGCTTTCATTAAACTATCATTAGCCCATGATTAACATGGGCAGTTACTGTTTGAGGACAATCTAAATGCACTTAACACAGATCCTTGGCAATTAATGCTTGTGAAAGTCCTCATTTTAATACTACTTCAAGATAAATGGCTAGCAATATGGAAAGATTAAACCATGGTACATCCAAGTGATAAAATATTATATAGATTTGAAAAGTATATTTATCAACCTGTGTGATCATTTGAAAACATCCTTATATGCTAAGTCGGGGAGAAACCCAAAATACAAAATTATACATATAGTGTTATTATAGCAATTTCTTTAAAAAAAAATCTACGTAGAACAGAGGCCCCTGGCTCAATAGAGCATGCAACTCTTGATCTTGGGGTCATGAGTTCAAGCCCCACACTGGCAGTAGATTTTACTTTAAAAAATGTATATAGAAGGAAAAATAACCCTGGAAAGAAATAGAGCAAACATTACTATAGTTTTTTCATTGGGTGATGGAACTATGAGTTCCATCCAAATATTTTTCTCTGTATTTTACAAGTTTTCTTGAATAAACATGCATTACTTCAATAGCAACTTCTAAAAGAAAGTCTAAAGGGAGGTACACCAGACCACAATAACAAGGAAAACAGGACTATGTTTAAGCCTTCTTTCTCTTTAACTTATATCTTAATGGCCTGATACCACTTGCAGATTAACTGTGTGCATGACCTTATTGAAGGATGCTATAAGACTGGCCTCAGGAAAAGCAGAAAGGGGATCAACAGTGGAAGCTGCCAGAGGCAGGAGAAAGAGACTAAGCAAAGAGATCAGAGAAAGTAAACATAAAAGAACAGGAACAGAAGGGTTGGAAGGGAAAAAACAAGAGGATAGGTATACTTTCGTACATTGGCATCCATATAAAAAAGAGGAGTTAGTCCTGGATTTTTAGGACAGGCAGAGATAGCATATTTTTCATGTTATTTTATTATTGTGCTTATTAAGAAGTTTGTGTATTTGTGCTCTGTGCCCCCACTATTCCTTCCAGGGTTGGGCTGTGTATTTCTTCAGCCCACACGTGCTGTCATATCTGCCTGATGCTGCCAGGGAAGATCAGCTAGACGCTAGATCTGGACATTCTGGAGCCTACTCTGGGAGCAAATTGCATAACCACGTGCCTATCTATGTGAGCTATAGATTTAGCAAGCTCTGTGGGACAGTCAGGAACCTTCTGGGTGATAAAGGAGATCTGGATGGGAATTCAGGGTATCCCAGAGGCATTTATGAAAAACAAGAAAGTAGATCAGTTCTCTCTGGGTCTAAACCCCATTTACAATACACAGTTCAACTAACTGAACAATGCTGGCTCATAGCCAAGACCATTTTTGTAAGATTTCTGTACTATTCTGATGATTTTGTATACACTTCAGTCATTTTTGAAGCTTTTACTGGGCTAGTGAGATGACTGATAGGGTATTTTAGCTTATTAAAGTGAGGGTGTTGAGATCAGAAATTAATTTCTACATAGTTTGGGTTGACTATCATCATTCCCAGAAACACAGGCTTTCTGGCAACCTTGTCTTTTCTGATAATCCATCTTTTAACCCATCTGGGAACTAGGAACAAGGAGACTTACCCTTAAAAGTAGGACATGTAAAAGGACCAATACAAGATCTTAGCATCATCCATTGGCCTTTGGACACAATTGTCTTAGAGCCCCTGATCATGTAATTTGTAGTATAAAAGATTGTGGCTTCCATTATCCTATACAAGAGTCTTGTACCATCCAATACAGTCCCCACTAGCCACATGTGACCAAGTTTAAATTAAAGTAAAATTAAAACTCAGCTCTTCAGTTTCCTGGCCACATTTCATTTAATAAGCTACCATGTTGGACAGTGCAGATACAGAACATTTCCATCATCATGGAGAGTTATGCTGGACAGCACTGTGAATCTAGGCTCACAGAATGGTGATACTTGAGGACGAAGTATCTCTGTGTCTTCATGTAAATGACTTGTTTTTTTCTTACTTCAAGTTTTCGCTTTGCATTGATATGCTCAGAGTAACTAGGGAAGTTGAGGCAGTTCAGCAAACTTGTTAGCTCTCTTCACACACACACACACACACACACACACACACACACAGATGAGAATTCTCCTTTAGAGCATGGCTAAATAAATGTGGCATATTTATTAAATGGAATATCAGACAACAGTTAAAGGGAATGAGCTACATGTATCAATAAATAAATCTCAAAAACTTTTGTCGTGTGAAAAAAGCCCGTTGCCGAACATAACCATTTACTGCACACAAAACAATATGACATTTTTCCTACTCTTATGTATTTTTTAAGACCCGGAAGAATAGGGATCCCTGGGTGGCACAGCGGTTTAGCGCCTGCCTTTGACCCAGGGTGCGATCCTGGAGACCCGGGATCGAATCCCACATCGGGCTCCCGGTGCATGGAGCCTGTTTGTGTCTCTGCCTCTCTCTCTCTCTCTCTCTCTCTCTCTCTCTCTCTCTCTATCATAATTAAATAAAAATTAAAAAAAAAAAGACCCGGAAGAATACATATGAAACTCATGACAGTGTTAACTTCAGGAAGGGGTAAGGGTAAATGGAATAAGGGATCACAGGGACTTTTAACTCTTTCTGTAATGTTCTAAAATTTTTTTGGAGATTTTAAGTAATTTCTACATGCAATATAGAGCTCAAACTTACAACCCCAAGATCGAGATTCCCATGCTCTACTGACAACCAGCCAGGCACCCCTGTAATGTTCTAAATTTTTAAAGGAAAACATATTCATATATAACTTGTGTAATTACAACTATTAAAACAGAACATGAATTTGTATGCAAAATATAAATATGTAAAAATATGGTCATGGAAAAAATAAGGGAAGTACACAAAACTCTAATGATAATCGTGTTGACATGGTAGGATCCTGGGTAATTATTTTATCCTATTTTTCGGGTTTTTTTTTTTTTTTTTTTATGATAGTCACAGAGAGAGAGATACAGAGAGAGGCAGAGACACAGGCAGAGGGAGAAGCAGGCTCCATGCACCGGGAGCCGGACGTGGGATTCGATCCCGGGTCTCCAGGATCGCGCCCTGGGCCAAAGGCAGGCGCCAAACCGCTGCGCCACCCAGGGATCCCTATTTTTCGGTTTTTAACAAGTTTTTTGTCTTGTGGCTGTAATGTTAAGACAATAAAGATTTTAAAATACAAAACAAGTACACCTTTATGCTGCAGACATAGTATTGTCACATGTCAGGTGTAGCTCTTAAGAGGCAACTGGCTCTGGTACATAATTAGAGCCAGAAATAACAGCTCAACATTATTTATGTAAAAAAAAAATTGTCCTTGGTGGCAGTCTCCAAAATTCAATTTGTTAATATAAAACCTCATTCTGCAGCAAATTCATACTGCCAGGCATGCTGGGACCCTACAGTTCCTAAAACCAGAGGTTCCATTGGAATATTTATGAGACTTCCCTTCTTATGCCTTATGCCCAGGCCACCTGACTGGTTACAGACTTTGAAAATTGTTCAAATAAAAAATCCCTCCTCTGTGGCATGGAACTCAGATCCAAAACCTGCTGCCTGCCAAAAAATCTGGCTTCACCTGCACCCTACCTCCAAGGTGATGTGAGGTAAACATCCATTCAGGCAACAACACTGGGCAGGCTTCTCAACTTTCAAGTTAGAATGTAAACCCTGGGATCCCTGGATGGCGCAGCAGTTTGGCGCCTGCCTTTGGCCCAGGGCGCGATCCTGGAGACCCAGGATCGAATCCCACGTCGGGCTCCCGATGCATGGAGCCTGCTTCTCCCTCTGCCTATGTCTCTGCCCCCCCCCCCCCCGTGTGACTATCATAAAAAAAAAATTAAAAAAAAAAAAAAGAATGTAAACCCTGTCACCCAACCACCTGTTCATCTGGCCTCCAAAACATATGGATCCTGCCTCAATTGACAACAGAGCATACCAACACTTCTGGCCTTCACCAGAGAAGTGTAGTCAGCTTCTGAGGTCCTATCAAAAGGCTGGCTGTGAGAAGAGATATTTATGGAATATATTGTAAGGGACAGGGACATTCTATCCATCCACTCCTTTAGGTGGCATTTTAAGTTGTGTCCTCAGATCAAGTTAAAGCACCAGAAGGTTACATGCCTGAACCATATTAGCTCAGCCCCTGCAGAAATGCTTTAATGTTACACCCTTGGCTTTTAGCCAGGGTAGTTACAAGCAAGTAATATGAAAATCTCTTCTGTGTGTGTTATGAAACTGTTACTGAGGACATTGTCCTTTATGTTAATCGCGCATGAGAAATTTCTTATGGAATTTAGTGCCAGCAATGAACCATTATGTAGCTGTTAAAAATTATAATTCTGGAAGACTAAATATGAAAGCGTGTTTATGATATGTTCATTGAAAAAACAAGAACACATTATGGTATATAGACTCTAATTGCAGCCATGTAAAATTATTTGTGTCTGTGGATGAAGACTGAGAGCTGATAGGCAAAGACAAAAATTGTATGAGGGCAATGGGATTCTAAATGTTTTTTCCAAAATTTTTGTTTGCTGTAGTCCTGTCTTTTCACCTGGGAGGAAAAAGAATTTAGTGACAGGAAAATCTCTGTCCCTCTTGAGGAGTTGCTATGTGTCTTTCTGACAACAAGAATTACTATGTTTCCCCATCCCCTGGTTGCCCCAAAAGATGTACTTAACGTTGGTCATTGCACATTAGCTCCTCCATCCTTTCCATATGCCTCTCACATTCCATTTCTATAATCTCATGATATTTGCAATCTTTTTTTTCAGTAAAGTGCCCCAAATCCCTTATAGGAAGTGGCAAAATATGAAGCATTTTTCCCATTTTAAAAGTTATACACAGTCATAATAAATTGGAAATATATAAGGAAGCAAAACGAAAAAAGATAACTGCTGTTAACACTTTTTTGGCATTTCTTCCTATTTTTTCTCAATTGTGTTTTAAACAAAATTGTAAGTATATAGCATGTAAAGTATCACATCCTGCTCCTTTCATGTAACTTTAAAATATAAGCATGGAAAAAATAAAATAAAAGTAGAGCATGTTTTCCTAAATTGGAAACTCATCTGGTTGATAACCCTGGTAAATATCATGCCAGTAGGACTTTTTTTAATAAAGATTTTATTTATCTATTTGACAGAGAGAGAGAGAACACAAGCAGAAGGAGCGGCAGGCAGAGGGAGAAGCAGGCTCCCCATGGAGCAGGGATCCCCATGTGGGACTAGGCTCCAGAACCTCGGGATCATGACCTGAGCCAAAGGCAGCCACTTAACCAACTGATCCACCCAGGTTCCCCACCAGTAGGACTTTCAAAGCTTAGAACCATTGAGGCCTGCAGGAAGAGTTAAAAACAAAGCTGGAAAGTCAGTTCGGGTAAGCCCAAAACCTGAGATGAAGCTTTATGGCCCTTATTCGTTCAGTGGGGGGCCAGAACCGAATTGCATGGGTGTGAAGCGTAAGCCCAGGGAAGCCTAAGGCCAGAAGGGCAATCTGGGGTTTTGTGCCCAGATTGGAAATCACAACGTATGGGATTTCAGTTAGGACAGACATTAGCTATCATCTAATACAATGTGCTCATTTACAACTGCAGAAACCAAAGCCAGAAGAGACAAATTGACTTGTGCAGGCTCTGGAGTCAGAATGCCTAGATTTGTCCCTGTGCTCTGTCAGTCAGTAACACTGGACGATAAGTAGATGCCTTTATCTTCTCCAAGTCTCATTTTCCTCGGTGAAAGGAAAATACACCATTTAACTCGTATGCTTCTTGTGTGGATTGGATCAGATAATCCACATAAAGCACTTAGCACAGTACCTAACACATAATAAAAGCTCAGTAAATTTTACTTTTTGATGGTAGTGTAATTATTCTCATGATTCAACTAGCTAGTGACAGTGCTATGACAAGGTCTCACATCTCCCGATGCCAGCTAGCTCTCTTTTCACTGTATTGGACTTTCAGGGTCCAGAAAGAACCGAAAGCTGCCTTGAACTTAGTAGTGGTAGCAACTCAAATCTACTTGGGGCTAAACTCAAAGACTTTAGTCTGGAGTCCACTCCATGTAAAAACACCTATCCTGGTGTCTGGAAAATGGTAGGCTCTTAAGAAAGGTGTATTAATGGAGAAGATTCTTAAAAACAATGACAGGAGGACAGGACTGGCTTCTAAGAGAAGGATGAGAAATCTTTCACAGAGCACATAAAGAAGGACTTAGGGAAGAGGACTACCAAAGCTATGTACATTCCATACATGTCTGTGAAGACCAGATACAAGTAGAGGTGGTGCTTCCTGAGATTCCTCCAACTTTCTCATTGTTATTTCTGTTAACCCTTTCATCTTTCCCTGTAGTTACTAGCAAAAACTCCTATACAAACTCTAGGTGTGTGCGTGTGTGTGTGTGTGTGTGTGTGTGTGTATGTGTGATTTTTCAGAGTTGGGGAGGGTAAGAAAAGAGTGGAGAAATATCTATCCCAATTCAAATTAATAAAGCCAATTTGGCAGCAGGATTGGGGGGGGGGTGGCACCCAGGTTAAAAAGTGGGTGGTGGCAGTGAAAGAGAACTCAGTTAAAAAACAAGTTGGGTATGGGGAGCCAGCTGAGCCTGTGAACTCTGGGGCTGCAATTGGGGAAAAGGCCTGCCCTCCTACCCCATCCATATCCTTCCATATCTGTTCATAATTTATTACTACAGTGGTTTTAGGGGGGCCTCCTGTTAGTCCTCTTTCCTGACCAATGTCTTTTTTATTTTTCAAGGCTGCCTTGCTAACCCTATCCCTTGACTAACATATATTCTAACGTTCCCACAGTAATAAGGTGAATAACCTTGACATCTCCAGATATGTGTTTTAAAGTAGCGGTGTTTTTATCATTCCACAGATCCTTTAACTCATCCTCCTAAATCATCTGGTCCTCTGGGTTACGGTCATTTTCATCTTTCCAGAATTTCAAGATATGCTCTCATCTCAACAATAAACACTCAATAAATATTTGTTGATTGATTTCGGAGTTTTATCATCTAGTTGGAGAGACAACATGCCGTTGTAAAACAAAAATCTATGTAACTACAAGCACAAAATTAAAGAATACAAACTGTGTTCATAGAGGTTCAAGAGACATAAAGCAGATAAGTGACCTGTCAGGTTGGGCTCGTCAGGGAAAGTTTCCAAGAGCACGTTAAGTTTTGAGCTTTGAATTGGAAACTTAAGGAGGTGATGGACATGAGTTGGTGGAGAGGTGGACCTTTTGAAAGAAATGAACAAGGGAGACAATGTAGGATATAATTCAAGCCAAGACGGGTGCCTGCCCCACCCTGCCATTTCCCTTTCTCAGAAGCTCCGCATGATCTGTCACACCTGTTTCAGTTCGAAGACAGCTTCTTGTGACCTGGTGCTCACCAGGCTCTCTCCTGTATCAGATTCACCACTCACGCAGCACATACCATGCACTCCAGGCTGTGCTGCAAGAGGAAGAAGCATATGTAGGAAATGTTTGCAGGCATTATGAGCAACTATGTCCTATCTCTCTAGTCTGGACCTCGGGTAGGTATACATGGTCTTCTATTTTCCTTCTACATGACGGATGGAGCACACATGCATTTAGGAGGACAGGGAGGCAGGAATGTGTATAACCAAGATGGTTATGCTACCATGAGCAGACTAATACTACCTTGAAGGCCCAGCATCCTGCCACCTCTGAAAAATGCCGAGTTGTAGAGCTATCCTTCCAGACAGGAAGAAGATCTTGTCGTCACATTAACACATATCAAGCAACACTGCAAATGGCATAATGCTAGGCATTATACAGACAAGTTAAATTATAGTTTCTGCCTCTGGGAGTTTGCTGTCTAACAGGAAAATTGAGACATGGCCAGACAGAAAGTACCCATGACACATTTATTTAAAAGTTGTCCAATGTACAAATGTAACGTCATTCAATTCCTGATCCCATTCATTCTACCAGAATTTCTCGAGTGCAACCCCAGGCTAGAGTCACAGAGATATGTAAACTGTGCCTCTGTCCTCAAGGAGTTCAGCTTAGTGGAAGGGACACACAGGTAAAGAAATCATTACAATACACTATGGTTTGTGCAATACAACACAAGCCTGCACAAAGTGCTTGGGAACACAGAAAAGGGAGAACTCCACCTAAGGGGAACAAGGAAGGCTGAATAGGAGTTTTCAGGAGTTTAAGAGACTTGGGGATGGGATGATGAGAGGGAGGACATCCCAGGAAGTAGAGGGAAAGGTAGAAAAGAGCGTGGCATTTCCTGGGAAATAGTACAAAACTCCAACTGATTGGAACTTAGTGTGCACCATGAAAGATGAAGCACGAGAGGTGGGAAGTGGCCCGAACCTGAAGACAGGTGTGTACCTTACTAGAGAGTTTGAACATTATCACATAGGCAATAGGGGAAATCAAAGGGTGTTTTAAGCAGGGAAATTCTCTCTCTGGTCACATGTAAGTGATATGATCCCAGTTCTGCCTCCTAGTTGTGACTCTGGGCATGTCACTAAATCTCTGAACGTTGGTGTCTTCACGTATAAAATGGGGTTGATAGCGGTACATACCTTACAGGTTTGATTTGAGGAGTAAAGGAGCTAATGTTTGTAAAGCAATCAGCACAGCACTGGGCACACGGTAAGTGCTCCATACATTTTAGCTACTGTTACCAGGAGTGTTTCTTAGAAGGGTAACTGTGTTTTGTTTTGTTTTGTTTTGTTTTGTTTTGTTTTAAAAAAGAATGGAAAAGGGATCCCTGGGTGGCGCAGCGGTTTGGCGCCTGCCTTTGGCCCAGGGCGCGATCCTGGAGACCCGGGATCAAATCCCACGTCGGGCTCCCGGTGCATGGAGCCTGCTTCTCCCTCTGCCTGTGTCTCTCTCTCTCTCTCTCTCTCTCTCTCTGTGACTATCATAAATAAATAAAAATTTAAAAAATAAAAATAAAAAAGAAAGGAAAAAATAAAAATAAATTTTAAAAGGTAATTTTGTTGGCAGCATGGTAACATAAACCACAGCGGGGAAAAGACTGATGGCAGGAGGTCCTATTAAGATGATATCGCAATTTAATCCAGTGATAAATAAGGTCTGGAACTGGGATCTGGATGCGAGAAGTTAGAGATGAAAAGGTGAAAGGAAGTCTAGCTTGGAAGACTGGGTAGATCAGGACAACTGTTAACCAAATTCAGAGATACGGGTAGCCAGAGTAGAGGGGTGTGGGTGCAAGAGCAGATAATGCGTCCAGTTTGGGACCTGTTGAAAGAGAAGTGAAACCGCCCAAGAAGGGAACCTGGAGAATATCAATATTTGAGGGGACGCCAGAGAAGCCGGTGGAGAAAACTGATTGGTCAGCGATCACAATGTCACCGTGAATTGCAAATAGGGGCTTGAGGGGGATAGAGGAGACACTATCACCAGCATTTGTTTATGTTACACAAGCCATTCACCCAACTCCCAAACATGCATACAGCCTATTTTCTAGTCCGTTCTTGGCTTATTGACTCTCGGTTTTCTGCTTCTTGTAGAGACCGCGTTTTTCCCTACTGCCCTCGGTTCTCCGAAAGAGAGAAAGGTCTAGCACTTCTCAACATGGTCACCTAGGTGACCCGGAGTCACCCAGGAGGAGGTGGGAAAGGGGGGAAAGGAGGAAAATAACTTTTAAAGAAAAGAAAAAGTCCGCGACGACCTCTAATGATTAAAGTTCCACCTCCCTATATCCTGCCACGCCGCTCTCCAGCCGCCCTACTCGGGCTCCAGGCCGCCAAGTAGGACGGGAAATGTAGTCCCTCGGGCCTACCAAGGTGGCAGGCTGAAGAACTCGGTTTCCCAACTGGCTCTCCAGGCGCGTGCGCAGATGGCTGCTCTGGCGAGTGGTAAACAGAGACGTCAGGCGGGGGCTGCTGCTCGGAGCAAAACAAAAAGGGAACCCGGGGTGGGGGGGTGATAGGGAAATTGGTGCGGGAATCAGAGACGCGGGGGCCACGGGGACGTGGGCCCTAATAAGAGTGGAGGGCAGGGAAGAGGCGGGGGGAGGGGCAACTAGGGGAGGGGCAAGTGACGCGGGGGAGCGGGGCGTGGGGGAGGGCAGTGATCCGGGTGGAGGAAATTTGGGAGGAGTGTCCGGGGGGCAGCAACTTAAAAGGGGGAGGGAACTGCGGCTAAGGGACGTTCCGTGATGGGAGCGCAATGTATGAGGGGATACCATGCCTCAGGTTTAAAAGAGCAGGAAGCTGAGAGGTTGGAGAAAAAGTGTCTTCGCTAGGCGGTTACAGGTGGTGTCTCAGAGAGAGCTCCGAGGCTGTCCGCTTGTAGTCGAGAAGAGTATCAGAGAACTGTGAAGAAGGGACAGCTTTGGGGGTAGCGTCCTGGGTCTAGGGGGAAGTTCGAGACTTTCTGAGGACTGGCAGGAATGTGCCTCCTGGCCCTCGGTGCTTCCCCCCTGGGGGGAGGCATCGCAAGGGACGGTGGCAGGCTCCTCTGAACGCTGAGCGGCGGCAGTCCAACTCCACGTATGGATCCGAGGAATGAGAATTCAGCCACAGGGGCTGCCGCGATCATAGACCTCGATCCCGACTTCGAACCCCAGAGCCGTCCCCGCTCCTGTACCTGGCCCCTTCCCCGACCAGAGCTCACTACTGAGCCGTCTGAGCCACTCGAGCCGCCCGAGGTGGAGCCAGGTTTGGGGGAGAAGGTACACCCGGAGGGGCGCTCAGAGCCGACCCTGTTGCCCTCCCAGCTCCCAGAGCCGGCAGGGGGCCCCCAGCCCGGGATCCTGGGGGCTGTAACAGGTCCTCGGAAGGGAGGCTCCCGCCGGAATGCCTGGGGAAATCAGTCATATGCAGAACTCATCAGCCAGGCCATTGAAAGCGCCCCAGAGAAGCGGCTGACACTCGCCCAGATCTATGAGTGGATGGTCCGCACTGTGCCCTACTTCAAGGACAAGGGTGACAGCAACAGCTCAGCAGGATGGAAGGTAACTATGACCCCCTTACCTCTGTCCCAATACCTTCTGCCCCCTGGGCCCCCTAGCCTCCTTACTGCCATTCTGGGGGGCCCTTTTACGCACCCACCCCAGAGATCCACCTTTAATCATCAATTACACAAACATTTACTTAAGACATAGTATATGCCATGCTCAGAGCTTGATGTTGGAGGATTGTAGATGAATAAGACACTGTCCTTGCCTTGGAGAAAATCGAATTCTCTGCTCACTGCTCAACACTCCCAGCACTTTAGCTTGGGCTGCCCCAGACACTTATTCCCACAGAGAAGTCTTTATCCTATGTACAGCAGGAACTGTGTGGATTCCCCACATGAACCTAGCCTTCCCTCCTCCCTCACCTCCCATCCCAACACCTTTTCTCCGATTCCTGTGGGATTACTTGGATTCCCCACTTGCCTCTCAATACCTCAGCATAGAGGTACTGTTCTAGAATGCCTCTACCCAAGAAAAGAGGGTAAATGGCATAGATGAAAAAGGTGATATTCATGGGGTAAGGTAGCTGCTCTTATGGACCAGGACGGGGAAAAAGGACCAGGAGCTGCTACCTACCTCAGTTTACCCTGTAGTGCTAGGAAACTCTCCCGAGTAAGGGGCTATCTAAGTCTGGGGTTGGGGGGGGGAGTTTTCATTTACTGATGAGAAACATTAGTTATGAAAAAAAGATAGGGCTCTGGCTTTATTTTTTAAGGTTTTATTTATTTGAGAGAGAAAGCAAGAGAGAGCATGAGCTGGGGGAGGAGCTGAGGGAGAGGGAGAAGCAGACTCCCTACTGAGTGGGGAGCCCGATGTGGGGCTCAAACCCAGCACCCTGGGATCATGACCCAAGGCCAAGCCGAAGGCAGACGCTTAACCTGCTGTGCCACCCAGGCACACCACGGGCTCTGACTCTAGAGCACAAGCTTGGGAGGTCCCTTGGCTTTCCATGAAGAAACTGTGAGGAAAGATTTACTAGATGCTCTGAAAATTTGTCCTGAGGAATATAGGACTCTACTTATGAAATGGGGAGCTTCAACCCCTGGACACCTTGAACCTCCATAGGTGGTGAGATCAGCATACAAGGAAGTACAGAGGGTTGAAGGAGCAGAGGGTCCCCTCCTAGGAATAGGAGATTGAGGTATCAGATCTGCACTCTCCCTAGGAGTTGGGCAGGACAGAAAAGAGGACAGCTGACTGAGACCCTTGGCACTATTTCTGGGTAGACTGCCATGCCACAGTCTCAGCTCATAAAGAGCTCCCCTCCTTGGACCCAGCCTACACAGCTGTTTTTTTCTTTTTCCTTAGGTTCATTTTCCAGGGTAGAAGAAATAATCATGAGCTGTTTGTTATGCTGTGGGAGTATAGTCCCTCCTTATAATTGACACTTATTTGAGGATTTTTAGTTTATGAAGTAGTTTTTAAATTTTTTGTTTTATGGCTCTTCACAGCAATCCTGCAACTCCACATTTTACATAGTGGGAAACTAAGGTATCAAAAACTCAGGAAACTCACCTTAAAACAGTAAAGCAAGGACTTGAACTCAGGTCTAAGTATAAGTCATATACTCTTTCTGCTAGTCCATGACGCCAAATTTTCTTCATTGGAATGATGGCGAAGGCAGATCAGACTGAGCTTGGGGCCTCCTGGCCTCTTCATCCCCCTACTCGCACTCCCACCCCACCCTTATACCCACCCCACTGCAAGGGGTAAGCCTCAGGGTCTGAACTGGCTCCTCTGGTGAATTACCAAGACTACTCCCACCCCACCAGGGGGTGGCACTCACTTAGAATAAGAAAGCTTTGTTAAGGTGGTTTGGGGGAACAATTAGCAGTCACCCCCCCATACACACACACACACACACACACACACACACACACACTTCCAACAGGGAAGAGAATTATAGGCTTCTAGGGAACTGACCTCTCCAGGTATAAGGTTGTACTATGTACTAGTTCTGAGGTCTAAAGAAGAGGGGATAAACAAATGGGCCCCGTGGGTATTGAGTGTAGAGAAAGGAATGGGCCTTCTCAGTAGACCCAGAGCTAAAAGACGGAAAGGGAGGAAGTAAGTCACAGTACCAAAAGTTACTAAGGCCGGACAGTCACTGTCTAGATGGGCATATGTCCTTCCTTGAAGGAACGAGGAGTTCCAATGCAGCCGGGGTTAGTAGCCGTTACTGAAGGGTCCGAGGGAGACAAGGAGTTCTTTGGCTAAAGAACCCTGGAACAAGAAGCTACTTAAGCATCTTTCCCCAGGCAGAGGGTCTCCTTATCTGGAGCACCAGTCAGAGCCTCAGCCTCCTAGTAGCTCCAAGCCCTTCTGGGCTCCTCCCAAGTTTCTAAACACTAAAGAGCTCCTGGGAAGTCAAATGCCCCTAAGGTTGGAGATCTTAGGCATAAATTCCGGAGGAGAAGTAGGGGAAAGGAGGTAGGACAGAGAAGGAGGTGGGGGGGGGGGACACAAAAGGATGATGTAACTATCCTGAGGCAAACCAGTAGAAAGAAGCTGCTCTGGGGGCTCAAGAAGCTGCCAATCTCAGCTCCCTGGGCCCCTGGGGGGGAAAAACTTATCTCTAACAGAATATCAGCTGTGAGGGAGGAAGGGAGAACAGAGGGAGGAAAGGAGGGAGGCACAACACAGAGCTTCCAATGCCCAAAGTACTCCACAGCTGATAGAACCTCAGGGGGAGGCTCACTGTTGTCACAAGGGGGCCACCCACCAATAAAACAAGAGGTAATTGATCAAGTACTGGGAGTGTGGCACTCTGAGGGGGCACCATTGGGGGCTGCCTGACTGGACAACACGGTCTGCCACCATGGGCGCTTATACTTGATGAGACTAATTGCATGAAATTGTAAAGAATACAATAGAAGTTGGGGGACACCTGGGTGGCTCAGAGGTTGAGCATGAGCATCTGCCTTGGCTCAGGGCATGATCCCCTAGGATCTAGTCCTACATCAGGCTCCTTGCAGGGAGCCTGCTTCTCCCTCTCCCTCTGCCTCTGCCTCTCTCTTTCTGTGTCTCTCATGAATAAATAAATGAAATCTTTTTTTAAAAAAAAAGAATACAATAAAGGTTGGGTAAGATCATGTGGAACAGATAAAAAAAAATACCATACAATAAATTTAGCTGCAGAAGTCAAGCAACTGCTCAATAGAAGAACTTAAGAGGGGACTTAACGCTTGGTCTTGAGGAATTAGCAGAATTTACAGAAGGGAGATCCTTCTTAGTACACGGAGGAAAGGATAAGGGAATGTGCCTCTGAGGCCCAGCGAGGAGCCTGGCCTGAACCTAGTTGAGCATTATCTGTCCAAGGACTGGGAGGAATCAGAAAAATGAAGATCTTCAAATCCTCTGGAGAACAGGACCTCCAACGCCCCATGGGGAGCAGGACACCAGCTCTGCTGAGGTTCCAGCCCCTAAGCCTATTCAGAGAACTGGCTCAAGACAGGGTGGATCAGTCTTAGGCTGATGTTACGCCACTGTCCTGTAAATTCCACCCAAGCCTACACTCAAGAAACAGATTGGAGCTGTGGAATTCTTTCCTACCTAATCCTAGTTCTTGCTGAATCAGGAGTGTGTCTGGCTCCCCAATGCCCACCAGCGCCAGACAGCACCCCCCTCCAAACATCTGGGAGGAGTACAGTGCTGGGAGTTTTTCCAGAGTGGGGGCCCAGTGCCCTCTGCAGTAGGTTGTTACTCAGGCCCTTGTGAGGAGACATCTGGAGCAGAGGCTGAGCATCTTGTCTTTGGGAGGGAACGGCATAGGTTCCCCCTCACCCTCCTCCCCAACACCCCGCACCACCTCCCCCCATCCCACCCAGCCCCGCTTGCAAGCTCCAATCCCCACCCCTACCTTGGCCTGTTTCTGGTAGCTCCAGGTCTCTAGAAATGCCCCTGCTGTGTCCCAGCATGCTTTGAGGCTGGACTACTAACCACTGACCTCCCCTGCATGTACCTCATACCCCTTTCCTGCTGCCTCTGACCCCCTCCCCCAGAACTCCATCCGCCACAACCTGTCCCTGCACAGCAAGTTCATCAAGGTTCACAACGAGGCTACTGGCAAGAGCTCTTGGTGGATGCTGAACCCTGAGGGAGGCAAGAGTGGCAAGGCTCCTCGCCGCCGGGCAGCCTCCATGGATAGCAGCAGCAAGCTGCTTCGGGGCCGCAGCAAGGCCCCCAAGAAGAAACCTGCTGTGCTGCCAGCTCCATCTGAAGGCGCCACTCCAACAAGCCCTGTTGGCCACTTTGCCAAGTGGTCAGGCAGCCCTTGCTCTCGAAACCGCGAAGAAGCAGATGTGTGGACCACCTTCCGTCCACGAAGCAGCTCAAACGCTAGCACCATCAGCACTCGGCACTCCCCCAGGAGGCCAGAGTCTGAGGCGCTGGCAGAGGAGGAGGTTCCAGCCTCAGTCAGCAGCTATGCAGGGGGCGTCCCTCCTACCTTAAATGAAGATCTCGAGCTGTTAGATGGGCTCAATCTCACATCTTCCCATTCCCTGCTCTCCAGGAGTAGTCTCTCTGGCTTCTCTTTGCAGCATCCTGGGGTCGCAGGTCCCTTACACACCTACAGCACTTCTCTCTTTGGCACAGCAGAGGGGCCCCTATCAGCAGGAGAAGGGTGCTTCGCAAGCTCCCAGTCTCTGGAGGCCCTGCTCACCTCTGACACACCACCACCCCCTGCTGATGTCCTCATGACCCAGGTAGATCCCATTTTGTCCCAGGCTCCAACACTTCTGTTGCTAGGGGGAATACCTTCCCCCAGTAAGCTGGCTGCAGGAGTTGGCCTCTGCCCCAAGCCCCTAGAGGCCCCGGGCCCCAGCAGTCTGGTTCCCACCCTCTCTATGATAGCACCACCTCCAGTCCTGGCAGGTGCTCCCGTCCCCAAGACCCTGGGGACTTCTGTGCTCACACCTGCTACTGAAGCTGCAAGCCAAGACAGAATGCCTCAGGATCTGGATCTTGACATGTATATGGAGAACCTGGAGTGTGATGTGGATAACATCATCAGTGACCTCATGGATGGGGGCGAGGGACTGGATTTCAACTTCGAGCCAGGTACATATGGCACTTCTTCGCCCACGATAGCATCTAATAACCTACAGCCACTCCTGGGTGCCTGGCTAGTCCCATGATCTGAGCCAGAGGACACTTTAGAACAGGGGGTGGCTGGAGCTCCTGGGGAATTGGAGGGAGGGTGTCATATTAGAGGGGCATAGTTTCCTGACGGGACCTCCAGGCCCTCAGCGACACCCACCCCTAGCAGCAGCACAGGAGAGATAGTGGGAAGGGCTGTCTCTCTCTCTTTTTTTTTTTTTTTGGGCGGGGGGGGGGGGGGGGGGAGGGGTATGGACCTTAAGGGCAGAGTTATCACATCCCAGATGAGCCTCTTACCTTGTCTTCCATTTCTTCTTCCCACAGATCCCTGAGCCATGGCTGGAAGCTTTGTCCTCTGCTTTAGAGGTGGAACCAGGCGTGCCCATATCCACTCTTTACCCTTGGCCCCTCCCTGGGAACTTGGGACCCCGATTTAGAGCTAGGGTGGGGTCTGCTCACACCGGTGTTGAGGAAATTATAAAGATAAAGCTGCCCCATTTAGGAACTGTGGGGGGAGGGAGGGCGAGGGGTGGGGGAAAGGGAAAGGGTTTATTCTCACTGTGCCAATTAGGGGGTGAGGCCCCCTCTTGGGAGCCAGCCTTGGTTCCCTCCATTCCCACCCCCTAGGTTTTCTAGCAGGGGTGGGCAATGCTGTTGGAAATGTGAAGTCACCAGTGGCCTTACCCCTGCCTTTGGGAGCAGGATCTTTTGTAGTCTTATCTGAGCTGGTCCAGGCTAGCTTGAGCCTGGGATTTTTATGCAGTGGCCCCCTAGGCCGGTGGGGTGGGGTGGGGTAGGGTGGCAGGGACTTGGAAGGGCCAAGGTTTGAGCACTTGAGGGGCTCACCAGGCCAAATCACCCTTGGAAGGCTGCAGATAACAGAAAGGCTTTTTATAAACTTTTAAAGAAATATAAACACAAATACAGAGATTTTTAACAGTGGTAAGGTGCTAGTGATGGGGAGAATGCTTTTTTCCTTTCTTTCTTTCTGAAGGCTTTGTCATAGTGACATGATGCAAACACTACAGACATAACTTGGGGAAGCATGGGAAGTGGGGGAGAGAGAGCTCCAGGCTGCCAGAGAGCTGGGGGCAGGGGAGCAACAGTGGAGAGCAATACTGAGCAAGGGGAAGAACTCTGATGTGGAGATGTCTAGAACAAGATCTGCATGTGTGGAACTAGCTTAGAGTTTCCCTAAGGAAAAAGCTAAGCCAGGCCCCCTCCTTCACCTTGTGTCTGGGAGTGTGTGGTGCTGGGGTGCTATGGTGGGAGAGTGCACTGAAGGCCTGGAATTAGTTTGTGGCCTGGAAGGGGGTGGGAGGGGGGAGAAAAGGAGGGAAGGATTTAGGGTGGTAAAGTTAGGCACAGAGACCTCCCTGTTCCAGGCCCCTGACAGCTGTTGCTGCCCTTCTTCCCCTTGCCTGACTACAGGGGTTATGTGGAAGTGTGTGTGGTGGCAGGCAGGGGGAGGGGTGGAACAGGGAAGAGGGAGCTGGGGAGCTTGGCTGAGGGTCTGGGAAATGAGTGGGGATGGAGGGGAATGTGGATCAGGTTTACTGGCACCTGCCAGGGTGGCCATCTGGGGCTCCTTCTCTACCCCAGCCCCAAAGCAGCCCCTCCCCCAGTCCCCTTTGCATTGTCCCCTCCCCCCGCCCCTGCTGTGGGTTTCCATCATTTCCTGTGTCAGCGCCTGGCCTACCCAGATTGTATCATGTGCTAGATTGGAGTGGGGAAGTGTGTCAAATCAATAAATGAATAAATTCAATAAATGCCTATAACCAGCTCTAGTTTCGGCTGCCTTGCTGCACCCCGCCCCTCGGATAAGGGAAAGGGAGGGGGAGAGGCAGACGACTGGCATAAGGGACTACTCAGAGGTGGAGAAGTAAGGGGTGGGGGAATTTCAGCAAGGGGACTTGGTGGATCTTGGGGGGTGTGGAGGGAAGATGCCAATCTGTCACCAAACCCCTCTTGGGGGGGTAGTCTGGCTGGAGAAGACCCCACCCCCTACTCTGTCCCCCAAAGGCTCATTGTGCAAGACTTCTCTGTCTCACCTTACCCTCACCCATGTGCTCACCCCAGTCCTCTCCTGCCACTCTTACCCACCCTGAGAGCCTCCACAGTCCCTGGGGCACACTTAAGCATTGGTGCAGATATTGGAAGAAGGAGTCTTTCTTGAAGGGACCCCACTCATTGAATTCCAGTAATTTCACACCTCGTTTTACTGCTCTCACTCAGTCACTTTATTTAGTTAGCGATGTTTATCCCTTCTACTGAAAAAGTCTGCTCTGGTCTTAAAGAGCAGACCTCTTCGAGTGGGCCCCTCTTCATCTGATCTTCCTGTTGATTTGGACTGGAAAAAGGAAGGGGTTCATGAGTAGATGAAGAGGCCCCTGCAGGGAAGTTTTCTACAAACTAGGGCCAGCGGCAGGGCCAAAAGAGGCCAGAGGCAGGTCTTGGGCATGGATGTTGAATTTGGGAAGGAAATTTTTCCCAGGGGGCCAGGGTGCAGGAGCCTTGGGTTGACTGGCAGGAAAGGGGGGTGCAGGGACAGACCACATTTGGTGAGTCTTACTGGGAGGTTCACAGAGGATTCAATCGGAACGACTTTCTTGGCTTCTTGGCTTCTGAGCAATTTTACACGGCTCCTCTCCAGGAGGTCACATTGTGTGCGCAAAGCATCTGAGAACCAGGGAAAGGACCCCCACCTCTGAGGACTAGAGACCTTATGTACCCATCCCATTCCTCCCATCATTCCAGCCATCACTTGGAGTAACTGGGCCTAAAGCTAGGCCAAGGAGTGACCCGAAGTACCTAAGTTTTGCTCTTTTCAGCAGGAATTGAGACACCAAGACTCCAAAAGAAAAGGATGAAGAGGAAGATGGAAATGATGGGGTGGTGACAGAGAGAGACACTGAGACAGTGCCCAAGAAATTGGGGTGGGGAGTAGGGGTGAGTGACACATGCAACTCCAGCTGGTTTGAACTAAACATCCATCCTAAAGTGGACCTTGGCTATATTCCCCTTTCCCTAGGCTCCTGTGATGCTACATGCTGTATATTACACCATTCCCCCTCTATATAGACAACGTACTCTATCACCCAGCTAGGTACAGTCCTCTCCATGTTTCTCCTTCCTCCATCATGCTCCTTACCAATTAGCTCAGGTTCTGGATTCTTCAGGAGGGGCACAAAAGCTTTGTAGGCATTTTCTAGTCGGGTTCCTGTAAACACAGCAGCATGCTATCCCCAGCCCCTATCACCCCATCTCCACCCTTCCAAAGGCCAAGATTTCAGGAAACTAACACTCAACAGTACTGTGAGCTAATGTACCTTATTCCCCACCATCAGGACCAAACCTAGGATCAGGTGAGGGGGGAGGCACATAATATGAGTAAACCCACCCTATTGCCATAGATGCAGTGCTCTTTCTTAGGCTGACTAGAGATGGTCATTTTGGATCTGGTTGAGGGTGCCCTATGTTAAGGACGAGGTTCACAGTCCATTTTGAGGGCCTTGTCCTAATCTTTCAGGAATGCTCCCAAGCCTCTACCTGGTGCTCCACGTTCCACCTTACAAATGTAGTAGGTGCTTCGAGCAGTAAGGAATTTGCTGGCATAGTCTCCAGGGGTCTTCATCAGGAAAAGCAACTTCATTGTCCCCGTCTCATCACACAAATCGATGGTGTCTGGATGGAGGCCACAGAATGATTGGGGCAGCTAAGGAAGGAGAGTGAGAGCAAAACAGGGCAGCGATCTTCTCCTGAATGGGGTGGAAGAAGCTGTTGGATTCAAAGAGCTCTCTTCTTTTCAGTCTGAGGGCTTGGGGGCTAGAAATGATCCTACATACTCCTACTCTTAGGACTTTTTTTTTTTTTTTATCTTACGTTCCTTTATTATATATATTATATATGTAAATGTTTTATGTACAATAATTGGTTCTATCAAATAATCATACCAAGGCCTTCTACTGGTAATCTTCCTCAAGATAGATTCAGGTGAGATTAGGTATTTGCGCACTTTGTGGATTAACCACACTTGAGACTTCGTGATTGATTTCAGTTTTGAGGCCATGCACACAATTCAAAATATACACAAACTGGATTAAGGCGATAAAGTGGGCTGAAAGAAAGCACAGGACTTGGAACGAATAAACTGTATTTTGCTTACATTGGAGCCACCACGTGACCAGCAAATGCTTTGTGCGTCTCAGAGCTGTTTTACTGTAGTGTGAGGGGCTTCTGAACGCCTACAGTCCCCTCCCCCAACTCCTCACCTGTTTTAGGCAACCCTACTCTACTGCGGGTGTAATGCAGCAACAGAAGGACAGAGCAATTGGTATTGACCAGAAACTGCTGATTATCTGAGAAGACATGGGATGGGGCATGTCACCCTTCTCTAGTTATACCATCCCTGTGACCACTGCCCTCAAACCTCCCCAGCCCTAAATAGAGGCTCCAGCTCTGTGATGCCCCTCACCTCCATGTTTGATGAAAATGAACATGCTCTCAAGATCTTCTCACTCTTTACATGGAGGCCTGATGAGTCATTTGGAAGGAGAGTGTTCTAGAGGTCTGGGAAGGGTGTAGCAAGTGGGCCCATAGGGTTGGGGGTCTGGAGAGGTCGATGGATCACATAGGCTGAAGAGGACCAAACTGGGCAGACAGGAGAGAGCTGGTGGCAGTTGTGGATAACCAACATCCCTAGGGGTGGGGCCTGAGGCTGCAGTTGAGGGATTATGAGGTCAGAAGTGGTATATGTGGCAGAAGGTGGAGTAAGGATAAGGAGAGAAGAACCTGGGTAGGGACACTGAAAGATTTGCCAGGAATGGAGACGACACGGTAACTCTAATTCTAAAATGCATTCTGCAGGGTGCTTGGGTGGCTCAGTTGGTTAAGTGTCTGACCCTTGCTTTTGACTCAGGTCAGGATCTCAGGGTCCTGAGTTTGAGCCCCGCATGGGGTTCTGAACTCAGTGTGGGAGTCTGCTTATCCCTCTCCTTCTGTTCCTCTCTGCCCCTCCCCCGGTCCCTCAAATAAATAAAATAAATAAATAAATAAATAAACAAATAAATAAATAAATAAATAAAATCTTTTTAAAAAATAATAAAATGCATCCTGGTAGGAGTGCAGGACACCTAGAGAAAAGCCAGGTTTCTCGAATGCTACCCTTCTCTAGTTAATTTGTGGTGCTACTGCTTCCACATCATGAGTCTACTTCTCCTTCCTACTGCCAGCACCATGCCTCCCACTCTTATTGCACCCCAAATTTCCCTTGCTCCCCACCCCAACAACAGACATTCTTGTTGAGTATCAACAGAAGCTTTATTTCTCATTGTTTGGAGAATGATTGAAGGGTGGATGGAGGGAGGGAGGATGGCAGGACTCCTGGAGGGAGGGAAGGATGGCAGGACTCCTGGAGGAAGAATCCTGCAAGGAGGAGGGGCTGGATTGGGGAAGAGGAGAAGTACAGATGGGGGTGGGGGCAGAGGGGCAATTGGATGATAGGAGATATTGAAGGGGGGCGGGGGGGAGGGAAGTTATAGGGGGCATACAATTCAGAATCAGCCACAGGAGGGCGAGGTGAGCATTGGACCCAGGCTGGTTAGATAAGGGGAAGTTAGTACAATATAGGAGGACAGGACTCTGAGGTTCTGTCAGGGTATCAGGGCTCCAGTTTCAGGTTTCAGGGTATAACATGGGGGAGCCCAGTAGGGGCTATGCTGGCTGCAGGGGGAGCCCCCAGGACCCTCCCCTGGAGCCCCTCCTTTTGGGGGAATCTCACTGACGTGGCAGAGCCATTCACTGTAGTCTGGCTGCAGACTCTCCGCCAGTCCCTTAGACACTCCACTCCAGGCCTAAAGACAGATATCTCCAGGTCAGGGGTCAATCAGGGGCAGGGAGTAAAACACCCAGGCTCTGTGCCAAGGGAAGTCTTACAATGTCTGCAACTTCTGTGATTACAGAAGGGACACACAGACTCCTGGGGCCCCTACTACCCCTGTTTCCATCTGCCCCAACCAATCTATACAATCAGTTCTTTTATGTGTCTCTCTCCATCTAGCCCATCCCCCAACTGGTTGGCCACATCCTGACAGTTAATGCAGGCCCTTCTCCTCCCCTCTACTCCCCATACTCTGTCTGACTTGCTGGCAGGGGAATTGAGTAGTTGACAAACTGCAGTCTTGCCTGTGGCAATGTTCTCACCGAAAAATTCCCGTGATATTCAGTAACCAGATCCTCCAGGTTCTTGAGGGTAGGAATTCGGGGCATCGTCCTGAAGGAGGGGAGAAAGAGGGAGCAGGAGCCCATAGTTTACATTCTTTTATCACCCTTCTCCCAGTTCTTCCAGATGGAATGAAGGGATTTCTGTGTTCTCTGTGCCTGCAGTTTCCTTCCATTACTGTGTCCACTTGAGTGACCCCTTATTCCTTATTGTCCCACTCTCTACTCCTGGAGAGCCTGTGATAATCCTCCTCTACTATTTCTTCCCAGCCACCCCACCTCATTTTCCAAGGATATCTGAAATCTCACCGTTCCAGCCAGCAGTACACACAGATAAGGCTAATAATCAATCCCATGGAGCCAAGGGGGATAAGCACAGCTTCCAATGCAAACAACAAAGGATTCTCTACAGAAAAAAATAAGAGAAAGAGGCCTCACATCTGTAGTGCCCCAACTTGGTGCCAGGCATGGTGCTAGACTCTTTCTAGGTACTTAATCTTCACAACTCCTGAGAGTGGGGGGATGATCATTATCTCCATTTTACAGATGAGGAAACAATCAAAGAGGTTAGTGATGTGCCAGAGGTCAAAGAGGGAATAAGCAGCAGAGCCAGGTTTAAAAGCCTACATCTGTCTGGTACCAAAGCCATCTTTACCACGCAGGCTTTCTGCGAATGCTGTAGGGGAATCTTAAACATCTTCTAGCCCCTCTGCCTCCTTCTCGACAACACCCTCCCCAAACTCTAACAACATACTGACCCAACCTTACACAGAAAAGCCCTGATACCTGGGGGTTGGGGTGAGGGGAGATGGGCCATCAAGTTTAGGGGGCTCAGGGGTAGGCAAGCAGGGCAAAAGACAGTGATGCTAGAAAGGTTGGCGTGCTGGGCTCATGGGTCAGGGTGAGGCCTTCGGCCCATTTTACCCTTGGAGGTATTGCTGCCCCAGTGGATAGGGTGGCTCCATTCACTCCAACGCTGAGCGCTTCCACAGAGTGGGTTATAGCGGCTTCGGACACGGAACGTGTAGAACTTCTGCCCATCCACGCTAGGCAGAGAGAAGCTATTTCGGTGGTCCACTGACTGTTCCTTGGGGAGGAAGAGGGGGAGAGGGAGATGGATGTCTAAAAACGAAGAGAGAATTAAAACTCTGCCCCCTGCCACATCAACTGGTTCTTCCCAGCTCTTCCCTCCTCTCTTGACTACTCAAGCCACACCACTCCCTTCGCTGAGTAGAAACTAATGCCTCCTAGCCAGATCCCCTCGAAGGCTTCCTTTTTGTTTGTCTATCAGGTATTGGAGGAAAAGTATGGGTAGAAACGTTCTTGGAGAGTCCCTGGTGATGCTAGGGAAAAAGCTGAATGAGGGTAGAGACAGAGCAGAAGAACTGGGAGGCAGAGACAGGAGCTTGAGATTAGGCCCTCCTATTTGGCTGATTGAATCCTTTTTTTAAAAAAAGATTTTATTTATTTAAGACAGAGTGATAGTGAGAGAAAACATGAGCGGGGTGGGGGGAGAAGGAGAAGCAGAATCCCAACTGAGCAGGGACCCCAACGCAGGGCTCTATCCTAGGACCCTGAGATCATGACCTGAGCCGGAAGGCAGGTGCCTAACAGACTAAGCCACCCAGGTGCCCAGCTGATTGAATCCTTTATCCCTATTTGCTTGGCCTTTGCTGCTACCTTCATGACCCGAGTCACTCACAGTCCAGCTGCGGTCCCAGTCACTCCGGTACTGCACAACATGCTCCAAACAGTGGTCCAAGTGTCTGTTGCTCCAGCTCAGTTCTAGCTGGGATTCGCTCAGGTTGTGAAGGGTTAGGTTCTCTGGAGCCCAGGGGATCACTGGAGATATGTGTGTGTGTGTGGTCATTCCCCTGGCCTGAACAAGTTAGGATCCTGAAGGTAGGGCCCCTGATCCCTCCTCAGTTCCCTATCCCAATCCCTCACCTCCTCCTTTCTGCCTAAGTATCCTTATGGTAAAAGAACACCACCACTCCATATACTCCAGTGCCCCACAAAAGCTCCCTGGGCTCTCTGGGCACCCTTTCCAAATTACCCAGATTTTGCAGTTTTAGCTTCTGTGTGGACTGCCTCCTGGGTTCCCGTGGGTCCCGGAGCTGGACAACAAATGTTTCGTAGAGATGGATCTCCTCCTTCTGCAACCAACAGCCAGCAGTGACCTCTCTAGAGAATAGGTAGTGGCCACACTCCTGGACTTTATCATCATTGGAGTTCTTATACCTAGAGAAGGAATGGGAGGAAGAAGAAAAGTGGCATACACTTGGGTACTACAGATACCACAGCCTAGCCTCGTCTTTGAACTGACTTGCCCCATGAGAAAATGGTGGGGAGGCTGGGAGGCTGGCTACCCTCTTTCTTGGCCCCCATGCCATCCCTCCCATTCAGACCACCCCCTAATACTCCCTTGTGCTATTCCCTCTTCCCTTCTCATACCAGTAGTGCAGGGTCAGGTTGGTGGGCCGGGGCTCAGAGCTGCTGTTCCAAGTGCAATTCATGTACTCAACATTGAACACAAAACACTGGACCTCTGGAAGGGGCAGGGAGGAAACACTGAGGGTCTCAGGGGGTGTAGCGGTCAGGAAGAAATCTAGATTGTGGAGAAAATGAAGAGGGGGAGGGAAAAACCAGAAATGATGGTCAGAAGAAGCAGCAGCATGAGGCAGTGAACCCCTTCCCCCTTCCTTCTCCACAGCACTCTTAAACTCTGCCCACATCCTTCTAATGCCCCATGGTAGGTTCAAGATTTCTATGCGACCCCTTCCCACAGGCTCCCCTCTCACCAACCCCTTCCAGTCCCATGTTTCCCACCAGCTGTGATGTCTTCATTCCCATTGGGCATGGGGACGGTGGAGTTCAGCCCCACCCCCAGCAGAGACACCTGCAGGAATAAGAGGGATCTGAGTGGCAATGGTGGCTTCAACATGGCGCTTGCTCTTCGTTCCCTGGGTGTAGACTGTCAGGAACCTGGGCCCCTGACCCATTACCCCTCCCCACCCACACATTTCCTTCTGTCATAGTTTCCGGTGGAAAGAACCTTAGAAACCAGGGCTTTACAGAGGGTGTGGCAAATGTGTGCTATGACACAGGCTAAATCCTCTGGGAGATTAAAGGTTAATCTAATCTGTAGGTGTAACACCACCACTGTAAAGTGGTGTTAAGTAGAGTCCCAGGCTGGGCATACAGTGCCATCACAGTCTCAAGAATCCTCAGACTACCTGGATTCTGGGAAGGATCTGTTCACTGCCATTGCCACCACCACCATCACCACCACCACCACCACCACCACCACCACCACCACCACCACTCCCAACCACCTTCTCATCTAAGTCTTTTTATCCTGTAGAGTGGAGGGTCTGAACCTCCCTCCCCATCCTGTGCTATGCTCCCTCCTTGGCTCAGTCACCCTGAAACCTCTGTTAAAGCCCTACTGTCTTGGGTGGAAAGTATAGTCTTGGCTCTTGTAGGCACATATATAGCTGTTTCTTCTGACCTGATCCAAACCAGAATAACCACCCTTAGCTGCTGCCTGAGCTGGGTCCCTGTTGAGACTGGTGAGGAGGTTGGACTTAGATGTAGATTCTGGAAATGGAGAAACAACAATACTGGCTTCAAACTCCTCATCTTCCTCTAAATCTGCTTCTCTTACTGTGTTCCCTATCTTGGTTAATGTATCATCACCCTCTCACTCACCCAGACGTGAAACCTCAAAGTCATCATCAATTACTCCCTCTCTCTCATTCCTGGGAATGCAATCAGTTCTACGTCTGTGGTGTTTCTCCCAGCAATGTCTTCCTTTCCGTGAGCACAGCCACTGTATTAAATCACCCTTTGATTCCCACTAGTCATGATTATTCCTAGAACCTACTAACTGGAGTCCCTTACCTTTTCTTCCTTCCTTTTTTTTTTTTTTTTTTTTTTTTGGAGAGAGAGAGAGAGAGAGATGGGGCGATGCAGAGAGAGAATATTAAGCAGGCTCCATGCTCAGTACAGAGCACTCGCCCCCCCCCCTCGGGGGGGGGAGCTCGATTTCACAACCCTGAGATCATCCATGACCTAAGCTGAAATCAAGTCAGATGCTTTACTGACTGAGCCACCCAGGCACCCCTGGTCTCCCATTCATTCATTCATTCATTCATTCATTTTTTTTTAAAAAAAAGATTTTATTTACTTATTTGAGAGAGGGCAGGGAGGGGAAGGATACAGTGAGAAGGAGAAGTGGACTCCTCACTGAGCAGGGACCCCAATTTGGGACTCAGTCCCAGGACCCTGAGATCATGACCTGAGCTGAAGGCAGATGCTTAACCCATTGAGGCACCCAGGCATCCCCTGGCCTTCCCTTCTAAAGACCCCTGTTCTCCAACCCATTCTCCATCTTATTGCCAGACTTATCTTCCCCCAAACACAGAGCTGATTGGAGACAGTGTTTGTAGAAATTGTTTATTCAGCAAACATTTATTGAGCCTTAAATATGTGCTAAGTGCTGTGCTTATGTTCTTACCCACCTTAATGTTCTGTGGGTTAAAATTCCTCATGGTTAGCTCAAATGTTACCTCCTCCAATATGTTGTCCTCTACCCTAACAGGATTAATTTGTCTTCCCGTTGTGATTCAGTAGCATTTTGTTGGTGTTACTTTTATTTGTTGTTTGCTAGTTTTGTTATTTTTAAATTTGTTGTTATCTGTTACTTTTATTATAGCATTCTGTCCTTTCTCTAAAGAGCAATGCCATCACAGAAAGGGTACTGGCCCAAGGGTCAAGGAAAAAATCTTAGCCTCAGCTCTCACAGTACCTGAATGATATCAGGCAAGTGAACTTTCACTCTTTGAAAATCAGTTTCCTCATCCGCAAAATGGAGACCATTATAATCTCTAACTCATGGGGCTGTTTGCAGATTAAAGATGATGGCAGAAAGTATCTGACACTTAGTAGGTGCCTGTTTCTCAACCAGGAGTTCGTGGGCACTTAAGGAATGCATTAATGACCTTTAAGGGCTCTAAGAATGTCCCTGGAAAGTATCTAACATTTTGTACTCCTCTGTAATTTTTCTGGGAAGGGCCAAAGCGCCCATCAGCATCTTAAAGGGGTTGTGAATTAGACAAGGTTAAGAACCTCGGTGCCAGACTATAAAGACCTTGAGGAATTAGGGCTGGCCTTTCAGGGGTTTAATAGATACTTTCTTATGCAAAAGGTTTCTAATCTTCACAATAGCCCTTTGAGGGAAGTAACAGTACACCCGTTTTTCGGATGCAGAAACTCAGAAAGGAAGAAGTGGTTTAGAGTAAAAGACAGAGTTCCTAACTGATGCAAATACACTGGAGCACCGATTCCAGGCCCAAAACCCAGCGAAGCCCCGGGAACCCAGTTTCAGCCAGAGCTCGGCGCCGCGGCTGCCTGCCGCCTCGCGGGGTCGCACCCCCGCCGGCACACTGGCCGGCTCCAGGCTGTTTCATAGACTTGGGGAGTGAAATTGATTTTCGGCCGCGCGGAGCTCCGCCCCACGCCGGGCTGGGCCCCGCCCCCGCTGCAGTCGGTATTGTCCGACGGTTCCCGGCGTCCCTCGGTTCTCCTCGGTAGTTTCCGGCAACGATCGAGAGTTTCTAACGTCCCCCCTGTTGTCTCTCGGCTGCGGTCCTCGCAACCGCCGCCCCCCTTTTCGGTTCCCTCTCCCCCTCCCCCCTCAGCCGGCCCCGGCAGGCGCCTCTGGCGCTACGGGCTGGGCAAGATGGCGGCCTTCGGGATCTTGAGCTACGAACACCGGCCACTGAAGCGGCCGCGGCTGGGCCCTCCCGATGTGTACCCGCAAGATCCCAAACAGAAGGAGGTGCGTTCAAAAATCGGGGCTCTCGAGGGGCCTGAGGCGGGCGATCGGCAGAGGAGGAAGCATTGATGGTTGGGGGGGGCGGGGCGGTTCTGTGGGAGCCAAAGTCCCAAAACGGGTTAAGAGTAAAGTGGGCTGGTGTGGGAGAATGGGACCTGGTGGGGGGGAGGTGGCTCCTGGGTGTGAATAGGGAATGATGTAGGGGCCACGCTGGAGGCGCCCCCCCTCCACACACACACACACACACACACACCTCAGAAAGTTGTCTCAGGCAGCTTGGTGAGCTGCGGCTGCTTGCAAGCTTGCAAGGAAGAGTGATACTGAGCGAGCGCTGGGTGGTTGGAAATCTTAGTGACTGTGGGGGTGAGGGTGGGGTCCAAAGGAATATAAGGGCCTAGCTTTAAATAACAATCTGCTCTACTCAGAGTCCTCCTACCTTTTTTTCCCCCTCCGTTGTTCTCTTCTCCTGCCCTCCTCTTCCACCACCACCACCCCCAAGGGGGAAAAAATAAAATAAAGGAAAAGCTAAAATGTCTTTTTCCTGCCTCAGGATGAACTGACAGCCTTGAATGTAAAACAAGGTTTCAATAACCAGCCTGCTGTCTCTGGGGATGAACATGGCAGTGCCAAGAACGTCAACTTCAATCCTGCCAAGGTGAGACAACCCTGCCAAGCTGAAGAAAAAGGCTGGAAGAATCTGAGGAGGGGCAAAGGCCCTGGGTTGGGAAGAACCAAAGGGATGACCTGAATGTCTGGCTGAGTGTTCCTTCGTGGCTTAATGCCGCCACATTGGTATTTGCCCGTCAGAGGCGTGAGTGCCTCTCTGCCCCTTCTTCCCACCCTGAGGTATAGTTTTCTTTCCTCAGATCAGTTCCAACTTCAGCAGCATTATTGCAGAGAAGTTACGTTGTAACACTCTCCCTGACACTGGTCGCAGGAAGCCCCAAGTGAACCAGAAGGACAACTTCTGGCTGGTGACTGCACGATCCCAGAGTGCCATTAACACCTGGTTCACTGACCTGGCTGGCACCAAGCCACTCACACAACTAGCCAAAAAGGTGAGGTGCTAGTTCCTGATCTCCAGGCCAAGGTGGGGAGCATGGGTATGAAGTAACTATCCTATTCCCAGGTGAAGCTACATGGTTGCCAGCTTGTGGTAGTCATAGAGATCTCACTGTTTGCAATGTCTGTCCAGGTCCCCATTTTCAGTAAGAAGGAAGAAGTCTTTGGGTACTTAGCCAAATACACAGTGCCTGTGATGCGGGCCGCCTGGCTCATCAAGATGACCTGTGCCTACTATGCAGCAATTACTGAGACCAAGGTTAAGAAGAGACATGTCATTGACCCCTTCATGGGTGAGTACCTCCTAATACCAAGGGTCCCACCACTGATGGCATCAAGGAGTGACAGAGAGACCCTTGGTATTGTTCTCCTTCCTCAATACCAAGGGTATCTCTGATGTTCCTGCTTGCATCTTGCACTCAATTGGTAAATACTGAGTACCTTGAGTATCTACTGGGTACATGTCCCAGGCTGTCAAGGTGATTGGTACCTTATTCCCGCCATCAGGGTGCTTCTTATCTGAGAGGGATGCTAAGGCATGTGTATGAATCCCATAATTAAACATAGAAAGTGTGTCTATGTGTATGTATGTGTGCGTGTCTCAAAAGAGCAGGTGAAAGGTTTTTTGAGACTTCAGTGGACAGAAAGATTACTTTCTTTGGGGGACACCTGGGAAGGCTTCAGGAAGGTGGCGTTTGGCCAGAACCTAGGAGGATGAATAGGATTTAGAAGTATGGCAATTGGGGGGGGGGGGTGGCGTGGGCATGGGAGAGGGACAGAGAAGATGTTCTAAGGAGAGGGATGGTATAAAATAGCCCCTGTTCCCGTCTTTCCCCTAGAATGGACTCAGATCATCACCAAGTACTTATGGGAGCAGCTGCAAAAGATGGCTGAATATTACCGTCCAGGGCCCACAGGCAGTGGGGGCTGTGGTTCCACTATAGGGCCCTTGCCCCATGACATAGAGGTGGCTATCCGGCAGTGGGACTACAATGAGAAGCTGGCAATGTTCATGTTTCAGGTAGGAAGAAGGGCATGTCCCGTGAAGCCATGGTGGAGCCTGGCCTCACATTCTGCTAGTCCAGGACAGAGTCTACCTGTCAGCTTGGCCTAGATGTGGCTCTCTTCCTCCTTTCATTTACTTTGTTTGCCTTATCTCTAATAGTCCCCTCAGGGAAACTAATACTCTTCCTACCCCTTGGACCATAGGATGGAATGCTGGACAGACACGAGTTCCTGACCTGGGTACTTGAGTGTTTTGAGAAAATCCGTCCTGGAGAGGATGAATTGCTTAAACTGCTGCTGCCCCTGCTGCTCCGAGTAAGGCCTAGGATTTGGGGGCATGGCAGGGTGGGGGGGAAGGTGGGGAGCCTAGGGAGGGTTTGAGGAGGAATAAGATGTGAGTTCAATGTCCCTTGTAGAGACCTGGGGGTTTTAATCGGCATGTCTTTACAGTACTCGGGGGAATTTGTTCAGTCTGCATACCTCTCCCGCCGCCTTGCCTACTTCTGTACCCGGAGACTGGCCTTGCAACTGGACGGCATGAGCACTCACTCATCTCACGTTATATCCGCTCAGTCAACAAGCACACTGCCCACCACCCCTGCTCCTCAGCCCCCAACCAGCAGCACACCCTCTACACCCTTTAGTGACCTGCTGATGTGCCCTCAGCACCGGCCCCTGGTTTTTGGCCTCAGCTGTATCCTTCAGGTAGGTGCCAGGTGGGCCCAAGGAGGCATTAAGAGGCATCCTGAGAAGAGTGGGATGCCCATCCTGGAGAATGGGGGTGATTCTAAATGGGAGGTGGGAACAAGCACGGAGCACTTGCTTAGAGATTATTGCTTCTCATCCTTGGGGGGTGTTAGTTCCTTTCCAGGACCAGAGTGGGCCCAAAGCCTTTGAGGAGAGTGGATGTGGGGAGGGGCTCAGAGGTAGAGTAGTGATACACCAAGGACCTGGAATAATGTTGGGTCAGAAATATAAGGGTCGGGATCCCTGGGTGGCGCAGCGGTTTGGCGCCTGCCTTTGGCCCAGGGCGCGATCCTGGAGACCCGGGATCGAGTCCCACGTCGGGCTCCCGGTGTATGGAGCCTGCTTCTCCCTCTGCCTGTGTCTCTGCCTCTCTCTCTCTCTCTGTATGACTATCATAAATAAATAATAAAAAAAAATTAAAAAAAAGAAATATAAGGGTCATGTCTTCTGGTGGGCTTCTAGAAATGTAGTCATGGTGACTGAGTTTGATTTAGCTATTCTTGTCTGGCAGACCATCCTCCTGTGTTGTCCTAGTGCCCTAGTTTGGCACTACTCGCTGACCGACAGCCGCATTAAGACTGGCTCACCACTTGACCACCTGCCTATTGCCCCCTCCAACCTGCCCATGCCAGAGGGCAACAGTGCCTTTACTCAGCAGGTAAGTCTCACCCGTAGCCTGGTACCCCTGGATTGAGATGGAAAGCTGAATTGCTCTTTCAGAAATGGTGACTTGGAGTCTGGTGCTGTCCTTTTCATCTGGGCCTTGGCCTTCTGTATACTTTGGTGCATTCTGAAAGCCTTCCTTCTCTGTAATACAGGTCCGTGCAAAGTTGCGTGAGATCGAGCAGCAGATCAAGGAGCGAGGACAGGCAGTTGAGGTTCGCTGGTCTTTTGATAAGTGCCAGGAAGCTACTGCAGGTGGGTGCCAGAGGACAAAGAGTAAGAAGGATGTATGAGGAAAGAATGGTAAGGACCTATCACTCTGAGAGTCAGGATGACTGGGCCTCTGGTTAAGTCCCCTTTACTGCTTTTCCTCCTGAGGCTTCACCATTGGACGGGTGCTCCATACTTTGGAAGTGTTGGACAGCCATAGTTTTGAACGCTCTGACTTCAGTAATTCTCTCGACTCCCTTTGTAACCGAATCTTTGGATTGGGGCCTAGCAAGGATGGGCACGAGGTAAGCAAGAAGGGGACTGGAAGGGGCAAAAAACGTTGCAAGGGCAATAGTACACATGAGGGGAAGGCATGGCGAGGCACAGATACTGGAGATGTCTGAGGAGATGTCCTTACTGGGTCTGGGAGGTTTTAGGATGGGACCCAATTTTGTAGGAATTGGGGCATGGTTCTGTATCCCCAACCCTACTTTACTCACCCCTGTCTTCCTTTGGTCTCCAGATCTCCTCGGATGATGACGCCGTAGTATCATTACTGTGTGAATGGGCTGTCAGCTGCAAGCGTTCTGGTCGGCATCGTGCTATGGTGGTAGCCAAGCTGCTAGAGAAGAGACAGGCTGAGATTGAAGCTGAGGTGAGGTAGCAGAGATAAGAGAATAAAGTTGGGGGCACCTGGGTAGTTCAGTCGGTTAGGCACCTTCCTTCCATTCAAGTCATGATCCTGGAGTCCTAGAATCAGGCCCCACGTCAGGCTCCCTGCTCAATGGAGAGTCTGCTTTTCCCTCTGTCCCTCACCCCACTTATGCCCTCTCTTGCTTTCAAATAAATAAAATCTTAGAGAGAGAGAGAGAGAGAATGCAGTTGGCCAATGGAGTAGTGGCAGCTGGGGTTGGAGACAGATAGAGCTGAGCAGTGGAACTGAAGTTCAGGTGAGAATAAAGAAGGGATAGGGAACGTAAAAGGGAGGCTGAGGACATAAGGGCAAAAGTAGAAAGGAGACCAATGTTGGAGTTAGGGAAGCAGGCAGGGATTCAGTTGGGAGGTGGTAATGGAAATGGAGGTCAAAGCAGGGATGGAAGCCAAGAGCCTGGAAATGGAAGCAAAATAGATGGCAGTTCAAACATGACCCATAGAGAGGTGAAGAAACAGCAAAACTGATGCTTAGGGTTTATTTTCTCACCTTACAGCGTTGTGGAGAGTCAGAAGCCGCAGATGAGAAGGGTTCCATTGCCTCTGGATCCCTTTCTGCTCCTAGTGCTCCCATCTTCCAGGATGTCCTCCTGCAGTTTCTGGATACCCAGGCTCCCATGCTGAGTATGGACACCTGCCCCCTTCTGGTTCCCTCCGCCTAGTTACCCACCACTGTCACCAGGAAGCATAATTAAGGGCTTTAATGGACAGAAATTGTACATTTCTGTCTTGGGCTTTATGCAGACTGGTTTTCAGACATGATTCTAGCTTCTGATTATCTTGGAGTTTAACAGAATAAAAGGATAAGGAAAAGAGTAAAAACAAGAACAGACAATGGAAGCATTCTCACATATAAATAGCAGCAAGGATGCTGTATTCCTTTCCAAGATGAGGTGCAGGGCAGGAGGAGGGTTAACCAACTATACTTTGTCCCTCAACAGCTTTGGGTTTCTTTGGGGTGGGGGTGGAGGGGTGTCATTCTTCTTCTGGCCTACCTCAGGTACTCTAGGAACACCAGGTCTTAGGTGTGTTTCTCTCCCTTGCTGTCCATTTCTTGTGCCCTCCTGACACCTCTATTCTTGTTCTATCCCTGCAGCGGACCCCCGAAGTGAGAGTGAGCGAGTGGAGTTCTTCAACTTAGTCCTGCTTTTCTGTGAACTGATTCGGCATGATGTTTTCTCACACAACATGTATACTTGCACCCTCATCTCACGGGGGGACTTGGCCTTTGGAGCCCCTGGTCCCCGGCCTCCATCCCCCTTTGATGACCCTGCTGATGACTCAGAGCGCAAGGAGACCGAGGGCAGCAGCAGTAGCAAGCTGGAGGTGAGCACGCTTTGTCCTGCCCCGGCTCCTTTCTTCGGGTGTTCCCAGCTTCCTGGCTCCCAGAGTCCTCCGGAAATCCCTTCCCCTAACATAAGGAGGATAGTATTGGCCCAGGGGTGCTTCGGGGCTGGCCAAGCCCTCTTGCACCTGCTGTTGGCATCTGCTCCTCACAGTAGGCTGAGGTGCTCTGATCCCCACTTTTAAGCTGGAGGGAACGGCGTGAGGTGGGTAGGTGACCCGTCAGAGAGCTCAACTGCAGAGCCACTGCTTCTCCCCGTCGTAGTCTCCTCTCTCCGACTTCGCAGTTGACCCTTCTAGATGGTGGGGAGCCACTCCCCAGGCGAAAGCAACTTGGCTTATGTTCTGTGCCCCCAGGACCCAGGGCTCTCAGAGTCCATGGACATTGACCCTAGTTCCAGTGTGCTTTTCGAGGACATGGAGAAACCTGATTTCTCAGTGAGTTCAACCCTGGTATGGAAGAACCCAGCTCCCGAGGTCCTCCCCTTATGCCTCTTCAGGGGAATCTCTTTGTGCCCTGACCCCCTTTCCTCCCTCTAACTGTTCTGCCCTCTCACCTTCCCTTAGTTGTTCTCCCCTACTATGCCCTGTGAGGGGAAGGGCAGTCCATCCCCTGAGAAACCAGATGTTGAGAAGGAGGTGAAGCCCCCACCCAAGGAGAAGATAGAAGGGACCCTTGGGGTTCTTTATGACCAGCCACGACATGTGCAGTATGCCACTCACTTTCCCATCCCCCAGGTACTGTTCCCCCAGCCCCTGGAGACCGTGGGTTTGGAGCCGAGGTTTCTGTTCAAGGACTGTACTGAGGGGTTGGAACCATCGTTGCGGGCATGGTGTGCTGGGAAGGGCTGGGAGGCTGAGGAACAAGGGGCATGCTTTTAAGAGGAGGGAAGGAGCTCCATGCTGGAGTCTGATGGTGCTGCCGGGATGCAGGAGGAGTCATGCAGCCATGAGTGCAACCAGCGGTTGGTCGTACTGTTTGGGGTGGGAAAGCAGCGAGATGATGCCCGCCATGCCATCAAGAAAATTACCAAGGATATCCTGAAGGTTCTGAACCGCAAAGGGACAGCAGAAACTGGTGGGTTTGAGGCTCCCGAAACAGAGCTCCCCCAAAGAATGCCCTAGTCAGTCTCCCCTTCCCCAGTACAGGGAACCCCTGGTCATGTCCCAATGTCCTGTCTCTTGGAGTCTCCTGAGAGCTCTAGTCCTTTTGAAACTTCCCCCCTCATTCCCCTCCTCTGCAGACCAGCTTGCTCCTATTGTGCCTCTGAATCCTGGAGACCTGACATTCTTAGGTACCTCACAGTAAGCCCCATACTGCCCGCCCTTCCCCCTCCCCTCCCTCGACCTAGCACCTCCCTGTATGTATTCCTCTAAGGTCCATGTAGTCTGTGGTCCTCCAGACCTCAGCTTCACTGTCCCCTTCCCTTCATCCCCCCCTTCCCCCTCCTCAACCCTCCTTTCCCTTTTCCCTTTCTCCCTCCCACCCTTCCTCCCCGCCTTCCTCCCCCTGGCCCTCCCCCCACCCCCCCATAGCCTTCTCTCCCTACCCCCAGTCAACTAGTTATCTTCCCCCTCCTGACTGGTCCCTCTCCACTGTCCCCTCAGGTGGGGAGGACGGGCAGAAGCGGCGGCGCAACCGGCCTGAAGCCTTCCCCACTGCCGAAGACATCTTTGCTAAGTTCCAGCACCTTTCACATTATGACCAGCACCAGGTCACGGCTCAGGTGAGGACCTAAACCCTGCCCCCTTCCTACATTCTGCTGGCCTGCCCTGTTTTCCTTTCCTCCTTCTCCCTCTCCCCACCCCACTACCAGGCACGAGGCTGATTCCCAGTCTCATCCCCTTCCATCTTCCTTTTCTGGCTTCCCTGGTTCTCCCTACCTCTTTCCACTACTGTCTCACTCCTTCTGCCTTTATCAGGTCTCCCGGAATGTTCTGGAGCAGATCACGAGCTTTGCCCTTGGCATGTCCTATCACTTGCCTCTGGTGCAGCATGTGCAATTCATCTTTGACCTCATGGAATATTCGCTCAGCATCAGTGGCCTCATCGACTTTGCCATCCAGGTGGGGAAGTTAGGGGGATCAGGGGGGAGGAAGGCATTTGTACCATAGAGGGTCACCAGGGTGGGCGGCATAGGGGCTCAAGCCGGTGTCCTGGGCCACTTAGGAGGAGCAAGGCCAGCACGATGGGAGCCAGAGAGTGAAGGGGAATAGGAGCTAAGCAGGCAGGACTAGAGGCTTGCATGCTCTGCAAAGAGGCCTGAGAACTAGTTTAGAGTGTTGGGGACAGAGCGTCCTCCCACTGTAGAGTCCACAGAATCATATTCTAGAGACCGGTGAGATCGTCCATGTGGTTTGTGGCTTGTGTCGTTAATATAATAAAGGATAGTGGCATATGGCAACAGGCCTCTTCCAGAATGAGGCACCTCAGGCCTGCCTTGGCCATTCCCTCACAGGCAGGGTGGGTATATATAACACATGGGCCTCTTCTCATTTCTCACCACCCCCCACCACTCTCTCTGCTAGCTACTAAACGAACTGAGCGTGGTTGAGGCCGAGTTGCTCCTCAAGTCCTCGGATCTGGTGGGCAGCTACACCACCAGCCTGTGTCTGTGCATCGTGGCTGTCCTGCGGCACTACCATGCCTGCCTCATCCTCAACCAGGACCAGATGGCACAGGTCTTTGAGGGGTAAGTGGGGCTGCAGGATAATCATAATGCACGGGACCCCAGTAAATGCTGATGGAAGTGACCCCCAAAAGACTTGGGGAGGCTACCTTGCCATTTGGGCAGACAGGGGAGAGTATCGCCAAGAGTTGTGAGTCTGTGGCCAGGGACCTTTGTGTCTTCACCTGTGCACACCACCCACTGCCCCATCTTGACCTCGCCCCCTTGTGACAGGCTGTGTGGCGTAGTGAAGCATGGGATGAACCGATCAGATGGCTCCTCTGCAGAACGCTGTATCCTTGCTTATCTCTATGATCTGTACACCTCCTGTAGCCATTTAAAGAGCAAATTTGGGGAGCTCTTCAGGTAAGAGAGGTGGGAGGTAAGGGTAGAGAACAGGACCTTGTCCCATCTCCTTCCCGTTACCACACTCAACTCAGGAGCAGAGCACAGCTCAGGACCCCTCTGTCTCTGTGGGGCTGTCTGGGAGCTATAGCCATCACATGTTCTTGGTTCCAAAGAGTAGGCCTGTCTCCTTCTCTTCCTTTTCAGCCTGGCCTCCGGCCCATCTCAACGGGACCCAAATTCCTTGTCCCTGCCTCCAGAGGCCCCTGTGCCTTAGTCTAACTGGGTCCCTTTCCTGCCCAGTCTGCTTTGGCCCATCTCCCCATATCCCTTCTTGTCCCAAGGCCCCCAGCCCCTGACTTTTTTCCTTTTCTCCCTTTTCCTGACCACCCCTCTGCCCCACTGGCTCTCCTCCAACACTCCTATGTCCCTTCTGCCACCCCTGCAGCGACTTTTGCTCCAAGGTGAAAAACACTATCTACTGCAACGTGGAGCCCTCAGAATCCAACATGCGCTGGGCACCCGAGTTCATGATCGACACTCTGGAGAACCCTGCAGCTCACACCTTTACCTACACGGGGCTAGGCAAGAGTCTTAGTGAGAACCCCGCTAACCGCTACAGCTTTGTCTGCAATGCCCTTATGCACGTCTGTGTGGGGCACCATGATCCCGATAGGTATGGGGCGTCCTGAGTTGGGAACGGGCACCACGCTCCTGCCTGAGTTTGGGAGGGATGAGATGCCTGGGAGGTACTGCAACCACGGTTACTGCTGGGGTGGAGATGAGAAGTTAATGAGTCTGAGGTTTTATGGAACAAGGTTTTTCCTGAGGGCATTTATCCTTTTCCCCAGGGTGAATGACATCGCAATCCTGTGTGCAGAGCTGACTGGCTATTGCAAGTCACTGAGTGCCGAGTGGCTAGGAGTACTCAAGGCTTTATGCTGCTCCTCTAACAATGGCACTTGTGGTTTCAACGATCTCCTCTGCAATGTAGATGTGAGGCTTGTGCCAGGGTCCTGCCAGGGTGTAGGGTGGTTCCCGGGGCAGGGGGCCGGTTACAGTCATTGCAATAGTCAAGAGACAGAGTCCCACAGAGTGGAGACCTACTGCTTTGAGTTGGCCCCCTCTCTGCAGGCTGAGTCGAGATGTCTTGTCTGCTTTGTCCTCCAGGTCAGTGACCTGTCTTTTCATGACTCTCTGGCTACTTTTGTTGCCATCCTCATCGCTCGGCAATGTCTGCTCCTTGAGGATCTGATTCGCTGTGCTGCCATCCCTTCACTCCTTAATGCCGGTGAACCACCAGTCCGTAACCCTTAGAATTTCTGGATCCCAAGTTTGACTATACACTCCATGGCCACACCCTCACTGTTGAGTGTGGGGCTCCCTGCTATCACCAGAGGCCAGTTGTGTGATGGGCCTCGGGCCCAGAGTGGCCTCTTTCTAACGCTGCGTTGACTGCCCTGATCCTTCCCTGTTGTGACCCTCCTAAGGGACCCCCCCGCCATCACACTGCAAGACAGCTGACTGCTCTGTCTCTCCTCCCCCATTATCTTGTTATTTCTCCTTTTGCCTGACTTCGCCTTCCCTTCTAGCCCCTTGCCACCCACAAACCCACGGACAGTCCACTTTTGCCCTGTCCAATTTGCTGTTTTCCTTTTTTTTTTTTTTTTTTCAGCCTGCAGTGAGCAGGACTCTGAGCCAGGGGCCCGGCTGACCTGCCGCATCCTCCTCCACCTTTTCAAGACGCCTCAACTCAATCCTTGCCAGTCAGATGGAAGTAAGTGACCCTAATCTGGGCCTAGCCAGCAGTAGAAAGTGTGGCTGCCCCCCCCCGCCCCACCCACTGCCTGCACCCCACTGGATCTACTTTTGCTTCTCATGACTTGGGCTCCCTCTCCAGACAAGCCTACAGTAGGAATCCGTTCCTCCTGTGACCGCCACCTGCTGGCTGCCTCCCAGAACCGCATCGTGGATGGAGCTGTGTTTGCTGTTCTCAAGGCAGTGTTTGTACTTGGTATGGGGGTAGGAAGGGAGTGGTGCCAGAAGTGTGTGTGGGGTGGAGTGCCAGCTAAACTACAAAGGAAAGTCTTTCTCCCTCCTGAAGGTGGTCTCTCTGACCTTTGGGGAGGAGAGGAGGGAGGGAAGTATATTTCTGTCCCATAGGGCAGGATTTGAGGGAGTTGCTGCTTCTGTGGGTCTGGGGTGGGTCTCTACACCGTGTTCAGATCTCACTCTGCCCTCCCTATCTCCCGCCCGTGAACCACAGGGGATGCGGAACTGAAGGGTTCGGGCTTCACTGTGACAGGAGGAACAGAAGAACTTCCAGAGGAGGAGGGAGGAGGTGGCAGTGGCAGTCGGAGGCAGGGTGGCCGCAACATCTCTGTGGAGACAGCCAGTCTGGATGTCTATGCCAAGTACGTGCTGCGCAGCATCTGCCAACAGGTCAGTCTCACCTTCCCCCCGTGCATCCCAAATGCCTTTATATAATAATGTCCTGTTTCCAGCCCTGATCATGCCACCTTCCTACTGTACATCACGTCTCTCATCAACCTCCAGCCCATCCCCCCCTTATTCCTTACCCCCACTCACTGGTTGCCCCAGTGCCCTGGTTATCCACTTCCTCAGGAATGGGTAGGAGAGCGTTGCCTTAAATCATTGTGCGAGGATAGCAATGACCTGCAAGACCCAGTGTTGAGTAGTGCCCAGGCCCAGCGCCTCATGCAGCTCATCTGCTACCCACATCGGTTGCTGGACAATGAGGACGGGGAGAACCCCCAGCGGCAGCGCATTAAGCGTATTCTGCAGGTAGGCCAAGGTGGTGAGGGTCTTAGAGGAAGCAGTGGGGCCCAGGCCCTGGGTGAAACAATGGGGACCCTGAGGGAAAAAGAGGGGGTTAGTCAAGTAGGAAGACTGAACAAGGATGTGGGCGAAAGGTGGTGAGAGCAACAGCCCCCATGTGGGTTTTGAAGTCAGGCCAGTGCAGTCCAGACCCTAGAGCCAACTGCTGGATGAGGGCATGGCTATCTCGGACTGTAGCTTATCAGTGAGAGGCGGCACAACATCTGCTAAGCCTTGTTTAGGGCCTTGCTTGTTTGGTGTTTGCTCACGGCTCAGTAACGAACAGCAGTAGTACTGCATAGCTCTTGATTACCAAGTGTCAGCTTCATGCCGAGTATTGTGCTCAGCACTCTATGTCCATCTTCTCATTTAGTCTGTCCCAACCCCCAGAAAGTAGGTAGGAGTGGCCAAGTTTGACCAAGGAGGAAACCAAGGCTTGAAGAGTTTATTAAGTAATTAGCCCAAGGTCACACAGCTAGTTTAGAGTCAGGGTGCGAGCCCAGGTAGGCCTGTGCCCCTTCCACATTGCCATGCTGCTTCAGACATTCAGGTAACTGAAGGGTGGAGAAATAAAGCTGTTAGAAGAGCTACAGGAATGAGTCTCTTCAGCCCAGAAGAGATAATGTTAAAGAGAGATTAACTCACATTAGCCTTTGGGTCTGTAAAGGACTTTGAACAGCTGGTTTAAAACAGCCTGCAACTTTAACATCAAAGATTTAGGGTAAGTGCTAAGCAGAACTTACCCATGTGGAGGAATGTGAAGCTCTGGAATAGGAGACAGGGGAAAGATGGGAAATCTTTCCAGAACCGTTTTTAAAATAGGCTAGATTTTTCAACGATTTTGGATCATTTTGGTGTAGTCTTTCCTAAAGATGGGGACGTGGAAGTTCCTTTCAGACCTGTAGGCATATGTATTTCAAGGTTGTGAGAGATCAGGAGGTAGCTTAGTCAGGGTGGGGGGTAAGTGGCTGGAAATGGAGAAGGGGGACAGGATGATGACGAGCTTAGGGGTGGCATCTCCATCACAGAACTTGGACCAGTGGACCATGCGCCAGTCTTCCTTGGAGCTGCAGCTCATGATCAAGCAGACCCCTAACAATGTGAGTTGGCACCTGGCCCTCTCTGTCCCATGCTCACTTCCAGCTCCATGTGTCAGGGGTTTGGGCTACCATAGAAGAACCTGTGTCCTATGGAACTTCAGGTTCTTGAGCTGAGAAAGAGAGGGTGGGAAGATGGCAAATGCATGGGGCTGATGAGTAGGGGGAAATGGGTCAGGAATGTTGGGGCTCGGTGGTGTGGGGGAAGATTGGTGATGGTGGTGGTGGGAGGCAGTTTCTCTGGTCACAACTGTAAGGAGGCATGTGGGGAGAAGACAGTGGGGGAATTGGAGAAATAGGGAGGCTCTGGAGGGCAGGCTCTCAGCAGAGTTGTGTCTTTCCCTCTCATTACCCTCCAGATGCCTTTCTCTGCCCTCATCTCCCATCTTTCCTGCCATCTGTTTTCCTTCCTATCACAGTTACCTATTGAGCACCTCTGTGCCTTTCATCCTCCCCAGGAGATGAACTCCCTCTTAGAGAACATCGCCAAGGCCACAATCGAGGTTTTCCAACAGTCAGCAGAGACAGGGTCATCTTCTGGAAGCACCACAAGCAACATGCCCAGCAGCAGCAAAGCAAAGCCGGTGCTCAGGTTGGGTAGAAATGCGTTCAGACCCCTCCCCTCATGACTTGTTCTCTCATAGTGTAAATGATTTCAGTCTCACAAAGATACTAGGCCTGTCCATTGGGCAGGGAGAGCATGGCTTGTTCTACCCTTGCCTGGCTCCTCTGGAACTATGTCTACTCCCATCTGTCCTCCAGCTCTCTGGAGCGCTCTGGTGTGTGGCTGGTCGCCCCCCTCATCGCTAAGCTGCCCACCTCAGTCCAGGGGCATGTGTTAAAGGCAGCTGGAGAGGAGTTGGAGAAAGGCCAGCACCTGGGTTCCTCTTCCCGCAAAGAACGTGACCGACAAAAGCAGAAGAGGTAAAGCTGCTGTGGGGTGGAGGGGGGCAAGGATCAGGATTGAGGGTTAGAAAGGAGAGGAGGTGGGGCTAGGGAAGAAGAAAAGTTTAGATAAGTTGGGACAGAGGGGTGGGGATAAAAAAATCACAGAAAAGTAGAAAATTGGAGGGGAAGAGTGGGCACGGTTGGGCTAGAGGCTAGATCTTGAGAGAATAGGGCTGGGGCTTCTGGAATAACGAGGTTGGAAGCTGCCTTTTATCCCATGGTCCTGTTCTTTCTCTTTTCCTTTTCCTTCCCTCTCTTCTCTTAGCATGTCCCTGTTGAGCCAGCAGCCATTCTTATCTTTGGTGCTGACATGTCTGAAAGGGCAGGATGAGCAGCGTGAGGGCCTTCTCACCTCCCTCTATAGCCAGGTGCACCAGGTATGGGTCTCTGGGCTGCTGAGCCAGGCCAGAGGGCAGGGATGGGCACACCTGAGGCCACCGTGTACCCAGAACCTTCTGTACTTTCGGATCAATGCCTTGGGTGTTCGGGAATGGAAACGAGAAGATCCCTGAGCAGTGCGTTATGCTTGTTTCTGTCTCAGATTGTGAATAATTGGCGGGATGACCAGTACTTAGACGACTGCAAACCAAAGCAGCTAATGCACGAGGCTCTCAAGCTGCGGCTCAATCTGGTGAGAGGGCAGCTGGGGAGACGAAAGACAAGGGTGAGATAGAACTGCACTGCAGAGCCCCCCCCCTTGCCTGTCAAGGGCAGGTGGGTGCAAAGATGGAGGGCCTAGTTGCTTCTGAGTCTTCAAAATATTAACCTGGAGCTCCTAAAGACACTGGACCTAAAAGTGGTTGAGGACCTGGATCCTTGCAGAGACCTGGGCCCTAGGAGCCCTAGAAACCCATTGTGAAATGTTGAGTGGGATCCTGGACATCCCTTAGTCCAGCCCCCATCATTTCATAATTAAGGAAATGGAGGCCCTGAGGTGCCAAGAATTAAGTCATTGGCCCAAAATCATGTAGCAGATCACACGTACAACTGAAACATGCCCTGAGGTGTGCTAAGCCACAGCCAGGCCAGGTTATGGTCTAAGCTTTCCCTAAATGCTAGGCTTTACCCCTGAACCATCTGACTGACTTCTTGTGGCCCTGGCAGGTGGGGGGTATGTTTGACACGGTGCAGCGCAGTACCCAGCAGACTACGGAGTGGGCTGTGCTCCTCCTGGAGATCATCATCAGCGGCACTGTCGACATGCAGTCCAACAAGTAAAGCATCCCCACCCCCCTTCAGTTTTGTGCCCAAGAGGAACTCCCTCCCCCCACACTGGGTGCACAACCCACTATGACTGGTGTGGCCTTCTCTGCTTGCATCCTACCCTGAGGCCTTTGTCTGTCTTAGCCTCTTTCCTCTCTGGTTTTTTCCTGGGCCTCTCCTCACAGCGAGCTCTTCACCACGGTGCTGGACATGCTGAGCGTGCTCATCAACGGGACTCTGGCCGCGGACATGTCTAGCATCTCTCAAGGCAGCATGGAGGAGAACAAACGTGCCTACATGAACCTGGTCAAGAAGCTGCGGGTGAGCAGGGGAGGCAAGGCCGGGCGGCTCCATTCCCTTTCGCCTTGACCTTGGGTATGCCGCCCAGCCTCAGGGACTTCGTTCTGGTCCAGATCTGGCCATGTCCCCTCCCTGTTTGCGTCTCCTTTCTGTTTGTTCTTTGTACTGGGAGGGTTTACTGAATGTCATCTTCATGCCTATTTCTCTGCTGTCCCCTGAGACTCCTCATCCCTCTTTATCTGTGTCCTTGAACTCTCGCCCCATCTTCCTATGCCCACAGAAAGAGCTGGGGGAGCGCCAGTCAGACAGTCTGGAAAAAGTTCGCCAGCTGCTGCCACTGCCCAAGCAGACCCGAGACGTCATCACGTGTGAGCCACAGGGCTCCCTCATTGATACCAAGGGCAACAAGATTGCCGGCTTCGATTCCATCTTCAAGAAGGAGGCACGTCGCCTTTTCTTCCCATCCCTGTTCCTACCCCAGCATTATCCCCCCACGCACAGCTCTTCCCCCGCCTTTGGGCAAGAGCTTTCCCTATGTCAACCTTGTAGCTACGACAGGCTCAGCAGGCCAGGGAATCCATCAGGCTCTGCTGGTGAGCACCATCTCTGGGATGTGGAGTTGATCACTAATTTTTTTTTTAGGTTTCTGCTCCCCATCTTGGAAGCTTCATCCTCTTTCCTGGGTCTGTCCCTCCAGCTCTCCCTACCTTCCCCATCCACACCCACCTTTGAACTTACCACCCGTTTCTCGGCCCCCTGTCCTCCTCCATCCAGCCTATACCCCACCCATCTATCTGGCTGCATGCTGGATCTGTTATCCCTTCATTCCTCTGCCCCAACCCAGCCATCTCTGCACAAATTTCTCTGTCCCTTCTGTCTGTCAGTTGTGATATTTGTTGAGTAACCAGAATCTTTGTGGAAAGCAGAGAGGGGGAAGGAAAAGAAGATGCAGGGTCTAACATCCAAAGTCTGACCCGGTCATACATACAGTGTCTTCATGTCTTTTCCTGGCCCGCCTATCTATCTGTCTGGGTGGCTGTCTGTGTGTCTCTCTCTGGTTCTCATTTGTCCTTTCTTGGTGTCTCTCCACTTACCTCTTTGCCTCTCCCTCCCTGTTCCCATCTCTGTCTTCCTCTGAACCTCAGTGCCTGTGTCCATCTCTGCTCCGCTGGCCCTTCGCCCTCTCCCCCTCTTAACTCTCTGTCTGCTCTGTGTGTGCATGTGTGTATGTGTTGCTATATATCCATGTTCGTGTCCATCTGCTTCCTCTCACTGTCTCCCCTGACCCTACCCACACCCTTGTCATCTCCTCTTATTGCCTGCAGATACTTCCACCTCTCCTGCAGACCCTCAAGGTCTGTCTCCCACTTTCCAAATCTTAGCAGCTCACTGTTTCTCATTTTCTGGAGCAGGGTCTACAGGTTTCCACCAAACAAAAGATCTCTCCCTGGGATCTTTTTGAGGGCTTGAAGCCATCAGCACCACTCTCTTGGGGATGGTTTGGAACGGTTCGAGTCGACCGGCGAGTGGCCCGAGGAGAGGAACAGCAGCGGTTGCTGCTCTACCACACACACCTGAGGCCCCGGCCCCGTGCCTATTACCTGGAGCCACTTCCACTGCCACCAGAAGATGAGGAGCCCCCTGCTCCCACCCTGCTAGAGCCTGAGAAAAAGGCTCCAGAGCCCCCCAAAACTGACAAACCTGGGGCTGCCCCACCCAGTACAGAGGAACGCAAGAAGAAGTCCACCAAGGGCAAGAAACGCAGCCAGCCAGCCCCCAAGACAGAGGTTAGTGCTGCCCTGCCTGGCCCCCCACTTATGCTTCTTCTACAGAAAGGCCTTCTCCCTCTCTCTCCATGATTCTGTGCCGTTTCTGGTTCCTGGGGGCAATGGGGAAGAGGTGCCATTAGCATTACAAAAGTGAGCCATGTAGGTCTAGCTCATCTTCACTCCTAGTACCGCACCTCACCCCACCCCACTGAGCTATGGCCCACTCACCTTCCTCCTCTACTGTTCACACAGGATTATGGAATGGGCCCAGGGAGGAGTGGCCCCTATGGCGTGACGGTGCCTCCGGACCTCCTACACCATGCTAATCCCAGTTCCATATCCCATCTCAGCTACAGGCAGGGCTCCATAGGCCTGTACACCCAGAATCAGCCACTACCTGCAGGTAAGTGCCAGCCCCTAGGAAGGAGAGTTACCTGAACATTCCCCGTACCAGGGGGACAATGACACATCCCTGAGGATCTGTGGGTGACCAGGACACTGAGCAGGGCCTGAGGGGACAAGGAGCCTGGAGAGATCAGCCCATTCCTCTTTCTAGGTGGCCCTCGCGTGGACCCATACCGCCCTGTGCGGTTGCCAATGCAGAAGCTGCCAACCCGACCACCTTACACTGGAGTGCTGCCCACAACCATGACTGGAGTCATGGGGATAGAACCCTCCTACAAGACCTCTGTGTACCGACAGCAGCAGCCCACCGTGCCCCAAGGACAGCGCCTTCGCCAACAGCTCCAGGCAAAGATAGTGAGAGGGGCAGTAGGGAGGGTTGTTAGGGAGAGGGGCTCTGGAGGGTCACAGGACTGAGGAGACACTTGGGATCTTCACAAGGCCTTGCAGAGCAGGAGATACAAGAAACAAGATGGCTAAAAGCATTTCCCGAGTTTGAGTTTGTCTCTTTTTTCCCTTTAGCAGAGTCAGGGGATATTGGGACAGTCAACTGTCCATCAGATGACTCCCAGCTCTTCCTACGGTTTGCAGACCTCCCAGGTGAGGGCATAAGAGGATGTCAATGGGAAAGGTGGGGGACTTGAGGCTAGCTGCTCTGCACAGCCTTGGCCTTGACTCCCCTCTCTCTCCTCCTCTTCTCCAGGGCTATACTCCTTATGTTTCTCATGTGGGATTGCAGCAACACACAGGCCCTGCAGGTACCATGGTGCCCCCCAGCTACTCCAGCCAGCCTTATCAGAGCACCCACCCTTCTACCAATCCTACTCTTGTAGATCCTACTCGCCACCTGCAACAGCGGCCCAGTGGCTATGTGCACCAGCAGGCCCCAACCTACGGACATGGGCTGACCTCCACCCAAAGGTACCCAAGGCATCTGGGGGGCTGTGAAGACACATTGGGCTGGGAAGGCACATCTGGCTGGGGAGAACTTGTGCCAGGAAGTGATGGGACTAGTCAGAACTCTTGCAGATGTGAAGAACACTTATCTGGCCACAAAATGCCAGAGCTGGAAGGGAACCTGGCGACCAGTAGCCTTCTGTCCGCTTGCCTGATATTTCTTCGAGGCCCAGAGAGAGAAATATCCTTCCTACAGCTATGATAAGGAGAGATAAGGGATTCTTAGATGTGGTGTGTGGTAAGGACTCATCCAGCCGGTAGTAGAGTGGTTCCACACTGGAACAGATGAGCCAGCAAGCCCTCCCACCATGCTGAATGCCAGTCAGGCCTTTTAGTTAAGATGTGGGAGTCACATCTTGGGGCTCTGCAGCTTAGGATTTAGAATACTGGGGAGTGGACCAGAGGAAAGCCCTTTACTTTGAAATATCAGTTGGCCGTCCACCATGTCCCACACTATGCCAGGATGGGATAGGGTGAGAAGAGATCTTTAGAAAATACAAGGTCCCTTACCACAGAGAACCTTTCATCTGGTTGGGCTGGTGAGACTTAACAGAAGAACATCTAAAGACTATGGTGAGGAGAGGTGTGATCAGGTGTGTGGCTGTACACCATGAAGTAAATGGGAATTCAGAAAAAGGTATGGGATAAGGTCTTCATGGGCCTGAGTCATTGAAGAGTTTCATAAAGGAGGTGCGATTGGAATTGGCCTTCAAAGGATAGCTGTAATTTGGATTTGTGGAGTGGAGGATGAGAAAGGGGAGTCTGGGTAGATGACACAACATGAACAAAGATGTAGGGGCCAGAGTGAGGGGGGTGACTGGGAGGGGATGGGAAGAAGAGTGTGGATAGAGTGTAAAATTGTTGCTGGGGCAGTAGCAGGAGCTAGGCCAGGGACGGGCAGGGCAAGTGAGACACAGTTCCTGAAAGAGCTCTTTTGATTGGGAGAGCCATATAGTGAGTTGATGTGTTGACAGATGAATATGGGATGCAGGGATAGGATGCATGGGGAAGGAGATGGAAGAATGAAGATAGAGAGCCTGGCCAGCCAGCCGGGAGGTAGCCTGTTGCTGTGCTATACGTGGGAGGGCGAAAGAGCAGTAAAAGTCAGTAGTTTTTTAGATTCTGAAATGTCATTGGGTACCACCACTACCACCAATAGCAGAAAGCACCTCAGTGGGTGCCTCTCCTGTGCTAAGACCAGTTTTTGTTCTCGTAAGAGCAAAACAGCAAAAGCAGGATTGTTAGATGCCTCACTGTGAAGGATATGAACCACTAAATCGGGGTGTCTTTGCCCCTTACTCCCCAACCTAGAAGTGTGTCAGAACCCAGAAGGGCCCTTCTGGTTAGTGCTGGGAGGGATGAGTAGAATGACTTATTTAGGTTTCCTTCAGGTCAGGGACCTGAGACATCTACTCCTCCCCTACCTCTCAACCCCCTCATCCCTCTATCCCCTCACCCCCCCAGCCATGCCTTGAGCTTCGGACCACTGGTCTTCACAGGTTTTCACACCAGACCCTGCAGCAGGCACCCATGATAGGTACCATGACTCCTCTGGGTGCGCAGGGCGTCCAGGCCGGCGTGCGATCGGCGTCCATCCTGCCTGAGCAGCAGCAGCAGCAGCAGCAACAGCAGCAGCAGCAGCAGCAGCAACAGCAGCAACAGCAGCAGCAGCAACAGCAGTATCACATCCGACAGCAGCAACAGCAGCAAATTTTGCGGGTGAGGCCCCAGGCCTTCAAGTGGGACCTGGGCACCCCCGGAGGGGGAGAGGCAGGTGCTCTTCCAGGGTCTGACATGATGGTGAACTGAGTGAAGCCGGCACCCACTCCCTGGAGCACCCCAGGCACGCAGTAGGGGCCTGAGAAGTTCCTACCCTCCCCCCCCCATGTCCCCCCCACCCCCACCACTGGCTTCTGGGGTGGTCAGTGGGATCTCCCTGGAAGTCTTGCACTATTAAGGGGGACAGTGGACCAGGTCCCCTCCCCAGAGCCACCACCATGTCTGAGGCTCACTGCCCTTGTTTGTAGCAGCAGCAGCAGCAGCAGCAGCAGCAACAACAGCAGCAGCAGCAGCAGCAGCAACAGCAGCAACAACAGCAACAGCAGGCACACCAGCAGCAGCAGCAGGCAGCTCCTCCCCAGCCCCAGCCCCAGTCCCAGCCCCAGGTAGCTGCTGGGCCATAGCCCCTGGCTCAGGGACAGTTGCCCAGGTTGGGCACAGCATTTTGGGGGCAGTGGGGGGGTGAGTAGAGGTGGGAGGCAAGGTGGGGCACTCCAAAAAGGGGGTCAGGAGATGAGGATGAAAAAGGAAGCAGAAAGTTCGAGATCAGTCTTCCACTTCTGGTTTCCACCTCAGTTCCAGCGCCAGGGGCTTCAGCAGACACAGCAACAGCAACAGACAGCAGCTTTGGTCCGGCAGCTCCAACAACAGCTTTCTAGTAAGCCTGCTTTCCTCCCTAGGGAGAGCCCCAGGGACTACATGGTGGGGGGGGGGGGGGCGGGGAGGGCAGGTGACTGCTTCAGGCCCAGGTTGGGGTGGGGTGATGGGTGTGAAGCATGGCATCCTGTCCCTTCCTTTGGTACTCAAATAGTCTTTCTCCTACATACCTATATCCTTGCCTGGTCTCCCAGCCCTGATGACCTCTGGTTTTCCACAGATACCCAGCCACAGCCCAGTACCAACATATTTGGACGCTACTGAGCCATCTGGAAGAACTGCCTGGATGTAGCCCCACCCCTTCCTATTAATTCCCAGTCCCCTTCTTGGGCTAGCACCAGTAGTGGTGGGGCTCTTCCCTCAGGCTCCATTTTTAATAATTTTTAGTATTTTTGTTAATGTGAGGCATTGAGCTGTTGGGTTTTGTATATTATTTATATAGAGACCCCAGAGCTGTTGCACCCAATACACAGAGCTTCTTTGCAAAGGGAGTGTGTGAGTTCTGCATGGTGGGGAAGGGCGGGCTCTGAGGAAAGTGCTGGGGGCTGGACCAACCAGTTAGAGCCTTTGTTCTGTTCTGTTCTGTTCTAATCAGCTCTCCTGTTTACCTTCCATCCCACCAATTTCTAGATTCCAATTGGATTGCTACTCTCTTCTCCCTTCTTCAACCTGACAACATATTATATAGGTTGGGGCCCTTAGTTTCTTAAGAAGGGCAGCTTACCTTCTCAGCTAGATGTTGGGGGTTCTTTGTAGCTTCTCTCCATGAGGGATAGACCATTGGGGTGGGGGAGGGGCTGATAGGCCAGAGGGGAAAAAAATCAGTGGAACCTGATTTTTCTGCCCCCCACTCCCTGTGCTGCTGGGTTTTGAACAAGCTTCCAGGGCGGAGGGTGTGACTGGCACTGCCTACCCTTTTGGCCAACTCCTTTGCTCCCTGTCATATACCAAGCAGCGTCCTAGAGAACTTCTCCCAAGAGTCACATTTCTGGGATGAACTGGGATGAAAAATTGCCCTCCATTGGCAGGTGTCACCATTGAATTGGTGGTGGAAGGAAGGTATGGTTCTGAGAGGAAGAGAGACCCAGGAAAAGGAAGGACCCTTTTCTCTCTTTGCTCTGTTGCTGGAAACTGTTTTCACATGACCCACCTTGGCAGTTACCCAGGATGACTGTTGATCCCTCCCATTTTACAGTAGAGAAAACTCAAAACTGTTGCTCCAGAGTCACATTTGGAACTGTGGCGGGGTCATTTGCAGCCCCTTTGCCTTCAGGTTTGAGGCAGTACATATAAGGCTATTCAGGAGAGTCAACTGGTGTACTACAAAGGATTCTTCTGGTATGCCCAGCTGGGGCTTGAAGAGGACCAACCTCAGCCTTGTTGGTGGGTGGTACCGGATGATTTGAGAACTTCAGGGTAACATCCAAGCCATAGTCACACTGGGTCACTGGCAAGTGTCACGTGTGCTGGTAAAACTGAGGATCACCCATCAGTACCCAAATACCAGAAAATAAAATAAATAAATAAATAAAATCCCCCTTTGAGGTCCAGAACGCCCTTGCTCATATGGGACTTACCAAGTTTCAGAGTTGTGTTCACAAGGAACAGATCTCCCCGGACAGGGTCAAGGCAAATGTGACCAAAGCTTGCTTCTGATCTGTTCTATCCAGACAAAAACATTCTGATGAGCTACAGGGTTAGGGGCTCAGCTGAGATAAGGGACACTCAGGGGGACTTACAGTGGTGGTGGTGGGGGAGGCTAAATGAATGGGACAGGTGCACCATATACAGAAACATGAGATGTAAAGCTGGATCTGGAGGGGAGATCCTGAAATGGTGGGACAACTGGCGTGCTGTCTGACATGCCCCAACAGAAGCAGCAGAAAGGAACAACGTTGACTTTTGGGAGAGTGACAGGACGAGAGCAAAGTACCCCTACCCCTCCACTGGTTGCTGCTTGCCTTGTGCGGGTGCTGAGGAGGGGAGAAGCAAGGGATGCTGAGCAAGGTGGAGGCTTGTCTTCTGTAGAGTATGACTGTGGGCTCTTGCAGACAGCAGTGCCTCAGTTTCTCCCTTTGTTTCAAGGTTTTGAGCTTTTCAGGTAAAGTTTGAGTTAAGCTGCCCTGGAAGATCGCCTGTCTTCATTTGAGCAGGGTGTGTGTGAGAGGGAGAGAGGGGGTGAGCCGAGTGTGCTTGAGCATGGGAGGAATTGGGCCATGCCCCAGGACTTGAGCCATCTCTGGCACAAAAGGAGTTAATGGCAGGGACCGCGCCCCCCCGTGTCCGGGCACGCGCAGCGCGCCCCCTCGGTGCGCGGGCACAGCAGCCAGGCTGCCGGAGAGCAGATCTCGGGGATTCAGGTGCGGAGCCCTTGGCCTGGAGGCGATATGGGTGGTCCGCAGCCCGGTTCAGTCGCTCGCAACAGCCCGGGGAACAGGTGAGGCCGCCTGCCCCGGTCTCTCATCCTCCAGCTGCTCATACCTTGCTCCGATCCTATCCCCTCCCAATCCTGGGCTCCTCCACTCCCCAGCCAATGCTCCCCATCCTTCTCAACCCCCATGTTCTCCATCGGCACCCCTGACCCTCCAATCCTCCTCCGCTTTGCTTCTCTCCTCCGCCTCCTCCCTGAATCCCGCATCCCTACCATCGTCCCACCCGTGGTCCCTCTATTTCCACAGCCTGGCCGCATGCTCATCAAAATACCCCTACTAAGTGCCCCCAGCCCTATTCCTGTATTGCAAATTGCCAGTCCCCCCTCCCCCGCAGTGCAGCCCCATCCTTTTTCCATCATAGCATCTCACAGCCAGGCTCCCTCCCCCACTCTCTGCAGCCCCCTCCCCCCAGGCCTTTATCCTATCCTCCCCCATTCCAATGCAGCTTTGTCCCCCAATACCATTCCGAACCCGTGTAGCCCCCAATACTGCAGTTCTCCATACCAGCCCATTCCTGTACAATGCCCCTTGCCCAATACTGCTCCAGCCCCCAAAGTACCCCAGATGCCACTCTAATCCCCAGCATTGCCGCCTCCCCTTGTCTTCTCCCAAATTGCAAGTTGGACCAGGATGGAGATCTCGGCCTTGGGGACTCACAGTGGGTCCTAGGGTACAGAGGGCGTTTGGGGGTCGGTGGATTTGTCTAGGTGTTCACGGGGGAGGGGCTGCAGGGAATTGACTCAGAGGGGACCAGTATTTGGCACTGAAGGGTTACTGGAGAGGGAGGCATCCCGAAGGGGTTAATGGAATTTGTGGGGAGGGGCAGCACCGAGGGGGTTAATGGTATGGGGGGGTGCTGGCGGGGAAGCCGTGTGAATGAGCGGTCTGTGCCCCAGAGTTGCCATGGAGATGGTGAATGGGGGGATTGTGTGAACTCAGCTGCGGACTATCCCCCCCATACACACACACACACACACACACACACACACACACACACACACACTCCCTTCTGCCCCACCTCCCTACTCCTACCCCTTCCTTCCCTTTCCCCTCCTCCCACCCCCCCACCCAGGTGCATTCTGGGCAATGTCTGGGATCTAACCCCCGCCCCCCTACTTTGCTCCCCATTTCCTCTGAGCCCCCACCCCTTTAGTGGTTTTGCCCGCCTTCCCTCATCCTCCTCCTTCCCTCCCTCCTTTTCTTTCTCCTTCTCTCTCTCTAGCTCTCTTCCTCTCCCTCTACCTCTCTTGCCCTCCCTCTCCCTCCCTCCCTCTCTCTTCCTCTCTCTGTTTCTCCCTTTCTCGCTCGCTCTCTTACACACACACATTCTCATTCCCCTCTCGTTGTGGCCTAAGGCCGGGCGTTCCCAATCTCCCTCCCCCACCCCTTCAGCCAGTTCTTAAAGGAGCAGGCCGGCAATCTTGGAAGGCGGGAGAAATAGGGAAAACTAAATTGTATCTGTGTGCGTCTGTGTGTGTGTGTGTGTATGTGTGTGCGCGCGCGCACACGCAGGCTTGCACGCATGTATGTCTCCATGCAGCAGTGTCTGTGTGCACCCATATGTATGTGCTGGCTGTATAACTGTATGTTAGAAAGCCCGTGTGTCTTGAGTGTGCTATTTCTGTTTCTGTCTCCACCTATGTGTCACCATTATGCTGTATGTGTCTCTGGATATTTACCTATGTGGTATGTGTGTGATTATATTTCAGTGAGTCCCTGTGTGTGTCTCTGAATGTATTTCTCTGTGATTCTCTGGCTCTGTGAGGCTCTCTGTCTCAGGATATGCGACGATATGAGGGATCACTGTGGGTTTGGAATATATGTCTGTGGGAGTGAATATCGCAGTGTCTGTGATCCTGGCTTGGTCTCTCGCACTCCCTTTTGAGTCTTTGTGACTTTATTTCCATAGGTCTCTGGGTGTGTGTCCCCCACACCCCGTTGTTTATTTTACACTGGCTGAATATTAACAATGCCTAGGGTGCTAGGCGGAAGGAGGACTGAAGGAGGACTATGGTCTCTGCCTCAGTTCTGGCACTCGGTGTGAATTAGAGATAACCCACAGAAAGGACCAAGGCTTAAGAATTTGGGAGCTGGGCTGAGGAGCAATGTACAGGGGCACAGGAGGGTCTGGGGACTCTGGTGAGTGGCCATCCTGCTACCCCTCCAACCCCACTGCCTGCCCTGGTTGCTGGTGAGGGGGTCTCTATGTGGGATGCTATGCCTATCTGCCAGTTTTTCCTATTTCTGACTTAGAACCCCTGAACGAGGTTAACAATCCTACCCTTTTCTGGTGTGGGAGGTCCCCGTGTGGAGTAACTGGGGCCAGGGGTCTAGAGAGTTCGCTCCGGAACCTGAGCCCCCCTTCCAGTGTTCCCCGCCCCCTGCTTCCACAGGCTACTCTGGGTCTGGCTGACCCCAATGAGCTCCACTGGCTGAGGAGTTGGAGCTGGGGACTGGAAACTTGCAGTGGCAGCAACTGTCACTGTGTCAATCCCCTAGGATCTTCTGGGCCGCAGCAAGGCACACAGACTGCTTCTGATGGGCAACAGAGATCATCTGTGGGCCCCTGGAACGCCAGGCCGCCAGGCCAGGCATGGGAAAACTCCTCACTGTGGGAGGACAGCCCAAGCCCAGCGGGGGGGGGGGGGGGGGGGCAAAGAAACAACTCCCCTTAGCCCTCCTCCCAGACCATGTCAGGTGACGCATGCTTCCCTCTCTCCACAGGCCTGTCTGGCCCTGAGGGAGTCCCTTTCTGAAGCTGTGGTGCTTGGACAACCTCTCTGCATTGCTGGGGCACCTGTAGGTGTCCCCCGAGAGCTCAGTCTTGAGGTTCAAGTCAGTGTGGCCATGAAGGGGCTGCCTGTTGGGCTGATGCTGTGACCCCGGAGTCTGCCTTTCCTGCCGGTCCCCCTGCCCGGAACATGTGGCTGCGGCTTGGCCTGCGCTCGCTGTTCCTGAGCCCCGAATCCACGGTTGGCCGGAGCCTGTACCTCACCCTGTGGTTCCTCAGTTTGGTGCTGAGGGCCAGTACCCAGGCCCCAGCGCCCACAGTCAACACCCACTTTGGGAAGCTGAGGGGTGCCCGGGTACCCTTGCCCAGTGAGATCCTGGGGCCTGTGGATCAGTACCTGGGGGTGCCCTACGCAGCTCCCCCCATCGGCGAGAAACGTTTCCTGCCCCCTGAGCCACCCCCCTCCTGGTCGGGCATCCGGAACGCCACACACTTTCCCCCAGTGTGCCCCCAGAATATCCACACGGCTGTGCCCGAAGTCATGCTGCCTGTCTGGTTCACTGCCAACTTGGATATTGTCGCTACTTACATCCAGGAGCCCAATGAAGACTGCCTCTACCTGAATGTCTATGTGCCCACAGAGGATGGTGAGTGCTGCGGCCAGGCACTGTGCCTTCCCTGCTTCCCGCCCGCCCTGTTGTGTTTGTGGCTCGCATGTGGTTGTGTGTGCTCTGCAGCATGCGTCTTTCCGTTGTCTATGAAGATGCTTCTAACCATCACTCAGCTTGGCCTCCCCATTCTTCCCTCCCCCAGCATTGTCTGAGCTCCCATGTGTGAGTGACACTGTTACCAGGAGGAGCCTGGCCAGGCCTGAGAGCTTTGATGGATCTAGGGCCTGAGTGCTGGATGGGGGGTCCCTGGGGGAGTATGGGTCACTGCTGGCAGCTGCCTAGGATGCTGGCTCCACCAGGCCCCCCTGTTGCCATTCCACCTGTTTTGAAAGGTGGTAGGTGCGTGTGGCCAAGGGAGCCGGGTGCGTGTGGGGGGCGGGGGGGGGGGTCAGCCTGGTGGGCATCACTTAGATGCCTCCTCTTTGGCTAGCTCATGCCTCCTCCCGTGGGGGTCACACTCAGGTAAGTGACAGAAACAAGGAGATGGTGGGACAGGCTCTCTGCCATGTGCCGCCTGCAGAGCAGCTCTTGGGGCCTGGGGGGATGGGGGTGCATGCCCCTGAGCAGAGGCCTCCTGTTATTTTTTAGTTTTTTATTCATTTTACAGTAAAGCGGATTTCCAAGGAATGCGCCCGAAAGCCCAACAAGAAAATTTGTAGGAAAGGAGGTAGGTAGCGAGCCGGCGGGGAGGGAGAGAGAGAGAGAGGGAGGGCTGCCTGCCCACCTGCCCTTGCCCCTGAGGACCCAGCCTTCCTTCAAGTAGCCCAGGCTCAGGGGGCAGTCGGTGAGCAAGCCTGAGCTCCACCGTAGCCAAGGGCCTTGGCTGCTTTGCAGGGAGGATTTGGTGGCCTAAGGCAGGTTCAGAGCAGAAGCAGCAACCCCGTTTCTTCCAAATTCCACACTAACGCATGTGCCGAAGACAGAGCCAATGGTTTTCTCTGAGCCACCTCAGTGGAGGGGGGTGGAGGTGGGGGACTCTAGACAGCCAAGTTGGAGCCAAAGGCCTCTGCCCTTTTCCCAGCAGGGAGCCACTGCTTCATCCCTATGTACTCTTTCCTGAGTGCAAAGTCTAGACTCAACTTTCCAGCCTTGAAGTTTAGACCAAAGTCACCCTTGACTCCACCTCTGGCCACAGCATAGTTGAGTGCCCCAGGCTAGTCTGGTGGCTAGACCTTGGGGGTCTCTGGGAACTATGGACTCTAAAGGAGGCATGAGATCCTGCATTTTACATTTACCCTCTTGCTGGGAGGTGTCTGTTCTCCTTGCAGAAATAGTTCTTCCTGTTCAAATACCACATCATGTTTTCTGCAAAGCACTTTTCATACTTAGCTCGTAAAATCCTGCCCATGTCTCTAGAAGCTTGTAAAGCAGGAATCAGTTTCCCAACTTTACGGATGAGGAAACAGGCCCAGGGGAGTGACTTGCTGCTGCTCAAGGCCCTGTGTTGGTCGGTGGTAGAACTGGGGCCAAAACCCGGGTCTCTTGACCCTCAGGGCAGTGTTCTTTCCACTGTAGCACGCAAGGCTCCCATCTGGTCATTCCCACCTCCCCAACTCTGTAAACAATGGTGAAATGTGGATGGGCTGGACCAAATTGGAAATAGTACCAGCTTAAGGAATAGGTGAAAAGTCACAGCCTGATCCCTACAACCTTTTGGCAAGATTGGGGTTTGTTTTCCTTTGTAATCCTAGGGCAGGCTTTCCCTGAATTGGGGTTGTCAGGATTTCCTGGCCGGATGGATGCTCCCTGCTGAGCAAGAATCTCTAGGGGACACATTCCCAAAATCCACATGTTGAGTGTGTGTGTGTGTGTGTGTGTGTGTGTGTGTGTGTGTGCTGAGTGTTGTTGATGCACCTGGAAGCACCCAGGGGGGCCTGCGGCTCTAGGGACAGTGTGAGGTCCCACACTCAGCCTAGGACCTCACATGCTGTAGGCGATCAGCAAACACTTGTCCCACAAGAGTGGCATTGCAGAAAGAGTATGGGTCTGGGAACCCCAAAGCCTGAAAGTCCCACCTCTCTTCCGCTCACAGTGAGACAGACTTTAGGCAAGCCCCCCGACACACACACACACAAAAGGACTTCCACTTTGGCCTCTGAAGGTGGTAGGGGGACCATTCCAGCCTTGACATTCCTTTAGCCTGTGAATGAATTCAGGAAGAAAATCTCTTAAGCCTGCTCCTGTGGGTTACTTGCTTGAAGGGTGTGGGGGTGTGCTGTGAGGAGAGAGGATGACTAGACAGTAACTATTCCTAGGAGGAATCATCTCCCCAGGGTGCCAGTGAGAGCCCAGGGGAATCCAGTCCTCAGAGTTTGGCTAGAGAGCTGACTGGAAGCTCTCCTCAACTGCAAACATTTGCCTATCAGGATCAGTGACTGTGGGCAAGGCCATGTGCTAGGCACTGTGTGCTAGGCAGGGCTTTTGGAGGGGTATGAGGTAAAGGCACAATTCAGGAATAATGGATAAAGTCTTCATCGCTACTCTGACGAAGCTCCTGTCCTAGGATTGAAACTAAGCTGGTTCAGCTGAGCCCCACAGGCCAAGTTGGGAAGTGAGTTCCAGACAGCGTGCAGGGAGGGTATTTGGTAATTTCGAGGCATGGCTCAAATTAGTTCCCTATCCAGGGCCGGTTGGCCATTCAGAATGGAATTTCTGACCCCACTTCTGGGGGGAGAGATATCCCATCCGCAGCAGTTGTTAGGATTGTGGTGTGCATAGGGTAGGCCTGGTCCAGATGGACCCTGCAGCAGCACAGTGTGGGGACCAGGGATGGTGGTTGCGCTGGAAGGAGCAAAGGCATCTGCGCAGAAGAGGTCACAGATGAGGCCGGGACAACGCAGCAACCCAGGGATGCTCCTGGTGGGGCAGGAGGGGAACAGAGGGTGTGTGTGCAATAGGGACCCACTTTCTAAGTCAGTGCCCTTGGGAAGTGAGGGATTTCCGGGGGAGGATCTGCCCCCTCTCCCCACTTCCACTCCATCAAGTTGGAGGGAATACATGTTTTGGATGAGTACTTCCCTTCCGCCGGGGGGGGGGGGGGGCTGTCCATTGTGCCAGCCACGATGCCATAGGCCCCATGGCATTTCCAAGGGTAGTACTGGCAGGTGTTAAGACGGTAGGTGCCACTGGTGGTTCGGGAAGCTAGAGGCCATTCCTGCCCCTCGGGCCCAGCTCTTGGCCTAGTTGAAAAGCCATTTTGTAATATGAGGGAGGCTCCTGTTTTGATTAATAGCTGTAAGGGAATTAGTCACCAGTGACTAGACCAGCTGGGAAAGGGGGCTATTTGCTGCCTCCAGGCTGAGAGTATCTGGTGTCACAGAGCAGAGGGTAAGCCCTGGGGTACTGGTGGAATGACCTCTGTCTCCCCACTCTGCCCAGCGTCCAGGCAACAGGTCCTCTTTCTCCACAGCCATACCCAAGATACACCTATCATCTCCTTAGAACAGGAAAGAGAATTGGTGCCAGCTTACCCACAGGTCCTCAATGTCTCTCTTCTCCCCTCTGGGTCCCTTCTTTTCTCTCCTTCCCCCCCTTCCTCTCTCCCTCCACCCCACACTCCACCTTTTTTCTCGCTGATTCTTTCCTTCCCTTTCTCCCATCCTAGAAAGGTGGTATGGTGCAGTGGAAAGACCATGGGCTTTGCAGTTGAGCAGACCTGGGTTTGAATCTTACCTCTAGTGCTTCCTGGCTGTGTGATCTTGAGCAAGTCACTTTACCTCTCTGAACCTCAGTTTCCCCATCGGTGAAACAGGAATAGAGACAGTACTTACCTCATTGGGGTGTAAGGATCAAACAATATGGCAGCAGTAGAGTGTCTGGCATATAGTAAATATTCGGTATATGGTAGGAGCTGTTATTATTATTTCTCTGTCTACCCCCCTCTCTCTGTCTCTGTCTCTGTCTCTCTCTCTCTCTCTCTCTCTCTCTCCATCTCTCTCATGTCCCTCTTTCCTCCTCCCCTTCCTCTTTTCCCTCCCTCCCTCTCTAGCTCTCTCTAGATCTCCGGGCAGTGCTTGCTGCTCTTAGGCCTGGTTCCTGGGAGCAAGAACCCCATTTGCCATTAGCCAGAGCGGGGGGCCCCAACGAGGAAGACCAGAGGCAAAGCTTTATCTCTTATTTTCTCCTCTGGGAATCAGGGTCAACTGAGGCCCCGCATGAGCCTTCCTACTGGGCCCAGGTAGCTCAGGGCTGGGGGCCCCAGTCCCCGTCTCTGCCCTAATAGCTCACTTCCATATCCAACATTATGGCAGTGCCACCTGTCATCCTCGGTGGCTGCCCCTGCTCTCCAGCTCAGCCTACCAGTGTCCACATTTGCAGCCCCCTTCCAACTGGGAGCAATCCTGTCCTTGCGTGGTCCTCTGGCTCTCTGCCCTGGCCCATATGCTGCTCCCTCCGGGAAGGTAGCTGATTGAGACGGGCTGTTGGGGACAGGGAGGCAGGGCAGGGAGGTGCAGGGAAGCCAGCACAGCAGGGGCCTGCAACACCATCATCCTGATGAAGGTCTGGGCCTCAGCCCACCCATTCCCTTGGTTCTTGCCATCCCTCCTGCCTGTCCTGGGCCCAAGCCCAGAGCTGGCTTGCTGGGCCACACTGCAGTCATGCTGTTTTTGAATTCTCTCTCTGTTTTGTTCTCTGTTCTGTGCTGTTGTGTCTCCCCGTGTCTGGTCCCCAGGATCCGGCGCTAAGAAACAGGGCGAGGACTTAGCGGATAATGACGGGGATGAAGATGAAGGTATTTGGGGGCTGCAGGGCGTGGCGGCTGGTGCATGGCACAGAGCCCCTCCCCCTCTCTATGGGGAGAAGCCCCGTCTGTCTGTCTGTCCGTCCGTTGGTGTGTTTCTGTTTCTATACGAGGCTGTTGGGCTGTTCATCCATCTTTGGCCTGGTTGGTGATGGACACAGCTGGCAGGAGCAGGAGACCACGAGCAGAGCCAGGGGGCAGGCCTCCTCCTCGCCCCAGTCCCCTACTCCCATCCTCTGCCCTCCAGTAGCAGCGGGCACTGACAGAGACAGCTTCCTCCCTCGTCTTCTGTGGTTCACGGCACCTGCCCCTACTGATCGGCAGGGAGAATGGAGAGAAGGCAGAGCAGAGGAAAGGCTGGGAGAGGCATGAAGGGAACTGGATGATGAGGACATACCTGTGTTTCACTGGCAGAGGAGACACTTGTGTTTTGCGGGTAGACTGGCTCCTGGGAGAGGGGCCCGGCAGGATATTGAACGAAGGAGTGAGGCAGTGACAACCCAAGGGGCTGGAGATTAGCACCACTTAGAACCTCCCCAGCCCCCTCCCAGAAAGAGAGACCTGTCCTCGGGGTCAGGGGCCACAATAGGCTCAGGACAGGGCCAGAAAAGCTGTGGGCTAAAATGCTGAGGCCAGAACGCCACAGCCCAGTCCATAGATGGTATAAGATCCTCGTGTGATGCTTGAACCAGTCTTCTTTCCTCCTTGGGAAAACAGGTTGTGTTTGCTTGGCAACAGAAAGCACTCCCTTTTACCTCCTTGCCCTGGCCCTGGCCCTGGCCCTGCCCCTCCACCCCTGGAGGTGCCAAACAGCTCAGGGGGGCCCCCTCTCCCCCCTACCCACCCCTTGCTGGTGGCTGGTAGGGCTGTGCTGGTGAGGCAGAGTGGTGGTCCAGCTCACACACTGAGAGGCTGCAGGTAGAGGTGGTCAGGCCGGGAGCCTTCTCTTGACTGCCCAGCTCCAATGCCACTGTACTGCCTGGGCTTGGGAGCAGCCGCTTGGAGGTCTCTCAGTGAATGGCCTTTGGGAAGGCTCCATCTTCATCTTAATGCTGACTGGGGTGGGGGTGGGGGATGGCAAGGCAGGGGTCTCTCTCATTCTTAGTTCGGCCTCCTCCTCTCCTCTTCCCCATCCCCAGTGCTTCCAGTTAAGTCTGCCTGATGCCCAGGGAGAATGGGGTAACATGGCTGAGAAACCATGTCACTTAAGGTCCCCCACACCCCATCTCTGCCATTCACTCCCTTTTACCCACAACCTTCCTTGTTCTCTCCCTGTGCCACCCCTTACCCCTACCCCTCTTGTCTCTGTCTGCACTGGGGGGGCCAGCTGCTGCCAGTGGCCGTATTTCCATGTAACTGGTCTAGTCTTGGGGGTTTCAGGGCTCCCCAGCCCCTGCTCTCTGAAGCCATGTCAGGTCCCAGGACTCCTGGGTGCCCCGGGGCAGGGACTCACTTGATCCAGCTAAGGAGACCAGGCCTTCCTCTTCCTCCCGCTCCCTGCCCAACAGGTGTGGCTGACTGCCTTCAGCCGGGAGGCTGAAACCAGAGTCTTTAAAAACAGCGCTGAAGTCCTCTGGCCAAGTCTCTGGCCCACACTTGAGTCCAGGCTGAGCAGCCCCATGAGTCCTGCCCTCAGAGCTGGTGGTGGTGTCCTGGCACCTGGGATAGCTTTGCTGCCCACAACCCGTCCCCCGCCCCGGCCAGGGCTGGTGGGGGTGGGGGAGGAAGGGCATCCTACCCAGCCTGTGTCTCACCCCTTCTCCTTGCAGACATCCGGGACAGTGGTGCTAAGCCCGTCATGGTCTACATCCATGGAGGCTCTTACATGGAAGGGACGGGCAACATGATTGATGGCAGTGTCCTGGCCAGTTACGGCAACGTCATCGTCATCACCCTCAACTATCGGGTTGGGGTACTAGGTATGGTTCCCTACTAGGTGCCTAGAAGGAAGACTGAGTCCTTATGGAAGGAGGAAAGAATGCTGGGAATTTAATGCTGGCCTTGGTTCTCAGCGGATGCCAATGACCATAGTCAAATGCCATTTGTTATCACACAGTCCCTACCCAAGTGCTGGGAGCTTCCCCGTGTCCCCAGGCCCTTTCCTGGAATGTTTAGCTGCCACTGGAAACTCAATTCAACCTCCACACCTTCTGTTAAGTTTCAAGCCAAGTCACTGCTTTCAGATTTTCGCTTAGCTGAGTTTCGCAGGGTCCATTAATTTTCTAGTGTCATTCCCCTATCACTACCCTCCCAGGCCCACATCCCTAAAAACTCCACACATACACAGATACTCCTTCTAACCTGTCACATATCCATATGCTCACATACCCTCACATGGCCACACAGCCATGCTGCCCATGCATATGATTATTTCTCACCCCACAAATACACACATATACCCATACACATATAGAACCCCCCAAAATCCACATCTACAAACTGCCTCTCACATACGCACATTCCCCACCACTCCATAAACACTCCACACAGTTTTCCCCCCACACATATCCACATACTATATACCTCTGTACACTCAACATCTGTACCCCATATGTACACAGATTTCCCGCACTGCCCACATTCCCATATATCTCGCCCCTCTACATCTCTATAGCCACGGCTACACCCATACACATTACACATACCCACATTCACACTTTCTTCTACCCCCATGTGTACACTCCACACAAAGACCCATACGTGTAGACCTTAAATGTACATAAATATTCCTTCCATGCATGCACACACATAACCATATCCCCCTGCACACCTCACTTCCTCATTCACTCCAACACCCACATACACACATATGTCCCTCACCTTCCCCATGTAAACACAAGCCAATATTCCCCCACCCTATGCATATGTATCCATATTCGCATGTCCACATCTCCCCACCCAATACATACACAAATACTATACACACACCCCTCATATCCCTGCTTCCACGTCTACAATATGTGTCCCATGCACCACACTTACATATCTCTCCACCATATGCACATACCCATGGACCTCCTACACGTATACCCACAATCCCACATATATGTGCACACATGGACACTCCTCCCAATCAGAGCTTGCATATATACATGCAGAATGCATATGTACATAGCCCCCCAGCCAACAAACACATACACATCCATATATCCCTGCTTCACCTCCAGATCCATCCATGCACATACCCCCACATTTGTACATACCCCACACTTACCCCATATATATATACACATGTACAAATTTCCACTACTCTCTCTGTGCCTATATCCCCATATCCTCCCACCTCATTACACAAATGCACTCCCACACATACATGCTTACTTCTCAAATGCTTCATCATATATACCTAGCTGCCCTTCCCTACACATCCTCTCTCATCTGCCCACTTATTTTTGTGATGTAGGCTGCCCCTCTGTGTTGTCTCTTCCTGGATGACTAGGACTGCCTATCTGTGGCCAGGGTCCTGAGGTAAACAAGTACCTCAGAGAGGGTGACTCAACATACAGGGTCTTGCTCCCTCTCAGACACTCACCCAGGCCTCCAAGGGCACATGCAGCCATATGGCCCCGTAAAGACATGAAGAAGATAATTTGTCCAAAGAGCTTGTGTCTTCTAAGTTCCAGTGGGTGGGGAGAGGGTGGCTATGCCATGCATCAGGGCTGGAGGCCTAGATGCTGGACCAGCAGCCATTTGGCCACTTGGCTGACAGGACCTTATTTTAATTTGCTTTTGAGTGTATTGTTTTTGCCAACTCTAATTCCAAAGACCCTGGTACTGCATGTCACTTCTGGTGCCATTTATGAACACAGAAAGGCAATCTTTTCTTGACTTACCGTTATTACTCGGTGGGCCAGCAAGACATGTCTTGGGGGTTCAGGCTGGAGAAATGATATTCCGTGAAAACAGCAGAGCCCATGTCCCTTCAATGGCATCTGGATCTCAGGGATGAAGTGTGCAAGACATCTGGTGGGCTTGGGTCTCATGGTTTGGCCGCTGCTCCTCTATCTTTCCAAGTTGCCCCAGACCTCCCAGCGAGGCTCTCTTGAGGGTTCTGTCCTGTTGAGGAAGTGGACCTGAGTCTCTGACAGTGAAGGGGAGGTGAAGGGGGCCTTAAATCCATAAGCTAGCTGCACAGTTCCTGGAGAGTCAGGAATATCCACAAGTAAGCTCACACAGACACCCAGCCACACATGCACAGTAGTTGAAGGCCAGAAGGAATTTTGCGACCTTATTTTGTTAGTGAGAGTGACATGGCTGCTTTAAAAAATGAGACATACCAAGCTCCATTCTGTTGGTTTTATTGGAAAGCACTAGAGAGTACTAAGAATGCACTTTGGTTTTCAATGATTGGACCAGCTAGGGATGCAGGAAAAGAAAGAGTGGAGGAGCGGGGGGGGGGGTGGGGGGGGAAGAGGGGAGAAAGTGAGAAGAGAAGAGGAGATGGGATGGAGAGAGTCAGGATGAGAAGCATCACTGTGAGAGCTGTGGGTTCCGTAGAGGCTCTTGCCAGGGAGTGCTCACTATGGCATCCTGGTTTGCTGAGTACTTGATAACCTTCCACTTCTCTAATCTTTAAGTTTCTCCATCAGAAGTTTCTGACCTTTGGGAGAGTCTTGGACCCCTTTGAGATTCTAATAAAAGCTATGGACGCTCCCCCAGTAAAATGGACACACACACTCAAGAAGTTATAGAAATGGTTCCGTGGTCACCACCAAAACTCATTCAGGGAGCTCAGGTTAGGAACTGCCCCCATCCCCCTCCTTTTATAGCCTCCTCTCATTTGGATAACCAGCACAGCACATCTAGGAGCAGGAATATTATTATTTGGGCCTCAGGTGTTAATGATCGACATATTGCCCAAACCTCAGAAGGAGTCATAACCTGAGATTTGGTCAGAAGTTCCCCCACCACTTCCTATGTCTCCTTCACTGCCTGCTCTACAACACAAATGTAACCAATAAGCCGCTGATTGGATTCTGGGTCCATGCAAGATGTTTTTGTCTCTTGGTGCCAGATGTAGAACATAGATCTGTCCCTGACACTTGGGGCTTTTGCCGTGTTGCTGACACTTTGTTATTTTGTGTCTTCAAGCATCCCAGATCAGGCTGCCAGTTTGGGGCCCCAGTTGCATGCACATTCACCCTCCCTTCAGCTTCTCTGGAAGCACTGAGCCCAGAAAGATGATCTACTCTGAGGTGCTTCTTTGGACATCTTGGGTGATTCATTTATTTGGAGAATGTCACAGGCCAGTCCATGGATCCCATCTTATTATTTGAGGAGCATCCCCCCAAAACACACTGAGCTGGAGACCATCCAAAGAAAGGGACCACAGCAGGATCCCAGATGTAGATATCCCTGGGGCTGAGGAAGTAGGGGTTTGCCAGATTTTTATTCTGGGTTCCAGAATCTAATCCTACGTCTTTGCTCTGGTACCCTTCAGACAAACCAAAAACCTGGTAAATGTTAAGCCTTGAGTGAGAGATCTGTGGTTTGGGGACAGTGTGCCAAACTCCCTCGTCTTCTGTCGATGGGCACCTTATGTAGATGGCAGTATAGACCTGGGTCCAGGGAGACTGTCTCAGATTTCTTCTGACAGTTTACGGAGTTAGGCAGTTCAGCTCTCAGTGTCATGTGGTTTCTGTGGATGGCTGAGTTACTGGGGAACTAGCAGCAAGACTGCTCTACTGCACTGCCAGGTTTCTGTGTGCTCACGGTCGGTCACATTTGCTGGATCATGTGCCCGAGCCTGTTGAATATGGCACTTCACACAGGACTCTTGTAGTAGGGGATGGTTGACAGGGCATCATCTGCATGCTTCAGCACCTCTTATCCCAAGATCGGTGGGAGCTCGGGGAGCTACAAGTGACAGTTGACTCCTCCAACCAGCCCTTTCAGGCCTTTGCTCCTGACCGGGGGAATCCAGACACATTGGAGAAATCTCCCCTACTACATCTGGGCACAGGCTCCTCCCACTGATGGGACAGACGCACTGATACATTTCCCCTGCTGCTACCTTGGCTCAAGGCTGAAGCCCGGGCCACTCTGCCTTCCATAAGAGAAAAGGGAAAGAAAATATGGAGGAGGGAGAAAGGAAGAGAGAGGGGACAGGAGGGCTGGGGGAAGCACATAGTGGTTTTTGCCGGAGGGTCTCGGGCTTGGACAGCTGGGTTGGATCCTGGTCAGCAGACTTTTGAAGACTTGCAGCAGCGGCTTCAATGTGTGAATGGGCCCGGCAAAGGAGAAGCTCGTTCCCTTGTCTGGAGGAACAGGGGCTCCTCCGTTCATCCTCATTCAGGCTTTTTCTAATTCCTTCACATTTCCTCGCCTAAAGAGGGCTTGTGATTGAGTCTTGAGAGGAATAACTAAGTACTTTACATACTTAACTGCACCAAATGTAAATTAATAACACCCTTGAAAAGGGTGAAACCCTTTTCTTTCACGGAAGCTAGAAGCAGGAGGACCTGAGAAAGACAGGGATGAGGTCTTGGGCCTGCTGGAGTCTGTTGGAATCCAGCCTCTGCCCATGGGCTGCCAGGACTGCCTGAGAGCTCTCCGTGAGCTCAGGGCGCCCAGACATGGCCTTGCAAAAACTTGATCCCAGGTGCTGTGAGCGAGCTCGTAAACATGGAGTCAAAATAGACCGATCTAGGTGTGGGTTTCCAAGGTGCAGGAGCGCCATGACTCCCACCTGGAAAGGACCCTTCCAAAAGCCTAGGGCAGGACAAGATAGAGCCCTTCCATGGAGCCTAGAGATCAAGGACGAGAGATGAAACGAGGCAGTGTGATCAGTCTGAAATGGAAGCAGGGTGTGTGTGTGGTGGGGGAGGAATATAGGACATCTCTGTGGGATAGCCAGCAGGTGGGCGGGAAGGTAGTCTCCATGGTAGCAAGTCTCCACAGCAGCAAATCCCAGCAGGTGGGCGGGAAGGTAGTCTCCATGGTGACATGTCTCCTCAGCAGCAAATCCCAGTGGGTGGGCGGGCAGACCTGTTTCTCTGGTAACACACTGCACTGACTTCCCCATTTCTCCACCAGATGAAAAAGATGGTCTAACCCAGTGGTTTTCTAACTTTAGCAAGCACCACATCACCTGAAGAGCTTGTTACACACACAGATTGCGGGCCCTCCTCCCCAGAGTTTCTGATTCATTAGGTCTTGGAGGAAGGGAAATGAGAACCGGCCCTGAGAATGAGAGGTAGGGGCCACTCGAGGCCCTGGAATGAGGTGTAGATGGGCTCATTTGCAGGAGAAGGGCAAGCAGAGCCTAGGGATTGTTGCCTCTTGGGATACTCACTTCCCTCAGAGAGAGGAGGAAGGGGAGAGAGAAGTAATTATAGACTTAGAGAGTGCGGTGCATATTAGAGATGCTTATGTTCATTTTACCCTGACTACAACCCTTTGAAGTATTTTTATATTCATTTTACAGAAGAGGAAACTATGGCCCAGATATTTTAAATAACTGGCCCAAGGCTATGTGACTAGTAAGAGGTAGAGTCAGGACTCGAACCAAGGACCGTCTGACTCCAGAATCCCTGCCCATTTCACTCTGTCTTGCCAGGGGCTAGGGTAATGTCCCGGATAGCACATCAGGGGCCTGGCCATTGGCAGTTCCTGCAGCTTAAGTCTCCTAGCTGGAGGGTCCCCCTTGAATAGTCTGGAGACCCCTTCCTCCAAACTGGAGAATGGGTGGATGGCAAGGAATTGATCCTTCCTATATTGATGGTGCTGGAGCTTGCAGAAAGGAGCTATGGTACAGGGTAGCCAGGTGGAAAGAACCACACTGCATGCCCATCCTCTGTCCTCATGCCCTCCGCCCCCACCCCCGCCGCCATCCCCAGTCTCCTGCCTGCCATTATAACCCAAATCCCCCATCCCTCTACCTTCACTGTCCTCATGCCCTTTGTTGAATCCAGGTTTCCTGAGCACTGGTGATCAGGCTGCCAAGGGCAACTATGGGCTCCTTGACCAAATCCAGGCCCTCCGCTGGGTGAGCGAGAACATTGCCTTCTTTGGTGGTGATCCCCGCCGTATCACTGTCTTTGGCTCAGGCATCGGTGCATCCTGTGTTAGCCTCCTCACTCTGTCGCATCACTCGGAGGGTGAGTAGCATTTGGGGCAAAACGTGAGCTAGCAAAGTGTCAGCTGCCCACCCTGAGCCTCAGGTCCCCCATATCCCCACCCCAAGCTCCAGAGTGTCCAGGGGAACCAGCTAGCCCACTTCTAACAGCTTGGCATCCCTTCGGGAGAAGTGGAATGGGAATGTTCCCCTAGGAGAAGAAGTAATTCTCCCCTTGTGAGAGAGGGAAAAAGAGAATCCCGTTTATATCTTGAGAAAGCAAGATGCTCCTTCTGTCATGATGGAAGTTGGATTTGGTTGAGTGGGAGTAGAATGTGTCTCTTAAGGGACAGTGGAGGGTTTTGGGGGGCAGGGCAACTCTTTCAGTTTGGCAAGGACATGTGACTTCAGGGTAGAGATCTAGGGTGGGAATTAGTTTTTAGGTGTAAGAAACACTCATTCTTTGCCTTTCTCTCTGAAGAACAAGTCTGTACAGGAAGGAAACTGTCCTTAAGTGGGGAGATGGGTCTGAACAGTGAGGATCACTAACCTGTGGGGTGGGCTTTTTTCTGAGGGGCAGCCATCTGGTAGCCCACACCAGACTTCCTCCCTATACAACCCCTAAGGGAAGACTCTCATTTTTAGCCCAGACAAAAGCCTCTCTCCTTGCCATGGGTCCCTCTGCCAGTGACTCTTCAAGGGAGCTGAACAGGCCCCTTTTTTGGCACAGCAGGCAAAGTTCTCTTCACCTCTGGGCTCTAGAGCACATTCTGTCTCTGAGAGACATAGATGAGCTTCTCACAAAGAGATCTTCCTGTAATAGGTGCCCTTCTCCGAAGTAAGGAAATCTGTGAGAGAGGACAAGGTAGTTTTGCTGGAATCAACCCTGTGAGTGAGTGATATTCTCACAGGAAGACTTCCAGTCCCTCTTTGAAGAAGGCCCGTCTCTCTGAGAGAGACAAATCACCCCTATCTGACCTAGACATTCTGCCTCTGTCCCTCCAGGGACTACCCTAGTGAGAGAAGACCAGGGTGAAATCTGCATCACACTTTAGAATGTGTTTCTAGGTGACAGGAATACTTTTCTCCACAAAGGAGGGTGAGGTGACCGTCTGTGAGGGCGCCCCTGTCTGAAAAGAGGAATAGCACCTCCTCTGGTAGAGAACTATTTCCTTGAGAGGAGAAGGCCTTTCTTGGAGTGCTGCCATATTCTGTCTCCTGAGGGGCCTGGCTGCTGTAAAAAGTTGTTCCCTCTGTCTTTCTGCAATTGATTCATGGAGAATAATTTTTTGAAAAGTAAGGCTTTCTCTTAAGTAGTAATCTATATTTCTCTCCCTCTTTTTCTACCCTTGCAAACTGCCTTCCTTTTAGAGGAAAGGAATTGTATACTTGAGGGCCAGATTATCCCTTACTTGGGAATGTTGGGGCCAGGGAGAGCATGATACCATTTTTTTTCCCCTCAGGGGAGGTAGGGAAGAAGAATAATCCACTTTTTGAGTTTGGGGGACTGGCTCCCTCTTGGCTTGGGAAAAAACTGGATCTGAGGCATCAGTAGTTTCTGGAAAAGGAAAGTCTCTATAGAGACTACACCCTGGAAGAGCACGTTCCCCGAAGACTTTGAGATCCCAAGGCCTTTGCCCTCAGGAATCTTTCCCCCAAACTCCCAGAATGTGAGGCTCTCTCCTGCCTGCATTTCTCATCTCTCATGAAAAAGACCCCTTTGTGGTGGAAGCGCCAGCTCCCTGGTGGTATGCTGGCACAGAGCTGGGCCCAGCTGGGCAGGAAGCAAGAAGGGAAGACAAGGAGAGATAAAGAGAGAGATCAGAAGGAAGCTGATGTCTGGGATCCAAGGGGTTAATTCTTTCTGGTACTTCCTTAACCCCCAAGTTACCAACCATCATCCCAGAACAAGGAAGCAAGAAACAGGCAGGGGATAAGTCAGTGCAGGGGCCCAGCAACCCCTCCTCTGGTCCTGATCCATCATCCCAGATAAAAGGTTTCTTCTTCCTTCATAGCTCCTTTCACCCATAGGGCAGCCTCAGTGACAAAGGAATGAGGAGGAAGTATTTGATTTGCCCCTCAGAGACAGGTAAGAGAGGCCTAGGCTGTGGGTGACATGATGGATCTGATCCGGGGATGCCTATCTTCTGTAGGGCTTTTCCAGAGGGCCATCATCCAAAGTGGTTCTGCTCTGTCCAGCTGGGCTGTGAACTACCAACCAGTGAAGTATACCAGCCTGCTGGCAGACAAGGTAGGCTGTAACGTGCTAGATACAGTGGACATGGTGGACTGTCTTCGTCAAAAGAGTGCCAAGGAGCTAGTAGAGCAGGACATCCAGCCAGCCCGCTACCATGTGGCCTTTGGCCCTGTGATCGATGGGGACGTCATTCCTGATGACCCCGAGATTCTCATGGAGCAGGGCGAGTTCCTCAACTATGACATTATGCTAGGGGTCAACCAGGGCGAGGGACTCAAGTTCGTGGAAGGGGTGGTTGACCCTGAGGATGGCGTCTCTGGCACTGACTTTGACTACTCAGTCTCCAACTTTGTGGACAATCTATATGGCTATCCTGAGGGTAAGGACACCCTGCGGGAGACCATCAAGTTCATGTACACAGACTGGGCAGACCGTGACAATCCGGAGACCCGCCGCAAAACGCTGGTGGCACTCTTCACTGACCACCAGTGGGTGGAGCCCTCGGTGGTGACCGCTGATCTGCACGCCCGCTATGGCTCACCCACCTACTTCTATGCCTTCTACCATCACTGCCAGAGCCTCATGAAGCCTGCTTGGTCAGATGCAGCTCATGGGGACGAAGTACCCTATGTTTTTGGTGTCCCTATGGTAGGCCCCACTGACCTCTTCCCCTGCAATTTCTCCAAGAATGACGTTATGCTCAGTGCTGTCGTCATGACCTACTGGACCAACTTTGCCAAGACCGGGTAAGGAGAAAGTGGGGGTTGTGCTTCTTTGGGACCCCAGCATGTCCTCTCTTCTGTTCCCCTCTCTAAACATCTTCCGTCATCTTTTTAAGAGATATTCCCCAAATCCTGCCTGGTAACCTCCTCACCCCCTTCCTACTTCCTCCTTTTGAGTCTTTTGTGCCATTTCTTCCCTCAAAAATTTTGTGGAGGCTCAGAACTAGCTAGCATTAGGACCAAGCAGCCCTGGGAGTTACTGGCAAAACTATAGGATTCAAAGTTAAATGGTCAGAGGCCGAGTGAAATGGAAATAAAGTACATTCATAAAGAGCCTTTCAAGGGTTCTTGGAAAAATTGGGCTGAAAAGTTTGATGGATGCTTGGTAGCATGTGAGAAGAAAAAGCATCTATAGCATGACCTTACAGGTTGGGCACAGGGAAGGATGAGACCATTTCCATGATGCCATAGCAACAGGCAAAGCGGAGGGGCATGGACAGAGGAAAGGGCCCTGAATAATGATGGAAATGTGGGAATTTATGGGCTGGGGAAGAGGTTTAGAAGTGGGTGTGAGAGGAAGAATTCTGGGCCTTTTGCTCATCCAGGTAGAGTGGTGACCCCAGATTTCCATGTGGTATTTCAGGGATCCCAACAAGCCGGTCCCCCAGGATACCAAGTTCATTCACACCAAGGCCAACCGCTTTGAGGAAGTGGCCTGGTCCAAATACAATCCACGAGACCAGCTCTACCTTCACATCGGGCTGAAACCAAGGGTCCGCGATCATTACCGGGCCACTAAGGTGGCCTTCTGGAAACATCTGGTGCCCCACCTATACAACCTGCATGACATGTTCCACTATACATCCACAACCACCAAAGTGCCGCCCCCGGATACCACCCACAGCTCCCACATCACCCGCAGGCCCAACGGCAAGACCTGGAGCACCAAGCGGCCAGCCATCTCCCCTGCCTACAGTAATGAGAATGCCCAAGGGTCCTGGAATGGGGACCAGGATGCAGGGCCACTCCTGGTGGAGAACCCTCGTGACTACTCCACTGAATTAAGTGTCACCATCGCTGTGGGGGCCTCCCTTCTGTTCCTGAACGTTCTGGCCTTTGCTGCCCTCTACTACCGCAAGGACAAACGGCGTCAGGAGCCCCTGCGGCAGCCTAGCCCTCAGAGGGGAGCCGGGGCCCCTGAATTGGGAGCTGCTCCTGAGGAGGAGCTGGCAGCATTACAGCTGGGCCCCACCCACCATGAATGTGAGGCTGCCCCCCCCCATGACACACTGCGCCTCACTGCACTGCCTGACTACACGCTGACCCTGCGTCGCTCCCCTGATGACATCCCACTCATGACACCCAACACCATCACTATGATTCCCAACTCCTTAGTGGGGCTGCAGACATTGCACCCCTATAACACCTTTGCCACAGGGTTCAATAGTACTGGGCTGCCCCACTCACACTCCACCACCCGGGTATAGCTCCAGCCCAGAGCACAGCCTATCTTCCGGCTCCTTCCCTCCCACACCCACGGACACATATGCACACACAGACACACACACACAGAGACACGTACGGACATATATGTATACGCACACACCCACACCCGACAGCAGACCCACCTGCACAAACGTAGACAGATGTGGACATGCACCCTCATGTACAAAAACACAAATAAGGAAGTAAACCTGAACAAACCCTTCAAATAGGGATGCAGATGAGTCTTTGGGAAACCGAGGACCTGTGGAACAGCAGCTGAAGCCAGCTCCTTGAGCCTGATCACAGACACTTCTGGGGGCCTGAAAGCACCAGCTGGACACCCCCTTGGTGCTCGCCTTCCGCCTCTCTTGGAACTGCACCACCGACCAACTCCAGACTTGGGAGCTTTAAAGAGCAGAGTAGCTCTTTCTCCCCCAGACTTGGTCTTTTTTCTGGGTCTTGTTTTTGTTGATTTTAAAAATAATTTTGGAACAAATGCCTCTCGAACCCATGAGCGCAAAGAGGCTCCAGAAGGGAGGCTCCAGGCCTATGTCTGTCTGGGTGTGGAACCCCCAGTGCTCACACAATCCAGTCAAGGAACATGACCCCCGCCCCCCGGAAAGAAACGGATTCAAGCAAGACCATGGGGTAGAAGGAGGAAGGGGCTACTGCTGGATGGGATTGGAGGGCCATAGGGGAGAACTCTCCAGCCATCTCTGTGTCCCTGGGGAGGGCTGCAAAGACTGCAGGGTGACCTGCTTTCCCCAAAGGCCAGGAGTACTGGCCTGGCTAGACCAGGGGACCCTATATTTGGTGAATGAGGTTCTGGTGGAGACCATGTCATTATTGGGCCCCTGGGTGTAATCAGGGTTCTGCCTCTACCCTTGGGGTCATGGTATCAGAAATTTGCCCCATTTTCTTTACAGAGTCTCTTTTGTGTCTGTCATTTCTCTTTCAAAAAGGCAGTGTTTTTTGTTGTTGTTGGCTTTTTTTTTTTTTTTTAAGAAAAGTTCTTAAAACACTAACGGAAACCCATGGAGTTTGTCCTTTGTAAAAATTTTAAACACAGTGTCTTGATATAAAAATAAAAAATCCAGTTAGCACTCCCAACCTGCCTCCCTTGCACAGGCCTTGCCCCAACAGACCTCCCAGCAGGGCGCCCCTGCCGGCTAGGAATTCAGCCTGCTTCTGCATCTTGTGCCTTTAAGCTGAGTCAAGCCCGGGCTATACCCTGCTGGGCCCCACACACAGGTCTGTCCAATCTTAAGCAGGTTGCTGTCCCCATAACCCTCTGCCCCACCCCCCAAAGCTCTGCTCTGGATTCCTGCGGCTCAAGCCTTCTCTCAGTACCCCGGGCCTCCTAATGAAATGGCAAAAAATAACACTTCCTCCTCCTCCTTGCCGCTTCAGCCTGTGCAGCCTCACACCACCGCTGTGGCCACCCGCAGCTGCCACTGTCACCATCAGCACCATCTTGCCCCCATCCTGGACTGGGGGCTGGGAGGAGGTGTGACCTCTAACAGGTTGAAATTCTTTCTCATATCTGAATCCAGTGTGGCATCAGATATGTGGACCCCCTGGCCTTGGGGGACTGACAGAGCAGGGGCCTCTTCCTCCCCAGGGATATTTGTTTCCTGTTCTGTGAATTACAATTGGAGAAGTCACTGGAGCCCTGGGAGGGATTTCTTTCCAGGATTGAGGTCAGTGGCTCCTCATCAACATAGGAGGTGCTGCTGATTCAATGTGGCTCCACAGGGTTAGCATTATGGTAGTTTGCATTGTTCCCAGCCGCTCGAAGGACCAAACCAGGAGTCTGCTCATCAAGTGTGACAGTTGGGCAGGGTTACTGCTGACACCTCAGAAACCAGGAATAGAATCCTTCAGAGTGACCCTGGCGAAGGGAGGAAGATGAACCAACACAACAGGATGATGTTCAGATGAGATGAGCACAAGATAGCACAAGGACCAAAACTGAGAACTAATAGACTACTAGGGTACATGGGAACAAGAGAGTTGCGCAGTGACTGACTTGACACGATTTGGTTAAAAAAGAAAAAAAAAAAGAAGTAGGGGGAGGGTGACGGGGTGGGTCACAATTTGAATGAGTCCATAGTGTAGAACTGGTGTTCTCTCTTCCTCCTCCCTCCCTCCTCCTTCCCTCTCTCCCTAGCTCTCTCCCTGTCTTCTTTCCAAAACTAATGTGAACCCTAGCATATGATAACAAAAATATAGCATGCATTTGCTGGGAAGTGATCTGAGTTTTCAAATTAGAAGTGACCTCGAGGGCATGTCGTCCAACCCACTTATTTTATAACTGGGGAAATGGGCCCAGGAAAGGCTGACACCACAGTTAGTGTTAGAAGCAGACCCAGGATTCCATCCAATCATATATGACCTTTCCCATGGTCCTTTTCTTTTTATTTTTTTTAATATTTTATTTATTTATTTGAGAGAGAGAGAGAGAGCACGAGTGGGGGAGGTGCAGAAGGAAAGGGAAAAGCAGGCTCCTCACTGAGCAGGGAGGGATGTGGGGCTCCATACCAGGACCAGGGGATCATGACCTGAGCCGAACACAGACACTTAACCACTGAGCCACCCAGTTGCCCTGGTCCTTTTCTTTTTAAGCCTTTTAAAGCATTCATGGGTCTACCCTTGGCCAACACATTTTCAGCATACATGGAAAAGCTGGAGAGGGTCTGGAGCGGAGCAAAATCAATGTGCCAAAGGACCAGGTCTTTTTAAATTGTTATTATTTAGAAAGGAAGAAGCTGATGAGGTAACATTCAATCATTGTGTGCCAAGTGTGCTATATCATCCTCAAAAATGTACCTCTTAAGTAAGGGCAGAGCTGATGATCTAGTCTCCATTTCTTCCGAGAATGAGAGAGGGGGAAAGAGTAAATTAGACACAAGAAAAGACTTTACTACACACTCAGTAAGTCCTCAGTAATAGTTGCCAAATTGAATAACTGACTACTCAGGAAAGCCCTGGTGTTCATCCTTCTGAAAGCAGAGCACTGGATTACATGAACTTTTCAGGTCAATTCAGAGTCTCTGTTGTTATGATCCTGTGATTGTTCCATCACAGATATTACCAAACTGGACCTCATCTTCTGGTGTGTGTGTGCGTGTGTGTGTGTGTGTGTGTGTGTGTGTGTGCCCCTGAATTAGGAGGCTCTCTGTGTGAAAAGGCTTTAGATATTCTAGAGTTCTCCTCTAAGAGCTCAAGGTTCTGCAGCAAACACAGGTCCAATCCTGTTTGGGCCCATCAATGGGAGATTACAGTTGGCCTTTCACACCTTTGGAAGGCCTAGGTGGAAGAGGTAGCCTGCAAGACAGGCAAAGTTTCAACCTAACTGATAGTCGGTCCTGTGACCAGCTAGCCTGAATATTCTCAGCCCCATTACTGACCACCAGCCCTGAGCCCCAGCTGCAAAGCCCAGCTCCTTGTTTGAAGAGATGTGGAAGCTATCCTTGTATTTTATTTCACATTGCAAAAATCATTCCTGCCTAGACTGGGTCCAGCCTGCATCCTTAGATTTATCTGGTTTCTATATTAGTCCTTTGGGGAGCTAGACACAGCTATCTTGGGATCTTGTGGTGTGTGTGAAGGGCCAGAGGTTGATCAATGTGGAAATCTCCATAGGAAGTGAGTATGATGATCAGGACTGGAGGCCAGGCCCTATGCTAGTTTATATCCTATGAGGGATAGAAGACAGCCCCTTTGGGGTGCATACTGTCAGGAATACAAGACTGAACTATGATAAAACGAACAAAGTGCAGAATCTAGCATGTGACTTCAATTGCATGGTAAAGGTTAAAGGAACTAGAGAAATCACAAGGAAGGCTACGGAGGGATTTGAATGTCCTGCTGGAAGAGTGGGCATTTCAAATTAGGAGACAAGCCTCAGGCCAAGCATGGAGACGAGAAGGTCTAGGTATGCTCCAGATGCAGCGAGGGCAGAGGGTTCAAGTTGAAGGGCAGAACATCAGATGCGAAAGCCAGGTGGTAGAGGTCTTCATACCAGCAGAAGACTTGGAGTGTTGCTGCATGTGATAGGACACCTTGCTTTTGTCTTTTGCTAATGGCTTGAGGGAGAGAAAACAGCCCCCTCCCAGCTTCTCTTTTGTTTCTTCTCTTCTGTAAGGAGAAGGGTTTTCAGAGTAGAAAGGACAAAGTGAGCACCAGGAGAGACTCCTAAAAGGGAGTTCAGGCGAAGAGAGCTTTCAGCTGCTCTTACCTGAGTAACTCTGTCTCAGAGTCTGGGTCGATAAACAGCCCAGGGCATTGCAAGGACTTGCAGCTCAAGTTTGAAAACCCCATGGAGAGCGGAGAAGATGCACACTGCAGCTTAGAGACTGGCAGACGTGACTCCACACTCTAAAAAATGGGAAGACATGAACCCCACAAGTTACAGATCAATACGTTTGATATTGATTGAGGGCAGGATTCTAGAACAAATGATTAAGAGGGTGGCTGGTGAGCACTTACAAAAGGAAGCGACACTCTCTCAGCCCCTGTGTAGAGTCACGACAAACAAGTAACTCCCCGCTCAGCTCATTTCCTTTGCTAGGGTGTCTGGATGGATAGATGAGGAGAATGCTAGACCTATGATGTATCTGGAGTTCAACAGAACATCCTCTCATGATACTTGGGACACCATGGAGAAATGTGGGGTGGGTAAAGATAAACCTAGGCTGGTTATTAGCTTGTTGAACGACTGCATACCACAGGGTTCCGTTTTACTATCATCAGATCAAACCTGAAAATTACATACAGCTGGGAGAGAGAGCCAAAAGGTGAGATGACAGAATCAGGTTTCACAGAGATGTCAAGAGGCTGGTGTAATGGACTCACTACAAGATAATACAAGTTCATAGGGACAAAGATAAGGTCATATATTCGAAGTCCCCCCAAAATTTTTTAAAGATTTTATTTATTTTTTCACGAGAGACACAGAGAAAGAGGCAGAAACATAGAGGGAGAAGCAGGCTCCCTGAGGAGAGCCTGATGCAGGACTCAATCCCAGGACCCCAGGATCACAACCTGAGCCAAAGGCAGATGCTCAACCCCTGAGCCCCCCACAGGTGCCCTGCCTTGAAGTCCCAAATTTAACATTGCAAATGTAGGATGTGAGAGATGCGCTTAAAGGAGTTTTGGGGTAAATGAAAGCTCATTGTGAGTATGGGTAAGAAGCATGGTTTGGTTGCTACAGAAAGTATTGTGACCTTGGGCTGTATTAGTAAGGGTATAATGTCCAGAATGAAGGAGGTGATCATCTTGTGCTACTCTGCACTGGTCAGACCATACTTGACATACTGTTCAGTGCAGGCATCACACTTCAAGGAAGATGTCAATGAAAGTATGTGCAGAGAAAAGGTGGTGAGAATAGTGTGGGAACTGTCAAATCCCAAGAGGTGTGTCCATTGTCAGCAAATCATGACTGGGCTCATGGGGAAGAGGAAGCTGCGGATTTGTCCTGTGTATGACTCCAAGGGCTCCGAGAGCTAATGGATGAAACTGAGAGAAAAGCAGATTTTGGTTCGACATCAGAAAGGTGCTTTTTCCCCTCTTTTTTTAAAAATGAAAAAGCGACAATAAAAGTTTCAGCTTATGACGCCAGCCTCGTTGAAGTCCTTGTAGAATTTATTACCAACAATTTTAAAAACAGAGGAGAAAAAAGATTCTAAGCTCATTGCTTAGTCTAATATAGGCACACTGCTGTTTTTAGCAAGAACTTTTTAATGACTGGTAGTACTCTCTGGAATTGGAATGGGCTCTCCCAAAAGGTAGGCTGCTCCAGAGATAATCAAGCAGCCACTGGACAACCACTCCATATGGATGATGTAAAAGCAATGGAAGCATCTGATAAAGGTTCAAACCAGATGACCAGGGTTACTGAGATTTTATGATACTTGAGCTGGTAGGTCTCATGGTAAAGTATTCAGGAAAATATTTCTGGAGCCTAGATGCAGGGCAGGCTGGAGGAGGAGAGACTAGAAACAGAGATAAGAACAGGTTAAGAGGTACCTACTCTGAAAGCTAAGACTATTTTCACCTCTAGCAACCCCCCCCCCCATCTCAAAATTACAGTGTCAAAAGCAGCCTTAATGGTTGCCTAATTCCCCACCCTTATGATCTGATGCTTGATTCCTTTCTGTAACCTCCTTCCCAAATAGTTATCTTGCCTCTGCTTAAATACCTCCAGTGATGCGAAAATCTTGTTCTTTCAAAGATCATTGCACAATATTTGGGCATCTCAAACCATTATAACGTTCTTCCTTGGGGTGAGTCAAAACATCTTTTTCCATAACACTCACCCTTTTGCTCCTAATGGCACCCTCTTACAAAGCAAAATAAGGTGAATCCCTCTTCTATATTACAAACTTTCCAATATTTGAAAACTCGTTCCTGAACCACCACCATCATCCTGGTGATCGCTTCTCCAGGCTAAAGAGCTCCGGTAGTTCATACATGGCGGTTTTAAATCCTCCCACCCTCCTGGTGTCTGTCTCTCATGGTGCATGCTCCAGGATGCTAATGCCCCTGTTCATGTGTGGTGTCTGAGACTGAAGACAATCTTCCACTGTGGTCTAATGAGCAGTGAAGAAAGCCCAACTGTGGGTTCCTGCGTCCTGGCCTCCAATGCATTAGCATTTGGGGCGGCTAGTGTCAAAAATAATGAGCTTACAGGCACCTCAAACTCCTGAAACCTTTTCACACTGATTGTTATTAAGTCATGTCTCTCCTACCTTGCACTGAAGCATTTGGTTGTGACAAACTGTAAAACATTACATTTCATTTTCCTGGTTCATTATGGCCTCCTGGGATCTTCCTGAATCCAGCTTCATGTCATTTACAAATTTGATCAGCACGCCATCAATGTCCCCATCCAAATTGTTAATTAAATTATCAGAGAGACCAGGGACCTCCCTCCAGGCTGACAAAGATCCATTAGTCACTGGCTGTGAATACACCTTACTGTCCTGTCTTCACCCCACATTTTCCACAAAGACATCTCACTCCAGCACATTCTTAAACAAAATAAGATTGCATTCTGAAATCCTCTTTGGAAATGAGGGAGGGAGGAGAGAAGGGAGCAGAAATGAAACAGGAGGAGTCTGACCTTTAGATCTCCCATTTCCTAGTCCCCATGATGAGCCCCATGTCTTCAGTCTCCATGAAGCGATTTCCAGCCAACAGCTTGGCCACAGAAGGATGAGAACTGAATTTAGGGCCAGAAAACGTGCATTCAGGCCCATCTCTGCCTCTTCCTAGCTGTATGACCTTGGAAAAGTTGTTTGGCTTCTCTGAGTCTGTTGGCTTATCTGCAAAATGGGGACAGTAACACCTACCTCACAGGGCCGTTGTGAGGATTAAATGGGAAAATGGATATAAATATGCTTTGTAAACTGTAAGCACTATACGAATGTAAGACACTATTATTATTTATTGAGTGCCTACCGTGTTCGTCAGTACAGGATTTAAAAGAAAAAAAAAAAAAGGATGCCAGGGTGGCTCAGCGGTTGAGTCTCTGCCTTCAGGTCAGGGCCTGATCCCAGGATCCGGAATCGAGTCCCACATCGGGCTCCTTGCAGGAAGCCTGCTTCTCCCTCTGCCTGTGTCTCTGCCTCTCTCTCTCTCTCTCTCTCTCTCTCATGAATATATTCATAAAATCTTTATCAAAAAAAAAAAAGAGGGATCCCTGGGTGGCGCAGCGGTTTGGCGCCTGCCTTTGGCCCAGGGCGCGATCCTGGAGACCCGGGATCGAATCCCACATCGGGCTCCCGGTGCATGGAGCCTGCTTCTTCCTCCGCCTGTGTCTCTGCCTCTCTCTCTCTCTCTGTGACTATCATAAATAAATAAAAAAATTAAAAAAAAATAATCTCTAAAAAAAAAAAAAAAAAGAAAGACAATCTATAGCCCTTGCCTTTGGGTAGCTCACAATTTTGTAGGGGAGATATGTTCACAGAGATCTACAATATAAAGTATAAGAAAAAGGCAAACGGCACAAGTTGTTATAGCAATTTAGCAGAGCGGGAGGCCCCTTCAGACTGGAGGGAATCAAGGAAGGCTTCTTGGAGGTCTCTCTGCACCTCCATAAGTGGGATAGATTGGACAAACAGAAATGGCTGAGAGAGGACAGCTTTTTAGGTGGAGGAGCCTAGGAGTGGGAATTTATGGAGTGGGTCAGAGGTGCTGGAAGCAGTCCCATTTGCCTGCAAGAGGTGATGAGGCTGGTCCGGTAGGCCACATCGCAACTTGGAGACACATGGTCATTCCCAGCATACCCATGAAAGAGTATGTAGTCCTTCCGAACGGGGATCAGCAATGGGGGGGGGGGATGAGCATAGCCTTTGTAGTCCTCATGCCTGTAATTCTTCGCTAACCTCCTTGCAGAAAAGCAACTCTTCTACAGGATGGGGGCATCTGGAAAGATTCCAGGAAAGTCACCTTGTTTCTGACTGAGACATAGTTCTCCAGGAAGAGCAGAGACCAAGGCCACATATAAATCCTAGGGATCTTTACCTGGAAGTGGCTCTAGCTTAAGCTAGACTCGAGTGTTTTCACTGAGGCAGAGCTATCTACCATATCATAAAGGGTTCTTCCTCTTCAATCCGTGTGGGGAGCAGGGAAGGAGAGGAAGATAGTTCAAGGGCTCTCAAGGTCCATTTCCTGCCTGTTTCTTCAGTTATGATTATAATTTGGTGCCACCTGGTGTCAGAAAAAGACTATAGCACAATGCTGTAGCAGTCTCCTTCCTAAGTTTAGGGCACCAGACTGCCTCCAGGCATCTAGGGATAGGGCTAGCTTCCTTCCCTTAGGGTAGAACATTTTCCTTAGGGTAGACACTGGTGGAGGGGGGTAGTTTGGGTGAGGGAAAAGAAGAGGGAGAAAGGGAAAGTGCCACCCCAGGCCTCATGGCTGTCCTTCCCTTTGCCTCCAAAGTTGCTCTTGTCCTCAGAGTACCCCTGGGGACATGTATTTTCCTTAGAATTATAGGACCGTATTTGCCAAGTCCCCACTCCTCCCACCCGCCGCCCACTCACACACACTCTCAAGATTGCTTGAATATCCTCAACAGATGATAGAAGCTCTCTTTGACACCTGAGCACAAGAAATTGTCGCGTGTCCTTAGGGTGGCCAAGGAAGTCATGGTAAAAGGGTCTGGTTCCTCCATACGCTCAGGTTTAACTGTTGTTTCCTCCCAAGTGGGCTATACTGTTCTAGAATGACTGAGCCCAAGCTCCTCCAAAAGAAATCCACTCTGTGAGGCTACACTTAGGCTTTCTACAGCCCTTCTGAAAGATTAGGGGAAGGAGAACCAGGGCCTCAGACAACAGAATAAATGGTGGCAAACTTTCCCCATCAAACCCCATTCTTGAATACATTCAAAGCCATCAATAAAAGTGAAACCAAATTGGTCTGATGGTGCCTCACGATTGGGCAATGTTAGAGGGTAGATTGAGGAGGTGGCTTGAATTGGGGTGGCCCCAACTGGGCAAGGACAAGACGGAACCAGTAAAAAAGCCAATCACTCCTATGCTGCTTCCATTTTCAGGCCCTCTTAGAGTCTGATTCTCTGCTGTGTGCTACCCTCTAGAGGCATTGCCTTTTCAGGCTCTTCTGAGTGCTAATGAATCCTGGGCTAGCTCTTAGTCTGGCCTTTGGATTGTGAGCAGGAGCGTGGAGATGGCCTAAGTGAAAAGGCAAGGAATCAGTCAGATTGAAAGGATTCCATTATCAGATCCCTACTTTTATATGCCCTGCTTTTCCAGGGTCTCTACACTACAGGGCGACAAAAGTGGAAGCCCCTTCCCTAGATAGGTGAAGAAGTTAACATATCCCTTTTTATCCTGTAGTTTAGCTTCAACAGGCTTGCAATTTTTAAGTACATTTTATCTGTTTATTCATGAGAGACACAGAGAGGCAGAGACATAGGCAGAGGGAGAAGCAGGCTCCCTGCGGGGAGCCTGATGCAGGACTCGATCCCAGGACCCCGAGATCACTACCTGAGCAAAAGCAGAGACTCAACCACTGAGGCACCCAATGACCCCAGGCTTGAATTTTTTTTTAAGATTTATTTATTTATTTATTTATTTATTTATTTATTTATTTATTCATGATAGACACAGGGAGAGAGGCAGAGACACAGGCAGAGGGAGAAGCAGGCTCCATGCCAGGAGCCTGACATGGGACTTGATCCCCGGTCTCCAGGATCACATCCTAGGGCTGAAGGCGGCACTAAACAGCTGCGCCACCCACAGATCCCCTAGGCTTGAAATTTTTAAAAAGTAACAGCTGCTAGGAGACTCAGCAAGAAGAATATGAACAAAGAACATACAAGCCGGTGAATTTATGGGTAAATTCACATTTCTTATCCAATCAAGTAAAGCCTAAATATAGGTGAACTTCTCTGGTTCAATGTACAAGGCAACCTTTCAAAACAGGTGAGAAGTCAGAGGTTAGACCAAGCTGCTCAGTCTTTAGCCTAACATAGATCTGGTGAGATGGCAGACCCAGTGGGGAGCATCGGTGCTGCCTTCGGACTCTGCTGTCACCCTGGTCCCTGGGTTCCCTCACGATCTCCTGCTCCTAGAGAGAGGAGAGCCCTGGTGAAACTCCACCCCTCCACATACTGTTTTGATGTTGTCGTTTAGGACATGTGTTCTGACAAATGAGTCTACTGGGGAGGGGGCAGGATTTTGATTTGAGACTGCTTCTGAAAATCCGGATCCCACAGAGGGCCGTTCCTATTATTCCCAGTTAGTATTTCCTTTAGTCCCGTCAGGTGGCCATGTGACCTTGATGGCAAACGCCATCTTTCCAAGAAGCCTGCCGGTGCCGAAACGCACCCCTCTGAAGGCCGCTCCGCTCGGTCTTTTCCGATTTCAAAGCCGTTAGACCGCCCACCGAGACCCTTCTTCCGGTCTGGGAGGTCCCCGAAGGCTCTCAGGGCATTTGCGGAGCGGATGTGATTGACATCACGCCCGTCTAATGAATGCTCGGCTCCTTCCCAGCCTCGGTGACTAGTTCCGCTCTCTTGCCTCGCTTCTTTTTGATGACTCATCCCTCCGATGCTTCGCTCGGTTGCCTCATCCCCGCCCCGCTCCGTCCTCTCTCCCTTGGCTCCTAGTTGGCCCCCACGCCCGGGGGCATGGTTTGGGTGAAGCCTGTCCGGTGTCGTTTTTGCAGAGCACTTTAAAACATGTAGGAGCGCAAAACGATTGCTGTGCAGGAAAGAGGAGGCTCGCTTCCTTATAAGGAGCTTAACCCATCGCTGTCCTTTAACTTTAAAGCTCTTCCCTTCACATGATGGAAGGGGAGGTGGTGAGGGAGAGACGCCAGCGGGGCTTCTGCCTCGGTTTCCCTTCAGTTCTAGACCTCCGGCAGCTCTGAGTTCCTAGCAAAGGTCAAGCTGCCCCGGCTCCAATGGCCGACCTCGCTGAGGCAGCGGTCCAAGAAGGCACAATTAGATGGGGAGTTTTCAGGCATTTCTGTGGGGTCTTGGGGCGTCTGTACTGGGCACCTATGGCAACTTTGCTGGAGACCACAGCCCTAGAGAGGAAATGGACCATGAGTCGTTAATTAGTGGGGAGAGGGAAGGAGGACTGAGACTGAACTAAGAATCTGTCCCAGACCCAGTCCATTTAAATAGGTGAATGAATGGACTTTCACCTGGGCAAAGGGCCCTACCCATGCTGTGCCCATGCCCCTCTTCACAGCGTGCTTTCCTGGGTAAGGTCAAATGAAACCAGTAGATCTATAGCTGGAAGTTAGCAAAGAACTGCCTAAATTTGACCCCTTTTGGCGCTGGTAGGCTCAATTGCTCTTTCATGCTCACACAATCATCACCATTTCTCTGCTGTGGCTCTTATGCCACAGCTAGAGCCTGTGATTGAAAGCTTCCAGTTCTGCCTGGGATTTACACTGCCTTGTATGGGGCTTTGTGCATAGAGAGTGCACAACAACTTCCCGGGAGTCTGAGTATCATACTAAAGGCCAGAGACTTGGGGACCACCCAGTCTGCAAAATGCTCTGAGACTCAGGCATCTGTTGGGAGGGAGCTTTTGCACTTTGATATTGTGTCTTTAGGAGAAAAGAGTAGTTTGCCACTGGGGGAAACAAAGAAGGTGCTGAAAAATATGTAGGGCACCTTCCCTTTCTAATACCTCCCAGCCAGCCCCACGAGGCGCTGCTCTCCCTTTGGGGACCCCTTGGCTAAGTCCCATCTTCAGCTCATTTGCATTGTCCAAGCTTGCCCGCTTTGGCCTCTGAGAGGAATGTAGCCAAAGAACAGAAAAGAAGAGATATGCTTTCTGCTCCTGCTGGGGTGAAAAGTAAGTGGATACACAAATCCTATCCCCTCCCCAGCTGCTGCTTCCGCCTTCTTTCCTTCATCATGAAACAATTCTCAAGCATTTCTCTGTTCGAGGCTCTGGCTGTTCTCATTAGTTTACATGCAGTCCTTGCCCTGACGATCAGAGGCAACAAGGGCTGATGCCGAAAATGCAGAAAGCACATACCCGTGGTGGAGGGAGAAGTGGCTAAGATTCAGTGTAATGTATAGCCCCGAGATGCCAGCGATGCATCTTGGGGTCAGTGCAACCAGGGTGGGGCGGGGGTGGGGGTGGCAGCGGCTAAGGAATCAGGATAAATGCATGTAATTGCAGTGAAAAGTGCAAGTGGGCAGTTGTGAGAGTTTTACAAGTCAGGTGGGGATGATTGAAGCTATTGGCTCTCAACTACAAAGGGTTCCTGGAGAAGGTGGAACTAAAGAAATAGGTGAGTGGCAGAACCAAATAGCCATAATATATTTACATCATGAGGTGGGAGTGGAATTAGCAGTTGGAGTAGACTTTGATCAGGAAACCTTAAGTAGCCAGTGATTGTTATTCTTTCTCCTCCTTCCCTCTCAACACATACCGTTGGTTGAGTGCCAGCTCTGTTCTAGATACTGGAAACATACAAATAATAATGATAGCAAATAGTTATTGAGTAAGATGTGCCAAGTATTGTGTTAAGCCCATCATCCTATTTAAATGTCACGTTGATTGACCTGGGGCGACTGGATAGCACATTCCGTTAAAGGGTCCCACTCTTGGTTTTGGCTCAGGTCGTGCTCTTGTGGTCGGTCGTGAGATGGAGCCCCACATTAGGCTCTGCGCTGAGTGCAAGTCTGCTTCAGATTCTCTCTCCCTCTCCTTCCTCTGCTCTATTTCTCTCTCACTCAAATAAATAAAATCTTTGAAAAAAAAATCTCACATTGACCTTATAATGTAGCTATCATTATCATGCCCATTTTGCAGGTGAGCCAACTGTGCTTCAAGGAGATGAAGTGACTTGCCCCGAGATTACACAACTGGCTGTAAGTGGAAGAGGTGAGATTTGAATCTAGACAGTTAAAGTCTGGAGTCCATGAATTTAATCAGTTTGCTCTACCTAATCTTCTGGTTGGACAGTGATAAAAATGAGACTCCCTTGGTAGCAGGGGAAGCAAGAATGGAGATGGCCAAAACTTTGAGGGCAGACTGGGGGAAAGCAGAAGATCCCAGGAGCAGCAACAGAAACCCCAGCCAGCTGTTTCAACAGACAGAGCAAACATCTGGAATGCATCAGGCACTAGAAGGAAGCCCAGGCAGGCAGGTGGTTGGCAGCCAGTGAAAGAGGCTCTGCTATGTGGCCCAGGCTTCCAGAGCAGGATGCCAGATGTCAAAAGGTTTGGCAAGAGCTGGATAAAGCACTACTCTTGTGAAGACTAAGGTGTCACACAGGGCACCAAAGTAGGAATAAGAAGCTGGGGGCACCAGAGTGGGGGCTTAAGGCTGGGGCTTTTACGCAATAAACAGGGAAACAGTCCAGTTATTAAAGCTAGGAATCATTCACTCCATTCATTCTCCTTCTCATCTATTCTTTCAACATTTTTGGCATCCTCACTATGTTGCAAGTGCTGTGCGAATCTCTGGGGTAAGACACGGTATGGTGAGGGGGCCAGTCCTTTAAAACATAGCAACAACACTGTGTGATTAGTTCCCTATTAGAGGCACAAGCAGACTGCGTGTGTGGTGGGGGGAGGAGACTGTCTTTTCTTGGGAGAATTCACCAAGGATATTAACTCTGAGCTGGATTTTTTTTTTTAAGATTGTATTTATTTATTAGAGATACACACACACACACACACACACACACACAGAGGCACAGGCACAGGCAAAGGGAGAAGCAGGCTCCATGCAGGGAGCCCGACGTGGGACTCGATCCCAGGTCTCCAGGATCATGCCCTGGGCTGAAGGCGGCGCTAAACCACTGAGCCACCAGGGCTGCCCTGAGCTGGATCTTTTTAAAAAAGATTTTATTTATTTATTTTTTTTTTAAATTTTTATTTATTTATGGTAGTCACAGAGAGAGAGAGAGAGAGAGAGAGAGGTAGAGACATAGGCAGAGGGAGAAGCAGGCTCCATGCACCGGGAGCCCGACGTGGGATTCGATCCCGGGTCTCCAGGATCGCGCCCTGGGCCAAAGGCAGGCGGCAAACCGCTGCGCCACCCAGGGATCCCAAAAAGATTTTATTTATTGATTTGAAAGAGAAAAAAAAGAGCAGAAGCAGGGGGAGCAGTAGAGGGAGAGAGGGAAGCAGGCTCCCCACCAAGCAGGGAGCCCACTGTGGGACTCAATCCCAGGACCTTGGGATCATGAGCTGAGCCAAAGGCAGATGCCCAACCAGCTGAGCCACACAGGTGTCCTCTGAGCTAGGTCTTTAAAGAAGAGGAGAAATTTTCCAGGCTCTGAGTGGTTTAGAGGATTTTAGACAGAAGGAATGACATAGGCCAAAGCATAAAGTTTTGAAAGTGTAGGCCACACTGAGGGAACGATAAGCAATTCATACTGGACAATGGGTGTATCATAGGAAGGAGTGGGAATATGTGTCTGAGGAAGACTCATGGCCACAATATGCAGGCTTTTGTGGGGGCTGCTGAAGATCCTGGACATTCTTCCACAGGTGAAGGAAAGCTTCCTATAGTCTATATGATGGCAAGTGACTGGACTGCACTGAGGATTTTTAGGAGGATTACATGGGAAATAGTGTCCAGATGCAGTAGGCGTAAGCAAATCACTCAAGAGGCTACTGCAATCTTGAAGGCAGGAGATGATGGGAGTGTGAACTAAGATATTGACAGAGAGGATCAGTCCAGGAAAATACTCCTGAGGAAGAGTTGACAAAATTCAGTGATTGATAACGCTGAGTGATGGGGAGAAAGAGCCATGGACAGCTCCAGAGATTTCTTGTTTGACAGCTGGGTCTATGGGAACATAATTCACATAGAGATTGGGAATTTAGGATGAGAAGCAGGTGTTATGGGAGGAGATAGGGAGCTCAGTTTAGGACAAATTGAGTTGGAAGTGCCCAGTGGTGTTCTGGTAAATGTTAGCTAATCAGATATGGGTGGGTGGTGGAGGGAGACTTTATTTGATGATTCCTATGGTGTAAATATGCCCACACTGGCCAATTTCAGATTTACCAATGCGATGGCCACCCACTCACAAAAATCCTGAAAATTTAATAGTCTCAGAGAGCCCTGGAAAGGACTGTGCCATGTAGTCTGGGACACAGGCTTCTGATGGCATTGCTTAAATGATTTTGAGACCACACCGCTGAACTGAGTCCGGATTTTCAGAACTCTGGGTACCTGGTTGGGTCAGTTGGTGGAGCTGTGACTCTTAGTCTTAGGGTTGTAGGTTCAAGCCCCATATTGGGTGTAGAAATTACTTTTTTTTAAGATTTATTTATTTATTCATTCAGAGAGAGCGAAGAGAGAGGCAGAGACACAGGCAGAGGGAGAAGCAGGCTCCATGCAGGAAGCCCGATGCGGGACCCAATCCTGGATCTCCAGGATCACACCCCGGGCTGCAGGCAGTGTTAAACCGCTGCGTCACTGGGGCTGCCCTAGAAATTACTTTAAAAAAAAAATATTTTTCAGAACTCCAGTGGGTTCATAAAACTGCCAACCCAAGATCAAGCAGAGCAAGGATGAATTCCATGGGACTGAGTGAACTGATGAAGGATAAGTATGGCTTTTGTTTGGAATATTGATGCTGGATTTAATAAACACTTTTTTCTGTCAAGTTATCTATACTTGTAACAACTAGTAAATTATTCTTTTGTAAACAGAAATGAAACATTTATCTTTTCTCCCAAACTAATCTCTCCAGAATTTGAAAACTTACTGAGTATTTTTATTTCTGTGGCAATATAATTATTTGCACAAGTTCAATAAGAATCTATCTTCTTTGTAATAGGGTATAATTGGAAACATTCCCTATATAACCAAAGCTTTGATCGGAATGTCATATTTAAGAATGATGTGCACAGAATCAGATATGACCAGTTTTAAGGAACAAGGTTGACTTTATGGAACCAATACCTGCAAAGCCCCCTTGAGAAAACTGCCTGGTACCTGACTTACAGGGTTCCCAGCCTTACAGATGAGTAAGGAGGGTCACTTCTGAGCAGGTTGTTTGTGTGTGTGTGGGGGGGGATCTCGAGAAGAGAGAAATTCACCCAAATCTATAGGTATTACAGGCGAAATCTGGTGGCAAGTTCTTGGCTTGGCTCCAGAAGGCTTTTGAAGGTCTAATGTGAGATTACTTATGAAAAGCTCCAGCAGGCGTGGTCGGGTGGCTCAGTTGGTTTAGCATCTGACTCTGGATTTCGGCTCAGGTCATGATCACAAGGTCTTGAGATAGAGCCCTGTGTTGGGCTCTGCACTGTGCGAGGTGGAGCCTGCTTGATTCTCTCTCTCCCTCTCCCTTTGCTCCCCCCCACACACCACCCTATCTCAAAAAAAAGTTTCAGTAAGACAGACTTAAAAAAGGCCTATGTGGTCACTTACCACTCTTCCCACATTTATGTTAGTAATCAGGCCAAATTTAATGAGATCAGTCTTATTTTGTAAGCAAGAATCAAAAAGGTGGGGGTGACTAGAGAGAGAAATTTTATGTCTCAATCAAAAACCATAGCATGTCTTTGTGGCTTATTAGATGCTATTCCCATTCATTGTCTTTGAGCTATTTTTCAACTCTTGTTAAACTCGTTTTACTTACCACTTTGTTATCTATCTATAAATTGGACTGGGTCTTGTCATCCTACACATTATGTCAGTCCTTACCAATTCTTAATTCTTTTCATTTCCTTCAGTGTCTGGCTACAACTCTCCAACTTTGTATTTCCAATTTTTCTCCCTCTCTCCTGATTTGGTACCATGAATGCCCAGAACTTATTGGGACTGTAGGTTGTCTTGTAGCTGACCTTTCCCCCAGAATCCAAAGAAGCCCTATATACTGAAGCTGGACAACTTGATATGAGTTCAAAAGAGTCATCACCACAGCAGATCATATATGGGCGATCTTTGTGCCTGCTGCTGTGTGGGCCCTGTAGGACACTCACTGGGATATGTGCATCTTCCGTGCTCTCCTCTAAGAAATAACCATGCAAACTTCAAACCAAAAAAATATGTCAGATTGCCACTGTTGTCTTCATTCCACCATTGAAAGATGCTCTGAGCCCAATATATAGACATTTTCTGACTAGCTCTAGGCTCAGGAACTGGATTTATAACCTTCTCTAACATTAGTCTTTGTTTTACTTTTGGTTTCATGGAAGTTCCCATTACTGAGTGCCTGATGGCTCACACCATCCAACAAATACCTTCTACTACCAAGTCTCAAAAACTGGTCCTTAATGAACAAAAAGGTGATCAGATGATAAATGGACTTAAATCTTTAGAGGGAAGAAGAAGGTCTCTTCTTTCTTTGAACAGGAGGAGAAATTGACAAAGACCCTCCCCTTAACCACACTTTAGGTTCCTGTAAGTCCTGTTTTCACTAGGCCTCAACTGTGGCCCTCTCTGTCTTTGGCCTGCCCAGCCCAGTTTTAGCAGACTCCTGCTACGTCATCCTCCTACCTTTGATATCTGATCAAGTTCTCCAGTTCCTACATTTGATGTCTAAGTCTTTGGCCCGCCTCTAACAAGACTGTGAGGTAAATTTAGCAAGAATCCTCCATCCTTAACATCTCCTCTTGGTAACTTTCCATCCAATGACCCTCTCCTTCTTCTCCCTGGCTCTAAATCCCCATTTGTCTGTTTTTTGTTTGTTTGTTTGTTTGTTTGTTTGTTTTTTGTATTCAGAGTTAAACCTGATCTCTCTCCCCTATCTTGAAAAAGTCTTCCTTATCTTTATGTGATGCAAAATTTGATAGAACTTCAAGGAGATGAAGCCACTAGTACAGCTGGAAACTTCAACACCCCTCTGTCAGAAGAGGACAGATCCATAGGTAGAAAATCAGTAAGAACATAGTTGAACTCACCAGCACCATCAATCAACTGGATACAATTGACATCCATAGACTATTTTGCCCAACAACAGCAGAATACACATTCTTCTCAAACTCATATGGAACATTCACCAGGAGAGATCACATTCTGTGACAAAAAAATCCTCACATTTTAATAAATTCAAAAAATAGAAATCATACAATGTCTGCCCTCAGACCACAACGGAATGACAAACTCAAAGCTTTCCCATTAAGATCAGGAACAAGCCAACATGTCCCCTTCACACCACTCCTTTCAACATGGTGGTGGAAGATCTAGCTAATGCAAATGAGACAAGAAAAGGAAAAAAAAGTTATACAGATTGAGGAGTAATAAATAAAACTGCCTTTGTTTGCAAATGACATAATTGTCCATAAAATCTGAAAGAATTGACCAAAAGACTCCTGGAACTAATAAGCAATTATAGCAAGGTTGCAGAATATAAGGTTAATATACAAAAGTCAATCACTTTCCTAAATGCCAGTAATGAACAATTGCAATTTGAGATTAAAAACACAATATTACATTACAATATTACATTTTACATTAGCACTCCCCTAAAATGAAATACTTGGGTATAAATCTAACAAAATATGTGTAAGATCTATAGGAAGATAACAAAACTATAGAAGAATTAAATATATAGATACTCCATATTCTTGGACTGGAAGATTCAATTTTGTCAAGGTGTAAGTTCTTCCCCACTTGATCCAGAGATTCAAAGCAACCCCACTCAAAATCCCTGCAAGTTATTTTGTGGATATCAGCAAACTGATTTTATGGAGTTTAAATGGAGAGGCAAAAGACCCAGAATAACTAACATAATACTGAAGGAGAAGAACAAATTCAGAGGATTGACAAAACTCAATGTCAAAACTTACTATAAAGCTACAGTAATCAAGACTTGTGGCATTGGCAAAAGAATAGAGGAAAAGATCAGTGGAACAGAATAGGAAGCCCAGAAATAGACCCACATAAATATAGTCAGCTGACCTCTGACACAGGAACAAAGGCAATACAATGGAGCAAAGATAGTGTTTTCAACAAATGGTTCTGGAACAAGTGAACATCTATATGCAAAAAAAAAAAAAAAAAGAAATAAAATCTAGAAAGAGACCTTACACTCTTCACAAAAATTAATTCATAATGAATCTAGAACTAAATGTACAACACCAAACTAAAACTCCTAGGAGATAACATAGAAGAAAACCTAGATGACCTTGGGTAAGGCAATGACTTTTTAGATACAACAGCAAAGGCACAATGCATGAAAGAAAGAGTTGATAAGCTGAAATTTTAAATTAAAAACTTCTCGGTGAAAGACAATGACAAGAGAATAAGAACACAAATGACAGACTGGGAGAAAATATTTGCAAAAGACATATCTGATAAAGAACTATTACCCAAAGTATACAAAGAACTCTTAAAACTCATAATTAGAAAATAATCTGATTGAAAAATGGGCCAAAGACCTTAACAGACACCTCATTGAACAACATATACAAATGGCAAATGAGCACATGAAAATATGCTCAAGTGCCATTAGGGAAATGCAAATTAAAACAGCAACAAGATACCACCACACACTTATTAGAATGCCCCAAATCCAGAGTACTAACAATACCAAATGCTGGGAAGAATATGGAGCACCAGGAACAGTCGTTTATTGCTGACAGGAATGTAAAATGGAAGACACCTTGAAAAATGGTCTGGTGATTGCATATAAAACTAAACATGTTCAGAGAAGTCAATCTGAAAAGGTACCTACTGTATGATTTCAACTATATAACATTCTGGAAAAGGCAAAAACTATGGTGACAGTAAAAAGATCAGTGGTTGCCAGGGGCTGGGGGTTGGGGGAGAGATGAATAGATAGAGTACAGAGGATTTGGAGGATGGTGAAAACACTAAGTGTGATACTATAACAGTGGATATATGTCATTATGCATTTGTCTAAACCCATAGAATGTACAACGCCAAGAGTAAATCCTAAAGTGAACTCTGGATTTTGGGTCATTATGATGAGTCAATGTATGTTCATCAGTTACAACAAATGTACCACTCTGATGGGGGATATTGATAATGGAGTAAGCCATTGTGAATGGGGGCAGGGGTACATAGGAAATCTCTGTACCTCCCTCTCAATTTTACTGTGAACCTAAAACTTCTCTAAAAAAATTAAGTCCTTAAAAAATTAATAATCCATTGCCAGTACCAGCTGACTCCAGCATACTAAGAGAGGTGCCTGAGGAACATCCACGAAATAGTTAGAAGGCCACTGGAAACACAGGTTTAGAGCTATCAAGGTTGGGGTTGCTCTGCCCTTGTCTCAGTCTTTGCCTTGACCCAGCCTCTCCTGATGGGCCTGCCCATGCACCTGCCCTCTCAGAATAGGCTTCCTCAGCCCTCTATTAGAGACCAGCAAGTCAGGACCAGGAATCCACCTCCACAAACCCACTAGACTGTAATGTAATCCTCTCTGCCAGTCAGTGTAAGAGTATCTTGCTGGACTCTCCAAGGATACAATTTAGCCCAGTTCTCCCAGTCACCACAGGAGTGGCAATATTTCCTAAACTTTATTCATCCAAGAATGACCTTCACAATTTTTGCCAGATCCATGTGACCACTTGTGCTATTATTTAATCAACATTTTTCTTTTAATTGTCTTTCAATGAACTCCTCCTCCTTTTGCACTTTTGCTTCCTCCCAAGAAACTATAGTTTACTTCACCCCCCCCCCCCAAAAATAGCCTATGAGAAAGATGTCATGCTGGAGACCAACATACTTTCTCTCAAGAAATTCTACATAATCAGGTCGTGACAGATTGCTATTTCATGAGTTGAGTCCTTGAGGAATCATGGAAATGCAGTTAGGACCCATGTTGTTGAAAAATTCATAAATTCAAGCCCCATTTGGTGTCATGAGAGGCCCATGGGGCTAGAGAAAACATTAGATCCATTTTTTCTATGTACCTCACTATAGGGCGCATTTTTTTAAAAATTGTTTTAAGTAATCTCTTCACCCAATGTGGGACTCGAACTCACAACCCCAAGATCAAGCATCAGATGCTCTACGGACTGAGCCAGCCAGGTGCCCAGAATGTTTATTAATTGGGAATTGTTAGGGGATATGTATATATATATATATTTTTTCTATATATATAACTCTTTAAATGATTCACCTCAGTTTAATGTGCTTCTGATAGACACCATTATATCCACAAATGGTCACTGTCAGGGAGCACAGAGGAACATATTAACATAAATTCTATCAGAAGAAAGAGTTGGGAATCCGAGAAGTCTTGACAGGCAGAGGAAATGACAATAGAGCTGAGATTTGAAAGACTAGTGGAAGTTCTGGTGAAAGGTGGTGAAGGCATTTCAGGTAGAGGGCCATATAAGTGAAGGCTTGCAGATATAAATGTTTCTGTCATGTTTGTTGATGCCTAGGTGTTCAGTGCAGATAAAGTGCAGGGCTGGATTGTGAAGGGGATCTTTTGGCCATACTAATAAGTTTGGGCTTTAACGTAGATAAAGGGAAGTCTTCCGAATTTCATAAAGCTAGTCACATGTCCAGAATTGGGAGGGGGAAAACTGCAGAAAGTTTCATAGCTATCTGAGTATAAGGGGATGAGAACCCGTTCTAAAAGAGAGGCAAGATGTTGGAGGAGAATGAGGCAGAAATAGGGAAGTAAGGCAGTTGAGCTAATTTAGGAAATAATGATGATGACTTGATTTTAAAATGATCATAGTGAAATTATTAAGCTCTTGAGCTCTGGAATCAGGAAGAATCATGGCTCTGCAACATCCCAGTTGTGTGACATCTATTTAACATCTCTGAGCCTCGGCTTCTTCAACTGCAAAATAAGCTAAGAAAGTATCTACTCATAGGACTAAACAGAGTAAGTTATACACGTTAGCTATTGTTTTGAATATTCAATGAATGTTAGCTATTATGTTTCATATTCTTATGTTTACAGCAAGCCAAATTTCAGTAACTGATGGAAATATCCAACAGGCAGTTGGAAATGTGAATCAAAGGGCAAAAGAGAAATTAAACCAGAGGTTTCTGATTCACCTTGTAGAGATAACTGTCAATCTCAGAGAACCTCTGTGGAGGGCAGAGAACAGAATTTTGCGGAATGTTCACATATAGAAGTGGTAGAAGAAAGGGTTCAGAAAATTAGTGGCACAAGATGGACAGAGAGGTCCTTACCGTGGAGAGGATCTTCAAATCGCCAATTGCAGTGGCTTCGCCTAAGTCCTCGTTCCCTGATTCATCTGCAGCATTGGATGCAAGTGACCCCTTCTTTTGGAAACTCTCTTCTTCAGTTTCCATCGCATTCTGTTTTCTTCTACCTTTTCTGATTATGCATAGAACATCTCACCTGAAAGCCTTGTAGCTTACTGGCTCCAACCCCTTCGTTTTACAAATGAAGAGATGAAAGAGCCAGCAAATGGAAGTAGCTAATTCGAGGTGCACACTCAATTGTTTCTTTCTTGGCTTTTTCTCCCCCTCTTCTCACTTCCCACAGTTCTTTGCTCTTCACTCTCCTATACTCACTTCCTCTTTCTATAAACTTGTCTGTTTCCATAACTTTCAGTATCGCCTTCAAGTCTTCGATTGCCAAATTGAAATCTCCTCCCTGTCTCTCTCTAGAGCTGTTCTACCATCCTTCCAACAGTTAGCCAGATGTTCCATTAACCCCTGACACTCAGCATGTCTGAAACATAATTGTTCCCCATGAGGCTAGCTTCCTTCTTTGACTCCACCATCATCCTATCAATGGCACCTACATTCTCCTAGTCAGCTAACCCCTTACCAAATCTGATCGGTGAGTCCTGTATAAACATCCATGTAGGGCCGTGGCTAAGCACACTGCCATTAGGAATACAACTGCCTGGGACCAAATCCTGGCTCTGTGATCTTGGGTAAGTGACTTAGAAGCCATCAGAGGCAGATGAGACCTTAAAGGTACATATTTCTTGGGGCGCCTGGATGGCTCTGTTGTTTAGGCATCCAACTCTTGACTTTGGCTCAGGTCATGATCTCAGGAGGGTGAGATTGAGCCCCATGCTGGGCGCTGTGCTTGGCACAGAGTCTGCCTGGGATTCTGTTTCTCCCTCTCCCCCTGCTCACTCTCTCTCTCATAAAAAATAAATAAAATATTTTTTAAAAAAGATACATTTTTCTGCAAACTTCACCTTTTTCAGAAAAGAAATGTGAACCCCTAAAGCATAAATCCCCATAGTCTGCAAAAAGGAATTAGGACTAGAATCAAGGGCTATTGAAGCTTCAGGGCAATGCATTTTGTACTACACCATATTGCCTCTTATAACCCTATTGGATCTGTCACCACTGCCACCTCTCTAAATAAGATACTTATTGGGGCAGCCTAGGTGGCTCAGCGGTTTAGCGCTGCCTTCAGCCCAGGACTTGATCCTGGAGACCCGGGATCAAGTCCCATGTCAGGCTCCCTGCACGGAGCCTGCTTCTCCCTCTGCCTGTGTCTCTGCCTCTCTCTCTCATGAATAAATAAATAAAATCCTTTTTTAAAAAGATACTTATTACCTTGTGCCTGGATTATTGACAGTCACCTCTAACTACTCTTGCAATCTCTCGTCTACCCCATCCCCAGTTCATCCTGCCAAGTTAATTGGCATCATTTCCATCTTGTTGTTCCCCTCATTAAAAAGCTTTCAGTGGTTCCTCATTGCCTACTAAATAAAACCCAAATGTCCAAGCTAGGCATCAAAACTCTTCCAAAATCTATTGTCAGCCCACCTTTTCATTTTCTATTACCCACACTATCTTTTATACTCCATGGCCCAGCCATGTCCAATACTCTGTGTTCCTTGAGCAGCTCATGTACCTTCATGCCCTGTTGACTTTTTACATACTGTTCTCTGACTGGGCGCCACAGAGGCAAGAGGGTAGTTTTCCTGAAGCAACTGAGCAGTGGCTTGCTACTTGTGACTGGACCTCTGGCCCTCAACTGAGTTCCTCTGCGTAGAACACACCAGAAATTTGTCATTGCCACTTCCACCAAAATTGATATAAGCAGTGTGAAAATCCCCAAACATCTCACTGATGCTTATTTCAAGAAGAAGAAGCTGTGTAAACCCAGACACCAGGAAGGGGAGATTTTTGACACAGAGAAGGAGAAATAAGATATTACAGAGCAGCGCAAGGTTGATCAGAAAGCTGTGGACTCGCAAATTCTGCCAAAAATCAAAGCTGTTCCTCAGCTTCAGGGCTACCTGCCCTCACTTTGATTTTCCTCCTGTCTAATTCTTACTCAAGGCCCAATTCAAATGTCTAGGGCACGAATACTTTTCAGATTGCCCAAGTCAGAATTAATCTCTATGATAATATATGTGACAGGAGTTTCCATCATAGCTAGGCATGTAGAAAATGTGGGTTTCCATCCCCCCTTTCTTTTTCACCTGTGTTCCCACAATATATTGCTTATACCTCTGTTTAACACTTATGTCACCCACCTTATATTAGAGCTGGTTATTTTTTAAAGATTACTTATTTATTTATTCACAAGAGACACACACAGAGAGGCAGAGACATAGGCAGAGGGAGAAGCAGGCTCCCCACGGGGAGCCCAATGTGGGACTCGATCCCAGGACCCCAGGATCATGACCCAAGCCAAAGACAGACCCTCAACCACTGAGCTACCCAGGCCTCCCTAGAGCTGGTTATTTAAACAACTAGTGAAATTTATCTCATTCACCTTTGCATCCTCCATGGCCCCTCACAGAGTTCCTGGTACACAATAGGTACTTAACAAATATTTAACAAAATGAAACAAAAACAGCAGAGCCAAGTCTCAAGCTGCCCTCTCATTAGTAATTCAGCAAGATCAATTCCTGTTGCTTGACAAGGAGTGACATGTTGAGAGAAGAGAAATCTGGGAACCCTTATTGGTAAATCTCCAACCATGTGCTTCAGAACAGCCTCAGAAAATTTCAACCTGACAGGTAAAGCTCTTATCCCCACATTCTTTTCAGTAAACTGAAATTTATGCAGGCCCATCACCCCCAGCCAGTGAGTGGGTTACCAGTAAGTGAAAAGCAGTGATTGGGGCTGAAGAGGTGGAAGCAGGAGCTCTTTAGAGCCATTTGTAAAAGGAGGCTACCGTGATCCAGAAATTAATGTTTCCTGGAAAGGGAATCTTGACTGAGGTCCTTGGATCGTTTCCCTTGGAAGAGTGGGTAACTGTGATGAGTGATGCAGGCCAAGTAGCTTGGCATGTGTGACATGCCTTTATGGTTTCTCAGTGGCTGGATCTTTTCCAGGCCATTCTGGACACAGCTTTTAGCTAAGGCTGCTGTGAGGCTCATTCCGATTCTGGAAGTGAGGCCTGGGGTATGGCCAAGATGAAAGATGACTGCATTCTCATGATGACAGCTTAAAGACAGGCCTCAATTTCATTTCCTTTTTAAATTTAATTTTATTTATTTTTTATATTTTTAAAGATTTTATTTATTTATTCATGAGAGACACACAGAGAGAGGCAGAGACACAGGCAGAGGGAGAAGCAGGCTCCCCAAAAGGGAGCCCGATGTGGGACTCGATCCTGGATCCCGGGATCATGCCCTGAGCCAAAGGCAAATGCTCAACTGCTAGGCCACTCAGGTGCCCCACAATTTCACTTCCTTGTTGGCCACCTCCATTCATTCATTCATTCAATTGTCATTTAGTAGACACCCATTGTGCACCAGAAACATAGGTTCTGATACAGAGATGAATGGCCCATGCCCTTGAAAAGTACTGTTCTAATGGAGGAGACACACAGGTAAGCAGACAATATGGTGAACTATCATAAGTGTCATCACGGATAAATACAGTACAGGGGAGAAACAGAGAGATAGAGAAAGTGGAGAGAATAAAACCTAAAGTCTTAATGTAGCACAAAAGGCTGCTGGCTACCTCTCACCACTCCTCAGCCTTTGCATGTGAAGAGTAGACTATCTGAGCTAAATTTCAGAGAATGAAGAAGAGTTTGTAAACAGGGAAAAGCTGTTGTGGGCATATTTTATTCCAAAGACAGTGAGGAGCCAATGGAGGATTTTAAGCAGGGGAGTGACATGATTAGATAGATATACATTCCAGAAAGACCACTCTGAAGAATGTTTAGAGAATGGATTGGAAGAGATCATGAATGAAGGTAGGGAGACAGTGAACTGTCTCCAATTGTAAAAGTATCAGAATCTATACTAGGGCAGTAGAAGTGGGATAAAAAGGAAGAGAAGGAGTCAAAAGATATGAAGAAGTAAAACCTACAGGGTTTAGTTATTTATTGGATATGGAATGTAGGAGAGTGATCAGGAAGGGGAAACTCATGCCGATTTCCCAGATTCTTGGCTTGGGCAATAGGTGGATATAATACTGTTCAATGGGATAAGGGACAACTAGAGGAGCTACAAGTTTGAGAGCAGGAGAGATGAGATCGACATGTAATATATCTGTATTTGGAAACCAGGAAGGAAATATGAAGATACAGGTTTGCAACTGTCGGTAACTGAAGCCATGGGAGTGGAGTGGATGAGACTGCTCAGGAAGAATTTCAAGAGTGATGAGAAGAGAGAGAACAGAACCATGAGGATTGACGTTTAAGGGGTAGAGTCAGGGGTGCCTGGCAGGCTCAGTGGGTAGAACGTGCAGCTCTTGATCTTGGGGTTGTGAGTTCGAGCCCCACACTGGATGTAGAGTCTACTTAATAAAAAATATTTGGGGGCACCTGGGTGGCTCAGTCGGTTAAGCAGCTGCCTTTGGCTCAGGTCATGATCTTGGGATCCTGGGATTGAGCCCCGTATTGGGCTCCCTGCTCAACAGGGAGTCTGCTTCTCCCTCTCCCTCCGCCCTTCCCCCTGGCTTGTTCTCTCTCTCTCTCTCTCAAATAAATAAAATATTTTAAAAAAAATTTTAAGGGGTGGAGTAAGAGTAAAGCATGGAGCAAAGGTAAGAGAGAGACCAATAGAGAAAAGTGTAACAAAAGTCAAAGGAGATTATATAGTCATAAACCAAGTTCTAGAGAAATATTAATGCCTTTTTTTAAGATTTTATTTTATTTATTTATTTATTCATGAAAGGCACAGAGAGAGAGAGAGAGAGAGAGAGAGAGAGAGAGAGAGAGAGAGAGGCAGAGACACAGGGAGTCTGACGTGGGACTCAATCCCGGGTCTCCAGGATCATGCCCTGGAAGGGCATGGACTCTATGCCAGGACCTGGAGATCACACCCTGAGCCAAAGGCAGATGCTCAACCACTGAGCCACCCAGGCATCCCTAATGACATTTTTAAATGGTCATGATATAATGGCAAGTGAAAGAGGATATAAGATAATGTGTTGCAGACAACAGATTGGTGGTTGTCAGAGATGGGAGATGGAGGGTGGTTGAAATGGGTGGAGGGGATTAAAAGGTACAAAGATTCAGTTATAAAATAAATAAGTCATGGAGGTGCAGTGTACAGCATAGTAACTATAGCCAATTACATATATGAAAGTTGCTACAAGAGTAGATGTTAAAGTTCTCATCACAAGAAAAAAATTTCTAACTGTATATGGTGACAGATTTTAACTAGACTTATCATGGTGACCATTTCTCAGTATATACAAATATAAAATCATTATCTTGTACACCTTAAACTAATGTAATGTTATATGTCAATTATGCTTCAATAAAAAATAGATATCATATGATGACAATTGTATTTTAAGAGTACATGTAAGTGGGCACCTGGGTGACTCAGTGGTTGAGCATCTACCTTTGGCTCAGGTCGTGATCCCGGGGCCCTGGGATCGAGTCCCACATCAGGCTCCCTGCAGAGAGCCTGCTTTTCCCTCTGCCTATGTCTCTGCCTCTCTCTCTGTCTCTCATGAATAAATAAATAAAATCTTTTTAAAAAAAAACAAGAGTACGTGCAGGTGGGGCACCTGGATGGTTCAGTTGGTTATGTGGCTGCCTTCGGCTCAGGTCATGATCTCCTGAGATTGAGTCCTGTATTGGGCTCTCTGCTCAATGAGGAGCCTGCTTCTCCCTCTGCCTCTGCTGCTCCCCCTGCTGTGTTCTCTCTCTGTGTCTCTCTGTCTCTCTGTCTCTCTCTCAAAAAAAAATCTTTAAAAGAAAAGATACATATAGGGGCTCCTGGGTGGCTTAGTTGGTTAAGCATCGGACTCTTGATCTCAGGTCAGGTCTTGATCTCATGGTCATGGGTTCAAGCCTTGCATTGGGCTTAAACCAAAAAGAATATATGTATATATTTTCATTGAAAAATAACTATAAGGTTTCACACCTGTTGATGTTTATCTCTGGGTGGTGGTGTTACAGACTATTGTAATTTTTATCCTTATGATTTTGGGGGATTTTCCAATTTTTCCATAAAGAATATGTGTTACTTGTGTAATTGACAAACATAAAAATTAATATAAAAAGAGAAAAATCTCAAAGGGGAAGAAGATTTCAAGGTGGGAGTGGTCAACTGAATCAAACACGTCAGAGTTAGTAAGACTCGTTCTGAGGGCTATCCATTAGATTTAGCAGCAAAGTGACCGTGGTGAAGACTATTTCAGTGAAGTAGTTTGTAGGGGCAGAAGCCAGATGGGAATGGAACTGAACAGTGAATGGGAGATGAAGTACAGACAGCAAGTACAGAAGTGTCTTTTTAAAAACTTGGTTAAAGGGTGCCTGGGTGGCTCAGTGGTTGACCTTTGGCTCAGGGTGTGATCCTGGAGTCCTGGAATCAAGTCCCGCATCGGGCTCCCTGGGTGCCCGATGAGCAATTTGTGATGTCACAAATTTTTTGTGCCTGCTTCTCCCTCTGCCTATGTCTCTGCCTCTCTCTCTCTCTCTGTCTCCCATGAATAAATAAATAAAATCTTTAAAAAAATTGGTTAAGAAGGATAAGAGATAGGGCAAAAGCCCAGTTGAAGATACCATCCAGTTTGAGAATGCCACACCATTTGGTGGCGTAGAGAGGTCCTGGGATCCAGACATAGGTTGCGAAGGTCTTCTGACATTCAGATTTCCAGTGTGAGGGGTACAGCAGAGTGTGGAATTGGAAACAGCAGCCAGCTCAGGGAATTGACATCACAAATTGCTCTTCATGGCTCAGAGGAAAACTCATTGTCACCCAAACTGAGCAGAACACTCCAGTGCAATGTATATGGCTACATAATTTAGAATACAGATTAATTCTTGGAAAAGAGCTTGTGATGAGTGTGAAATAATCATAGATTGGAAGTTCTCATGACTCATGTGATAACAGGGCTTCTTTATCAAGGTGTGTAACTTGGTTCTATAGACAATATCGTTCTCTAGGAATAATGCCAAACCTCAGTGCATTCTATAGCTCAACCCAGCCCCAGATCTATGAGGTAAGACATCAACAGCAAGAATGAGTGGTTTGTGTTTATTGTAAAGCATGAGCTCAGATTCAGAAATCAATAACTGCTTGACATTCTGAAAAGCACCCTCATGCTGGCAAATCCAATGCCACCAAGCACCAATTTCCTAGGAGACAATGAAGTAGCTCAATCATCCTTGTCTTTTGTTGGATGAAAATGGCCAAAATGGAGGCCTAATCAGAGGATCTGAAGTGGATGCCCCACAAATTATAGAATCCCTTATCTGGATGTGTCTGCATCTGAAGTGAGGCGGGGGAAAATCCTAGGGGCCCCCAACCAGAAGAGGGTTTCACTTGAGGAGGCCCGGGGTGGCAAAGCCTTGGAGGTGAACCATAATCTGCAAACCAAAGGCAAGGTGGGGATGGAAATAGAAGTGAGACAAAATCTTTGCTTGGGAGGTTTGGGAGCAAGATTGTCCTGTTCAGGTGCAAGGAACAGATAAAGGAAAGTAGGTTACTTAGAATGCAGGCTGTTCAAGATGAAGATGTATTAGAGCTTACCGTTTTATCTGGGGCTCAGAGCCTATTTCAGGGACTGATTTGGCAGTTTAAAGAATGTACACAGGACTAGATCCTAATCTTCCCCTTCACAACACACACACACACACACACACACACACACACACACACACACTGAATTGGCTGAGGCTGGAGCTGAGTTGGTTTCATAGAAGGCACAAAGCATTATGGATGGGAATTAGCACTGGACTAAGTTCTTTTTTAAAAAAAGATTTTATTTATTTATTCATGAGAGATACAGAGAGAGGCAGAGACATAGGCAGAGGGAGGAGAAGCAGGCTCCCTGCAGGGAGCCAGATTGGGACTCGATTCCAGAACTCCGGGATCATGCCCTGAGTCGAAGGCAGATGCTCAACCGCTGAACCACCCAGGCGTCAGCTCTTATGGGTGCATCTCGGGCACACAGTTTTCTCCCCGGACCAGGTGCTAGAATCCACACTGGTGGAGAGCTGTCCAGGAATTCCTGTAACACATATGCTGGCTCCCTATCCACCACAGGATGGGTGGATGTTCGTGGACAGGGAGATGAGGGGCTTCAGGCAGAAGGCAAGGGATTCCAGATATCTGAATGGGCCAAGGAATAAGCCCTATAATTTGTAGCAGGGTTGGCGGGGGCATGTGGAGTAGAAACAAAAACATCTGAGTTTTCCAACCTGGCCAGCCCACCACTGCTCCTATGAGCAGCACTTCTCAGCAGAAGCTTGGACCTTCAGGGTGTCATTGGCAGCCGGCATTTCCCTAGGTTTTGACTTGGTAGTGCTGGGTGGTTTGGGGACATAGCAGGGATAGTGGTTGTGATGACTGAGGCAGGGGCATTCTAGATGAAGCATTCATGGTGCTATCGTTGGCAAACTTGGCTGAGGCCCAAGGAGGGAAGGGCGGAGGAGTCCAAAGAGTAAACAGAGACGGTGAACACCAGGGCTTCTATTTGGGGCCAGGTTTACATGTTTTATTGGCTCATCAGTTTGAGGGGGTGGGTGAGAGATCAGAAGATTCCTGTTTGGAAGACCTAGGAATGGTTCCTACGAAAAAACAAGATCTCTTGTATATACAATATGATTTCAATGATGGACATGTGTATATAAGGAAAGAAAACTGGAAGGAAAGGACTAAACCACTAGCCACTTAATGGGCAGGGCATCAGTTCATCAGGTTGACTGCCCAAACTTGGACAATTAGCAGAAGGAGCTAAATTCTTCTGGGTCCTTTTCACGTCTCCCTTCAAACTCGACACTTGGCCCAATTTTTCCGGCTGTGACCTGGACTTCTCTCTGATTCTTCACCCCACCACGCTACCTCTAGTCTCCTTGGGTAAAAATCCAGGACTGAATTCAACCTGGGAACATTCTATCCCTGCAGGACTCCCTAGGTCTTACACTGCACCCCCCCACACACACACACAGACACATACCCGCAAGAACAGAAGGATCAGGAAATGGACGTCAGGCTGTATTGGCTGAAACAAGCAACATTAGTACAGGAGACCCCAAATTCCTACTTTCCACTTCATTTTCTTCACTTTGCTACTTGGTCTAGTGAAAAGATGCAGAACTTCCTGGAATCGTTTGCAAGCATACCTTCTGTTTGTGCACTGATCAGACATCAGTGAACCATAGTACCATTCCTCGAACCCCAGGAATTAGGGTCTTCCTAAAACACAGAAACAGCAGCAAAGTGAATTCCAAATTGCAGGGAGTGCATATGGTGTTGGTTAAGGCTCTGTTTCCAGGAAATCTATGCAAGTAACACCACCTCACCTTTAGGCTTTACTATTGGTCGAATGAGTGTGCCATCCTATGTGGAGCTGGTTGTAGGATATTTCATACAATTAGGGGTTTTTTTGGGTGGGAGGGGTTTAAACAACTTTGCTTTTGTTCCCCACTCCAAACTGTTCTTAGAGCAAAAGGTATATGCCTACTTGTCAAGTGAATTAGTGTACTATTTGGGTAAGTTCTTCAGAAACCCCTTCGAAAAAATATGGATAACTCCCTCGAGTTGGCCTCTTTTATTATTTTTTAAAAGATTTTTATTTATTTCTTTGAGAAAGAGAGAAGGATCAGGGAGGAGGGCAGAGGAAGAGGGAGAAACAGACTCCTCGCTGAGTAGGGAGCCCAATGCGACTCTGAACCTGGGGACTCAATTCCAGGGCCCCAGGATCGTGACCTAAGCCAAAGGCAGATGCTTAATCAAAGGCAGATGCTTAATCGATTGAGCAACCCAGGTGCCCCAAGTTGACCTCTTTTAAAAAATGAATCCCTGGGGGGCACAGACTCATTCATGTAATTATGTGTCTTTTTGAAAAGGATTTGTGAAAACCAACACCAATTATGAATACAGGACCACTTCTATCTTTCCCTAGCAGCCTGGAAATAGTTTGCACAAACCTTCCACAGCCTGAGCTATGGGGTGGGGAATTTTGAAAATGGTCTGCAAATTTTCAGGGTTTGCAATTTCCTTATCCTATGAACCCATTTGGGAAGAATTTTTGCCTGTGTGTCTTAAGCAACATTTATATTGAAAGCTATCTCCTTTGATTTCTGAGCCGTGCATTAATGCTGTCTCATTGATCAAAGCCATACAAAAAGCCATATTTTGTTTGGTAATGAAGCCCAGGGACAGGCTGGATGATGGATTCCACATGCGAGGCAGTGCTGCTGCATGCCATCTGAGGAAGCCTCAGGATTGCTATGTGGAGACAAGTGGCATTGCTCTGTAATGTAATGATCAGAGCTCCCACCAGCCTGCTGATTCTGCTGATGAGGTCCGAAGCTCTGGACTCGGATGATGTGGCTGGTGAGCTGTGCTCTTAATAATGGGACTGGTTTCCTCCACCAACTGTTCTGGTCCTGGGTGGAATAGGACTGGGGAAAGCTCTCTTTTAGGCTGATGTTTGAGCCATGCCGGAGACAGCAGGCTTATGTTTAAGGCCTCTTTTGCATGTTTCAAGACCTAAAGAAGCTCTCCCTGAGTGAATCTGAGGAAATAAGCCGGCGGATGTAAAATTTTAAAATATTCTCCCCCATGGGACGCCTGGGTGGCTCAGCGGTTGAGCATCTGCCTCCAGCTCAGGGCATGATCCTGGGGTCCGGGGATCGAGTCCCGCATCGGGCTCCCTGCATGGAGCCTGCTTCTCCCTCTGCCTATGTCTCTACCTCTCTCTGTGCGTGTCTCTCATGAATAAATAAATAAAATCTTTTAAAAAATATTCTCCCCGAACACCCATTGTAAGCAGAAAGTGTGCTTAGGATTCCAGGCAGAAGCTGATTTTAGCTGCTTCCCAGGAGCAAATGGATTTACATTGCTCACTGTAGTACAGTTTCTCCTCATGTCTCCCCCCACCCCACCATGCCCACTCTTCTCGCTCCTCACTCGTCCTCTTTCTTTTTCTCTCTTGCAGTGGCAGGACCCCATCCAGAAGACATGTGCAAGTTGCAGTAAATAGGAAGAGGACAAGTTGATACTAGCGACGATTTTTTTATTTATTTATTTATTTTTTTGCGACGAATTTTTTATACAGCTAGAAACTATTCAAATAGATTTCCTGTAGCTCAGAACTACACACACAGCTAGACTCACCCTAGAGAGATCCTGCCAGAACTCCAAGGAACAGTGAGTACATAGTGATATTGACCTGTAGTTTCCCTTCCTAGGAGCTCTGCTAAAGGAGCTCTCTCTTCTGGTCAAACAGGTCTGCCCACCATTCCCTAACACATCTCACTGCTTGCTGTCACTTGGAACGCTTGGACTCTCCATCTCCTTTGTGATCCAAGTTCAACTCTGCCTCTTCCACTAAACCTACCCTCTTCATACTTCTAAATGCCTTCTGGCACCTCATAGCTACATATACATTACATATATATAGCCACATATACCTCCATTATTGTAGGTACCCACCTCTCCTGCTAGCCAAGAACTTTCTAGAGTCAGGAACCAGTCCTTACTCTGATTCTCAGTGGGACCCATAGAGCTCATCAAGCTGTGGTGTAGTGGTTAAAAGAACCCATTCTGGAGCCAGACTGCTAACAACGAAGCTGGGTGATCTCAGTTATGTTATTTAACATCTGTGTGCCTCAATGCCCTGTAACATGGGAATATTAATAATGCCCAGTGCATGGGGTTACTCTGAGGATCAACCAAAGTAACACTTGCAAAGTGTCTGGAATATTGCCTTTCAGACATGGTGCACTCAGAAAGTGCTACTCCTCTTTATCTACTCGGCACCACCATACATTAAAGCGGGAATCACCAGGTACCAAAGGATCACCCCCAGTCAGCCTCACCCCCATGGTATCTGGCTCAATTTTGCCTTATACCAAGTTTACCAGACACTCACTAAAGAACTTTCCTACCTGGCTTTAAGGGTCCTTCATACTCTGATCCCTTTAGCAGATGGATGGTATCTTCCACAGCCACCCACCACAGCCCTGCCTCCTGTCTGTCCTCAAACATGCCCTGCTCCTTCCTACCACTGGGCCTTTACTCACACCTTTCCTCCTCCCTGCAATGCTGGCCCTGCCCTTCCCCTTTCAAACTCCTACCCATCCCTGATTTCTCCACTCAAGCCTCACCTCCCCTAGGAAGCCTTCCCCGTTCACTTCAGCTAACACCCACTTTCCCTCCTTCAACTTCCTCAGCAGTGAAAGTCAGAACCACGTAACTAAACAGTTTTCATGGTGACTTCCTGAGTCTTGGTCTTGTCTCTTTGGGAAGTTGATAACTTCCTTAAAAACAGCTGGGAGGTTTCCCCCTCTTCTGCTACCTACCCCTTCCTTACTTTTCTCTGCCTGGGTGCCCAGCTGGTGTCCAGTAAGACTTATTGGTTGATGTGTCCACATACCTGTGTCTGGCCAAGGGAAGCCAAGGCTCTGACACTCTGGCAGTGAGCTTGGGCTATGGGGAAGAGCAGAAGCCAGGGGACTGGTTTCTGTTGACTTCACTTACTTCTTCACAGCTGCTCAGGCCACAGAATTAGCAGGGTCTTCAGGCAAAGGCAAACCCTCCTTCAAACTGGATGACCCTTCATTAATGGTTGACACTCCCTGTTTACCTTAAGGTTGCCAAGATCTGTTGCTGCACACGATATGCTTTGCGGTTCAACTGCCTTGGCCCTGAGGGTAGAAGGCAAGCTTTGAAGAGGTTTCAGGGTTCTGGGATGGGATTGGAAATACTTTGGTCCATGTCCAGCCACTCGGGACACAGACAATAAGCAGAAGGCCAAAGAACATCGTGGTCCTGCTGTATGGAGGGAGCACTGCCATCCCCCGCCTTGATGTCAGTAGGTACCAGTAGGCACTGCCCATGTCTTTTTTTTTCTCCCCATAGTCATATCATTTTAGGGGCTGGGACCTATAAGGGATGAGAGGGATGGCACCCAGTGCAAGAGCCCTCTCTGCAACTCGCCCCACACACCAGATCCACCTATGGCCCAGGGATGGGGGAAGCCTGAGGGCTGTTAACGAGCCCAGGTCCAGTGCAGCCTCCCCAGATGGGCTAAACATGGGCACATGGGTGACAATGAAGCCTCTCTCCTTCTGGGACAGGGCAGTAACTGCAGGCTATGTGATTTGTCTTGCCAAATCCATTGGGAGCTCAGGGGATCAATCTTATTTAATGACTGTGGGAGGAGGCGGGGCTGGTTAATGTTTGTCTGGTTCCTCTTGGGCTGTGGGCCATATCTGGCTCCGGCCCTGGGCTCTTTGTCCCTCCCCTGGCCTGGGCTGACAGCACCTAGTGGCATAGTGCAGACACGCCTGCAGACATTCCCTGGGAAAGGGCAGCAGCAACCAGGTGAGGAGGCTGGGGAGGGGGAGCTGGTGTGGCACAGGGGGAAAGAGATGGTGGCTGGAGAGAGGCCTGGGCTTTGCCTTCTCTTGGCCTCAGCATTAAGCCACTGAGATCCCTTCTGTGCTTCCCTCTGGGTAGAGCAAGGCTCCTCCTGCCAGGGGCCAGGGTTGCTTAGCCTCTCTCTGGAGCCTTCAACTCTTATCCTCTTTTCAGGCTCAGAGTTGCTTCTTCTCTCCCTCGTTTACTCCCAGCCATGGATTCCCTTCATCCTCACAGGGCTCAATTCCCAGGAAGACTTGAGCCCCCCACTGCCAACCCCACCCCCAAGGCACAGGGTGGCCAAGTTCCTCTCTTTCAGACATTTCCTGCCAAATAGGATTAAGGTTTGGTGGTACCGTTGGGCACTTCCAGGTGCTGTTTTCTCCCCCCCCCCCCATTAGAACGTAAAGCAGGCATGCAACAACCCAGGGCTGCCAATGGACAGACAGACGGATGAATGCAGAGCACTCAGCAGTGGAGAGGGACAGCCAATGGGGCCGGGATTTAGGAGCATGGCTCTCCTCTCTCCTGAGGGAGTTTAGGCAGACTCAAGCTGAGCCTGGAGCAACTTTGATGATTTTAGTGATGTAAAGGAGGGGTAGTCCCCCAGCTGTTTGAAAGCTGTTGCAGCTGTTGGGGATGGCCCCAGCAGAGGGCACAGACTAAGTAAAGGAGACGCGGGGGATCCCTGGGTGGCGCAGCGGTTTGGCGCCTGCCTTTGGCCCAGGGCGCGATCCTGGAGACCCGGGATCGAATCCCACATCGGGCTCCCGGTGCATGGAGCCTGCTTCTTCCTCTGCCTATGTCTCTGCCTCTCTCTCTCTCTCTCTCTGTGACTATCATAAATAAATAAAAATTAAAAAAAAAAAAAGTAAAGGAGACGCGGGAGAGGACATAGACCAGAGAGGTTTGGAGAGAGAGACTGAGATATGAGAATGCAGAAAGAGCAATAGGGAGGGACACCTCCCCCCCTACCGGCTCTGGTGAGGGATCAACGTGAGTCCGTGAGTCCTGAGTCCGTGAGTCCGAAGTTAACTATCAGCACCTTTGCTTAGCAGCTGCATAGTAAGTTACTCAGTGTCTTTGAGCCCCCGTAGCTCCACCTGTGACTTGAAGACAATAGTCCATAGCTCACAGGCTTGTTGTGAGGACAGGAGTTAATGAACATACAGCCCCTAGAACACTATAGGCATTCCACAGGTGGTGGCTGTCATAATAAGCCCAAGTAGAGAGCAACAGGAAGTCTGATCATTGAAGGAGGACTAAGAGGGTATAGTCCAGAGTGAGGAAGGAAGCTGACATTAACAGTTCCTAGGAAAAGACCGTGGCCAAGGGAGGGAAGGAGAAAACCGGAATGAGCTGGAGTGACCCTGACCCCAGCCTGGCCACAATATATATGGCAGGGTGGAAAGGACAAGCCAAGTGCCCTAGGTGCAGTGAGGCCACAAGGGTGGAGGCAGGGAAGGGCAGTGGGGGAAGGAAGGAGGGGGCCAGGGAAGCTTGGCCTTGGCCACACCAAACAGATGAAGGTGGCCTGGAATTCAGGAAGAAATCTCAAAAGGAAGCCCCTGGTTCTTTCCTGGCCGGGGACTGCTCATGAAATGGGGGAGCAAGTGTGAGTCTGAGACTGAATATAACCTCATCCAGTCCAGTCAGGGCCCTCCTCTTGAACCAAAAAACACCAGGATTTCGTATAGTTGGAAAGAGGGACAGGGAACAGGTGGGGGCAGAAAGAGAGACTTGATGAGCATGTATGATATGCATGTGCGTGTGTGTGCCCAGACCTGCACAGGTGAGTGCACATGGGAAGGAGTAGAAGTTCTGAGCTGTGGGCCTGGTCTCTGTTAGAACGCAGAGTAAGAGAGGCTGTTAAAGGCGGTGCGATGTACAAAGACTCTGAGAGCAGAAAGAAAGAAAACAGAAACCTGACTACCCTTTTGCAGAGTTGCCATTGAGGCAAGTTATTTAACCTCTCTGAGCCTCAACTTCCTTGTCCAAAAAATGGGGATAGTATTACAGGACTGTTGTATGGACTAAGTGCGATCTCCTGATGTTGAACTGTGCTGGAGTGCCCGGGCACATGTGAATCCAAAGCCAAGACCAGGGCCTGACACAGCCAGAGAAGTCTTGTCTAATGAAACACCAGGGCAAAAACAGGTCTGGAGCAACACAAAGCATATCAGTGCATGGACTTTAACCCAAAGTCACAAAAACAGTTTGGATTTCAAAATCAGGTCATTCCCCTGGGTGTTTTTAGAATGAGACCCTTGAGGTACTGATGTTGACATAGGGATAAGCTCTCCATCCGAAGGAGAGAGCAAAAATCGACATCTCAGTGCCCACACAAGGGTGCTTAGGGGCCCCAAAGGGAGCTGCTGGCTATGTCCCAGAAGGCACAAAATGAGAGGTGGAGTGCTCACAACCTAAAAATTCAGGAGTGACCAGGCTGACTGAGAGGCACCATTGAGGAGCACAGAGAATAGCTGAAGTTTGCTTCAGAGTCTGAGGAAGCAGTCCGAGAAAGGTAAGGCAGGGAAAATAGAACAGATACAGAGGCAGTGAGCCGCAAGCCCCAGGAAGGAAGAGGGATGAGTTAGCAGTTGATAGGAAAGGGGAGAAGGGGCTAGAGGAAGATATAAGCCAGACCAGTTTTGGATCTCTCTTTTTCTAAAAACACTCATAGACGGGCATCTGCAAGGCTCAGTTGGTTGAGTGTCCGACTCTTGGTTTCAGTTCAGATCGGGGTCTTGGGGTTGTGAGATCGAGCCTTGCATCTGGCTCTGTGCTGGGGACGGAGTCTGCTTGATATTCTCTCCCTCTGCCCCCCCTTCCCGCCCCCAGCTCTCTCTCTCAAAAGACAAATACAAAATAAAAACACTCATAGAAAGAAAAATTAGAATTCTAGCCAAGGTGGTAGAACTTATGGGAAAAAGTATGGGCTCTGGAGTAAGCTTGGCCTGGCTGCAATTCCATTCCCATCACATACTAACTGCACTAACTCCATGTGACCCTTGGACAAGTCCCTTCAGCTTTCTTTACCTCAGTTTCCTTTTATGTGACATGAGGATGAAAAGGGACACCTACCTCCTGGGTTTGTTCTGAGGTTTACATGAGTTTCTGAGGTTTACACAAGGCCTGGCCTCACAGGTGCTCAGAAAATGGTTGTTCTTTTTTTTTAAGATTTTATTTATTTATTTGACAGAGAGAGTGAGCAGCAGGCAGAGGGAGAGGGAGAAGCAGGTTCCCCACTGAGTAGGGAGCCTGATGTGGGGCTCCATCCCAGGATCCTGGGATCAAGACCTGAGCCAAAGACAGACACTTAACCAAGAGCCACCCAGGCACCCCATAAATGATTATTCTTAATAATGTTCCTCGACCACCTGTTTGTGAACTAACGTGTGTCACCAGATGAAGCATTACTTTACCATTAACCATTATACCTCCTGTGGCAGCTCTGCCTTCGGAACCAGGGGCTTAGGAAAAAGGGCACCCCTGTTCCTATGCTGGTCACTCAGGCTTTTTTTTTTTTTTTAATAAAACCTTGTTCAGGGAAGTAATCTATGTCCCGTGGACCATCCCTCCATCCTCTAGTTTCTTGCATCCCATTCCCCAAGTTTTCTGTGGTTGATATATTCCCCCTCCCCACTACAACAGAGAAGAACCCCCCTCCCACTGACCTGAATACAGGGCTTCTGCCACCAGCACTGCCCCTGCACTGGGGGCAGGAAATGCCCTACATTTCCTAGGGGTGCAGGCCTGTGTATTCTCCTCACATCCAGTTTCCTGCTGTGGAATAAGTGGTGGGAGGTAAGAGGAGGCCTTCTTTGCCTGCCTAAAGCGCAGAAGGGGAATTTCTTCCCTAGAGCAATAGCCAAGCTCAGGAAACCAGGAGATTACAATGTACATTTGATGTTGGGGGCAGGGCAGCCACAGAACAGTCTGTTCTATCTCAGGACAGACACCATAGGTCAATGGGCAGCATTGGGCAGCAAAAAGAGGGGCGTTGGGTTTGGCAGACCACCCAGTCCCTGGAGCAACATGTTTTTTTCTTCCTGATAAGGTGCTTACCTCCCTTAATCATCAGCTGTGAAACTGGAGCTGAGCTGAGAACTTTTGCAGGTTGCTTCACTGAAGCTCATGATAACCCTGGGTACTAACCCCATTTGTAGATGAGCAAGTTGGCTCAGAGAAGGTCGGGATCTAGCCCATGGTCATATCAAGCGAAGAACCACGATTCGAACCCAAAGGTGTATGACTCTTACCTATTCCATCTTTTAACCTTCTGTTTGCTTGCTAATTTTTGCTTTCTCCCTCTGGTTTGTACTCCCTGTGTGCCCACCTGTCCACTGGGGGTTCTCTGTCCTGAAGCTCAAGGAGGGATGGTCAGGCCTTGCTCCATGACACTGGAGTCGGAAAGTATTTACAGGTCCTCTGCTTCCATGTTTCTTGTGTCCTAATGGGTAGCATTAACCCTTGCTTTCATTGTCGTTCTGAATGGCTGGCTTTTGCTTTTGCCAACACCAGCAGCAAAAAGTCCAAAGAGCATATGGTGGAAAGAGCTGAAACTTCTGCTTCAGATACTTTTGTGTTTCGTTCTACTGTAACATTTCTTAGCTGTGTAACCTTGAGTAAATTACTTAACTTCTCTGAGCTTCAGCCTCCTCATCTGGAAAGACTGGGGTAAAGTCCCTGGAGGCTTGCTGAGAGGGTCCAAGGAGAGAATGTATGGGAAGAAGCTTAACAGAGTTCCTGGCTTGGGACAGATGAGTGAACTCACCCATCCCCTGTAGGGGATCTCAATTTAGGCAAAATCCTGCCGACCCTAAGTTTCTAGTAGAGTCATGGGGGACGGCCTCAGCCCAGAGCCTCCTGGTCCCCTTGGGTCCCCTTGTACATGCACCTGTATTGTTCCATCTCCCCCCACTGCCATGGCCATTCTTCTGGTGGGGCTGTGGGGCGGGTGCGGCGATGGACCGGGCGGGCACAGAACAGGTGGGTGCAGGCTGGGTGTCCGGCGCTGGGACACAAGTGCTCTGTGTGTAGGGTGGGCGGAAGTCAGGGCGTTTGATCTGAATTCTAAAGGGCGTTGTTCAGAGCTCCACAAAGGTCCCATTGTGCAGACACTGGGTATAAAGCAGCATATGACTCCCCAGCACCGGGCGGCGATGAATTGGAACGCAGGCGTGGACCCAGGGACCACTCCCCTTGCACAGACATGAGACCATAGGGGACCTGTCTGGGTGGCCTCAGGGATAGGCGCTCCCCAAGGTAACGGGATTTGTTGGGTTTGCCCTAGGTCCAGAGCTAAGGAGCTGGGGGATGGGGAGCTAAAAAGAATGGCTGATGGCAAAACAAAATGGGCCTGGTGAAGAAAGGGGCTGGAGAGGAAAGAACGTTGCATGAAAGCAAAGAAGGCAGATGAGGCTCAGGGAAGTCAAGTCAAGTGAGGAGGAGGAGGAGGAGGAGGTGGAGGAGGAGGAGGAGGAGAGGCTGGCAGTGAACATGGGGTGATGAGGAAAGCGATGACTATCCTTCTTCCCTTCCTGTCACTGGCTCTCGGAAAGGGTGACGGGGGCAGGAGGGGGTGTGTCAGGCAATGTTACGGCACCCAGCTTTCTGCCCCAGCTTTCTGCCAGCTTGCCCTGTGGCTCCTGTTTTGCAGGTGTGAATGAGGCAGGATGAACTGGACAGGTTTGTACACCTTGCTCAGTGGCGTGAACCGGCACTCTACCGCCATTGGCCGGGTATGGCTCTCCGTCATCTTCATATTCAGGATCATGGTGTTGGTGGTGGCCGCGGAGAGTGTGTGGGGTGACGAGAAGTCCTCCTTCATCTGCAACACCCTTCAGCCTGGCTGCAACAGCGTCTGCTACGACCACTTTTTCCCCATCTCCCACGTGCGGCTGTGGTCTCTACAGCTCATCTTGGTTTCCACCCCAGCTCTCCTCGTGGCCATGCACGTGGCTCACCAGCAGCACATAGAAAAGAAAATGCTGCGACTCGAGGGCCATGGGGACCCGCTGCACCTGGAGGAGGTGAAGAGGCACAAGGTCCACATCTCAGGGACGCTGTGGTGGACCTATGTCATCAGTGTGGTCTTCCGGCTACTGTTTGAGGCCGCCTTCATGTACGTCTTTTATCTGCTCTACCCTGGCTACGCCATGGTGCGGCTAGTCAAGTGTGAGGCCTACCCCTGCCCCAACACAGTGGACTGCTTCGTGTCCCGCCCCACGGAGAAAACCGTCTTCACTGTCTTCATGCTGGCTGCCTCTGGCATCTGCATCATCCTCAACGTGGCCGAGGTCGTGTACCTCATCATCCGGGCCTGCGCCCGCCGGGCCCAGCGCCGCTCCAATCCGCCCTCCCGCAAGGGCTCGGGCTTCGGCCACCGCCTTTCACCTGAATACAAACAGAATGAGATCAACAAGCTGCTGAGCGAGCAGGACGGCTCCCTGAAGGACATACTGCGCCGAAGCCCCGGCACTGGGGCCGGGCTGGCTGAGAAGAGCGACCGCTGCTCGGCCTGCTGATGCCACACACCAGGCAACCTCCCATCCCGCCTCCCCCCACCCCCTCTACCACCTTGCCTCAGGCCTGCCCCTCCTTCCCCTCTGCCAGGGTGCAGGCCTCTGCCTGCTAGGGACTGCTGGATCAAAATTGTCCTTCTCTCCCTCGTTCCCTTCCTTCCCCTCACCCCAGGGCTTTCTGTCTGGGGAGCCCTAGGAGTGGGGAACCAGAGGCCACCCACATCAGTGCTCAAGGTTGTTGGGGGTATGGGCAGCTCTTCTCATCTGTACCCCCTTTCTCTTCCCTCTCCCTGCGGCCACTGGGGACAGGAGATAGGATGCTCTGACAGCATCCAATTGTGAAACTAATCTTAACCCCATGTTGTCAGATACCCTATTTCTGGAGTCACATCAGTGGGGAGGGAAGTGGGCAAGTGGAATGGAAGGAGGGTGGTGTGGATATGTGGGTGGAGAAGGGAGGGTAGGAGAGGAAAGAAAAGGAAGGGCTTTGCGGGTCACAAGGAAAAGGAGGACAGGTCTGGGGAGGAGGAATTAGGGAGGGAGGAGCAGGCAGATAAGTTCAAGTGGGAGTTGGTCAGGGCCACCCTTGCCTCTAGTTCCCAAGGCCTCTCTCTGCCTGGAATGTTACACATTAAACAGGATTTTACAGTAAACGAAGAGGTGGCTTGTGTGTTTGTCGAGTTCTTTCTCCTGCAACCTCTGACCTCCCCCTGGATGAGCTGGCCTTGTTTTTTTGCTGATCTAGAAAGCAATGGGCAACAGACATAAGGACACCGTGAGCCACACTTGTCTGGTTTTTTTGTGTGTCTTGTTTTGTTTTGGCTTTTGTTTTGTTTTGTTTTGTTTTTGAGGGGGGACTTAACATTTTTTTAAAATAACAGCTTTATGAGAACAAATACCTTAAATTCCTTCTTTCATTTTATTTTTATCATCTAGTCTAATTATAGTTTATCAAGTTTTTCATAATTGCGTGCAGTCTTGTAAACATGACGACCATATATTAGAAAACATTTATATTACCTCAGTAAGCTTCCTTGGGCACCTTCCTCTGATTTAAAAAACATCAAAATGACAACTCCATCTGGAGAGACAGGAAATGATAGAGATTTCACAAGTCTCAGAAAGGGTAGCACACATTCCCTAGATGAGGGCCCCTCCCCCACACCCCTGGGAGAACTGTCCCCCTTCTTCCCTTGAAACTGGGTGCTCACTGCAAACTGATGCCCCCCCCACCGCCAGCTACCCACTGGACTGCACTGTGACCCTGACCCCTCTCTTGGATTGGACAGAGCCTCTAATTACACCCTTGTCCCCAGTTTTCTTCTGTCAGGAATCAACCTCCCATCCCAGAGATGTCTCCAAATGCAGGTCAGACATTTCACAGCCAGGTCTCCTCCCTGTCATCAGGGCATCAGGCATCACCTCACTCCCAAGCAGCAGGTAACCTCCCCACCCTCTGGCAGCTGTGATGGTAAAAGCCCCAGGCTGGGTTCAAGTCCTACCTCTGTCCCTTAGGTGTCAGACACTCCCTGCCCCAAGCCTTAGTTTCCTTGTGAGCAAATGAAGGCTGGCCTCACCCATGTCTAAGCTCCTTTTGGCACTCTAGGCTTCTGGGATTCCTAAAAGGCTTCCCCAGAGTCACAGGGTTTTCCCCATCTTAGAGTTGCTGCCCTCACCAGGGAGCCTTCCAGAGTAAAAGTCTCCCCACCTCCTCCCTAGCAAGTTCCTCTACCTCTTACTAGAAAAAATGATTTGCAACTCCCTGTCAGAGTATGGTGACTGTGACAGGTACGTCAGAAAGGAAGAACAAATAGGAAATAATCTCATCAGAACTGTTCTCCTCTAGGGCAGCCCGGGTGGCTCAGTGGTTTGGCACTGCCTTCGGCCCAGGGTGTGATCCTGGAGACCCGGGATCTAGTCCCACATCGAGCTCCCTGCATGGAGCCTGCTCCTCTCTCTCTCTCTCTCTCTCCCTCTCTCTCTCTCCTTCTCCCTGTCCCTCTCCCTCTCCCTGTCATGAATAAATAAATAAATAAATCTAAAAAAAAAAAAAGAAGTGTTCTCCTCTAGAAACAGTCTTTTCCCTTCAGACAGAAAGCATGGAAGGTTTCCTCATTCGAGGAGGTTTCTCCTTTAGAGAAGAAAGGAAAGAGTAAGCCTCCCCTGCCTGTGCTGCCCCCCACCCTCCCATACTCAGCAGTCCCTGAGAGACAGCTTCCCCCTTCCTTAAGAGAGGTTACTTTTCTGCAAGAGATTTCCTTTCTCTTTAGAAAACGCCACCATATCCTGCGACAAAAGAGGTCCCCACCCCCAGTTCTCCCAAGGTGGGAAAGATTCCTTTTCTTTTTTCTTTTCATTTAGATTTTATTTATTTATTCATGAGAGACACACAGAGAGAGGCAGAGATGTAGGCAGAGGGAGAAGCAGGATCCCTATAGGGAGCCCAATGCGGTACTCGATCCCAGGACCCCGGGACCATGACCTGAGCCAAAGGCAGAAGGTCAACCACTGAGCCACCCAGGTGCCAGAGATTCCTTTTCTTATCAAAATCCTCCCCCTGCCCCTGGAGCCCAACAGAGCACAAGGAACACAGAGCATCTCTCCTCTCTGTCCAAAAGGCCATCAAGAAAACGATTTTCTTTAAAAACGTCCTCCTGGTTCCAGGCAAGAACCTCCTGCCCTCCCCACATTTGAAAAGCGCCATACCTACCATCACTTCAGATTATCTAGTTTTCTCTTCAAAAGATCCTACAAATCTCCTTCGGAAAGAAGCTCCAACTCCAGATGAAGGCTTTCCTCTCCAGGGGGCAGTGGTGGGACAGTAAAGCCACAAACTGGCAATGCAGCCAAAGGGAGGACACTTACCCTTGTGTCCTGTGACCCAGATGGGAGTGGGCCAGAGGACTCTGAGGAGGGCTGGAGCACATGATGTTGCAGGGAGGGAGGAGGGTCAGTCAGGGCTAACCCAGGACTGACTTTTTGATCTGAGGCTTGTCCCAAGAGTGTGTGTAAAGGCCAAATGGGAGGCAAGTGGGTATAGCACCTGCTGCGTAGACAATCAAACTACAAAGTGTGATCACGGTGGCGAAGAGGGCTTGTCAATAAAGAGACCAGGCTGGCCATCTTATTAGCTCTGTCCCCCTGGACACTTGATACTCACCCTGAGTCTCTGTTTCTTCGTCTGCTATAGAAGGTGGATAATCACCTCTCTACCTCTCCTTCCACAGACCTTTTGTGAGAATCAAAGAAGATGTGTGCAAAAACTGGTTAGAAACTGTAAAATAAGGTAAGATACTATCAGAAATGCAGATACCACAGCCTTAAGGCATGCTAGGACTTGTAGTGAGCTAGAAAGGAGGGAGGCTGGATCAGTGGGACTGGGGCTAGCGGAAGGAACTTGGTGATAAAAGGTTGGATCCCCTGGGGAGTGGACAACAATCCAAACAGCAAAGTCCAAGAGATGTTGCATATTCAAGGGATCTGATCTGGGGGCAGAAAAAGCTGAGTAACAGGAACTTCTTACATACTCTTTCTCCTGGTACTGGTACTTTTAGGGACATTTATGGGGTTTTAGAGGCATCCGTGTGCAGAGATACTAGGAGCTGGGGACAAGGAAAAGAGTCAGCTTCTGGATGAGGGGAGTGGCTACACTAGGAGCATAGTCAAGCCCCACCTCCCAACTGGGTTGGAATTTCAAAGCAGGCTGCAGTATCCACAGAGAATTGGCATGGCAACCATGAACTGATTCAGATGCCCAATCAGATAGCCTGGGTGCACACGGTGGTGGCTAGAGGAGAATGCTTGCTCCATTTCCTGATTCCACAATATGAAAATGCCAGATGTGACCTATGGGAGAATGGGAGCCATAAAGGCCCCCTGAGCTGGGGTCCCTTTGATTCCTGGATTAGGCCGGGCCACTGAACTGTCAGGCGGGGAAAGGATTGTTGCATTCTAGGGAGAGGGATAAGGTGGGCAAAGGACAGACAGGTTATCTGAAAGGGTGTGATGCTATCTTGAGTGAGACAAATAATCCACTGTGGAGGATTGGAGGGTGGAATGGCTAGAGAAGGAGACAGGAAAGGGAAATTATGACCAGCTTGTGATGGGCCTGGTGTGTCACTGTAAGAGGACAGTCTTAACTGTCCTACCGGTGGTGGAAACCACTAAGGGTTTTTTTTTAAGATTTTATTTATTTATTCATGAGAGATACACACAGAGAGGAACATAGGCAGAGGGAGAAGCAGGCTCCCTGTGGGAATTTTGATGTGGGACTCCATCCCAGGACCTCAGGACAACGCCCTGAGCTGCAGGCAGACACTCAACCACTGAGCCACCCAGGTGCCCCAAAACCACTAAGGGTTTTGAGTAGAGGAGTGCCACCTTCAGATTTGTGGTCTGGGAACTGACTCTGGCAGCCACACGGAGAGTGGACTGGGGACAGGAAGGATGAGAGGCAGAATGACCAGTTACAGACCTGTTGCAATGTCCCATGTGGAGCCTGTGATGATTTGGAGGTTTCCTTCTCCTTCCTTGACTGGCAGACTCCTAACCATTCATGACTCAGCTCAAATGTCATCTCCCATATGAAGGCCTCACCTCTCTTCTCTCCTCCCAGTCCCCCGCCAGGTCCCTCAGAGAGAATGAGTCCTCCCCTCATTCTGAATTCCTGCAGTACATTGTAGTGTCTATTCATTAGAGTGCTTATCCAATTGTATGGAAATTGCTTGCATAACCTCAACACACAGTAGGTGCTTAGCCTGTTGAATTAAGGGCAGTAGGGAAGTAGAGACAGGCATGCACAAAAGTTCAGAGTCTACAAAGAGTAGGGTGTGTTCAGAGTGACTAGAACATAGAATGCATGGGATGGGGTGGGTGTCGTAGTAGGAGGTGAGACTGGCAAAGTAGGTTTGGGCCAGTCCATTAGGGGTTTCATATACCATACCTAGAAGTGTGCACAGGAGCTTAGACTCTGCACTATCCTAGACTTACAGGCAATTTGGTACTCATATAGACTGTGAAGATCTCAAGGAGATCCAGGTCAGGGCAGCCCTTGGCACAAACAGAAGCATTAAGAGTGATGATGACCTATGGAAGAGTGAGCAGAGTGATCTGACTGTGGACCTCATGGAGAAAGGATAGTTTACACAGGATGGTTCTCCATTTCTTTTTTTTTTTAAGTTTATTTATTTTAAGTAATATCTACACCCAATGTGGGGCTTGAACACATGATCCCAAGATCAAGAGTCACATGCTCCTCCAACTGAGCAGCCAGATGCCCCAAGATGGCTTGACATTTCAATTGGAACCCCTCTGGAAAGTCAGTATAGCATAGTGATTAAGAGCATGCTCCACTTCCTACCTGTATGACTTTAACCAAGTTACTTGGCCTCTCTGTAGCTCAGTTTCCTCACTGGTAAAACAGTGATAGCAATCATACTATATCAAAGGGCTATAGCGGAGATTAGATGTAATAATTATATGTAGAGAACCTAGAACAGTGCCTAGTCAATGGTAAGTTCTTTTCTTTTTATAAAAACAGACTTTATTTATATGAGGGAGAGAGAAAGAAAGGAGAGTGTGAGCAGGAACAGAGGGAGAAGGACAAGCAAACTCCACATTAAGCATGGAGCACGGGATCCCTGGGTGGCGCAGCAGTTTAGCGCCTGCCTTTGGCCCAGGGTGCAATCCTGGAGACCCGGGATCGAGTCCCACGTCGGGCTCCCGGTGCATGGAGCCTGCTTCTCCCTCTGCCTGTGTCTCTGCCTCTCTGTGTGTGTGTGTGTGACTATCATAAATAAATAAAAATTTTTAAAAAAAGCATGGAGCACTATGTGGGGCTCCATCCCACAACCCTGAGATGATGAACCGAGCCGAAATCAAGAGTTGGATGCTTAACTGACTGGTGCCCTGATAGTAAATTCTATATAAGTATGTGATGTATGGGAGCACCTAGGTGGCTCAGTCAGTTAGGCATCTGTCTTTGGCTCAGGTCATGATTCCGAGGTCCTGGGATCAAACCCTGCGTGGGGCCCCCTTTTCAGTGGGGAGTCTGCTTCTCCTTCTCTATGCTCTCTCTCACTATCTCTCTCAAATAAATAAATAAATAAAAACTTTATTTAAAAAAACAAGTATGTGGGCAGCCCCGGGTGGCTCAGCGGGTTAGTGCCGCCTTCGGCCCAGGGCATGATCCTGGAGACCTGGAGACCTGGAGACCCAAGACTGAGTCCTACATCAGGCTCCCTGCATGGAGCCTGCTTCTCCCCCTGCCTGTGTCTCTGCCTCTCTCTCTCTCTGTGTCTCTCATTAATTAATAAATAAATAAAATCTTTAAAAAAAAACAAGTATGTGATATGATGATTTCATCTCACTACCTGTGCCATCCTTCAACTACAGTGACCCTTGAACAATGTGGGGGTAGGGTGCTGAACGCTTGTGCAGTCGAAAATCCTTGTATGAATTTTGACTCCTTCAAAACTTAATTACTAATAGCTTACCATTAACTGGAGGCCTTATCTATAACATAGTGGATTAACGCATGGATTAACGCATATTTTTGGTGTTATATGTATTATATGCCATATTCTTGTAATAAAGTAAGCTGGAAAAAAGAGAATTTTATTAAGAAAGTCATAACGAGGGATGCCTGGGTGGCTCAGTCCATTAAGCATCTGCCTTTAGCTCAGGTCATGATCCCAGGGTCCTGGGATTGAGCCCACATCTGGCTCCCAGCTCAGTAGGAAGTCCGCTTCTCCCTCTCCCTCTGCTGCTCCCCCACACTCATGTTCTCTCTCTCTCTCTCTCAAATAAATAAATAAAATATTTTTAAGAAGAACATTGTAAGGAAGGGAAAATATATTACAGTACTGTGCTGTATTTATCGAAAAATATCCACATATAAGCAGACCTATGTATGCAGTTCAATACACAGTCCAAACTCTTGTTGTTCAAGGGTCAGCTGTATCCACTCTCTCAGATATTGAGCTATCCTCTGTCTCACCAAAGTAACATGCTGTATTTTTTTAAATTTTCACATTCAACTTTATTCTTTTTTCCCCTGGGATTTCATATATATTTAACATACTGTGTTATATTTGTTTCAGGTGTACAACTTAGTGATTCAACAGTTCAATACATTTCTCAGTGCTCATCAAGATAAATGTACTCAGGGATCCCTGGGTGGCGCAGCGGTTTAGCGCCTGTCTTTGGCCCAGGGCGCGATCCTGGAGACCCAGGATCGGATCCCATGTCGGGCTCCCAGTGCATGGAGCCTGCTTCTCCCTCTGCCTATGTCTCTGCCTCTCTCTCTCTCTCCGTGTGACTATCATAAATAAATAAAAATTAAAAAAAAGATAAATGTACTCTTAATCCCTTTCATCTGTTTCTCCACACACCCTCCTCCATGCACCTCCTCCCTGGCAACCATCAGTTTGTTCTCTATATTTGAGAGTCTACTTTTCTGTTTGTCTTTTTTGTCTTTGTTCATTTGTTTTCTTTCTTAAATTCTATGTGCAAGTGAAATCATAAGGTACCTGTCTTTCCCTAACTTTTATCAGTTAGCATTATACCTTCTAGGTCTGTCTCTGCTGTTGCCAATGACAAGATCTCAGTCTTTTTTTTTTTTTTTGGCTTTGTAATATCCGTGTGTGTATGTGTGTCTAGGACATCTTCTTTATCCATTCATCTTTTTTTAGATTTTATTTATTTATTCATGAGAGACAGAAAGAGAGAGACAGAGAGACATAGGCAGAGAGAGAAGCAGGCTCCCTGAGGGGCCTTGGGCCTTGATCCCGGAACCTGGGATCATGACCTGAGCCGAAGGCAGATGCTTAACCTCTAAGCCACCCAGGTGCCCTATCCATTCATCTTTTGTTGGACACTTGGGTTGCTTCCATGTACTGACTATTACGAATAATGTTGCAATAAATATAGGAGTGCATTTATCTTTTTGAAATGATACATCCAATAAGGGGTTTATACCCAAAACACATAAAGAACTTATAAAATTCAACACCAGGAAAACCCCAAATAATCCGAGTAAAAATGGGCAGAGGACCCAAGGAGTTATTTTTCCAAAGAAGACACACAGATGGCCAACAGACACGTGAAAAGATACTCAACATCACTAATCCTCAGGGAAATGCAAATCAAAACCACAATGAGATATCGCCTTACATCTGTCAGAATTGCCAAAATAAAGAACACAAGAAATAATGCAGCTTGGGTGAGGATGTAGACAAAAAGGAACTCTTATGCACTGTTGATGGTTAATAGAAATTGGTTGCAGCCACTGTGGAAAAAAAAAAAACATGCACAAAAACACACAGAAACAGAATTGCTATATGATCCAGTAATTCCACTACGGAGTATTTACCCAAAGAAAACAATAACATGCTTTCCTGATTGCCCAGTTGTCAATTGCCATGTGTGTGTGTTTCAGTAAGGAAATCTGTATGTTTTCATACATATGTCACAGTCTGCATGACCATATTTACATATACATAGGAGGATGGCTGTGAGGGGTGTGTCTCAATTCTTAATGTCACTTTAAGAAAAGGATATGTCTCAATCATAGTCTGAAACTTTAAACTTTATTACCAGACTTAGAAATAACGTAAGTGGGGGCATCTGGCTGGCTCAGTCGGTAGAGCATGAGACTCTGGATCTCAGGGTCATGAGTTCAAGCCCCACATTGGGCATGGAACCTACTTGAAAAAAAAAGAAAGAAAGAATGTAAGTGGATCAAAGGAAAGGAGGCTGTGTTTATGGAACACCCAGTGTGGACCAGATTTGGTACTACATTAAGCACTTACATACATAATCTCAATAATGGCCAGGTAGCTATTACTCTACCTGTCCTTGTAGATAGCAAATGGAGGCTCAGAGAGGTTAAGTAATATGTCTAAAGGTTGCACACGCTAAAACTGCAAAACTAGAATCAAAATTTAGACCTATTCTAATCCAAAATCTGTTCTGTCTCCTCTATACCAAAATATAGAGGGCTATACTGCCTTAGGAAGTGTTTCAGGATATAGCAGTGGATGGGAGGACCTCAGTGTGATATATCAAAGTATCCCTTAATGTGAACCTGCTGGAAAATGAAATATGCATTTGGGGATCCCTAAGGTTAAGAGAGAGGAATGATGGACGTTGAGGAAGAGGCTGTCCTGTGCTCAGACAGAAGGGCAGTCTGGAGGGAGAGGGCTTCTCCAGGGAGCTACGCCTGGAGCAGGATTCAGAAATTGTCCATCCGCAAGATACTTTGGAGAGTGCAGGAAAGACAGTGAGAAGCGAGAAATGGTTATTCAGAACCTCTACCTGAACAAAATAGAATACAAATGTCAAAAGGGGGCTCCTGGCTGGCTCAGTGGGTAGAGCACGTGACTCTTGATCTTGGAGTTGTGAGTTTGAGCCCCACACTGGATGGAGAGATTGCTTAAAAACAAAAATGAAAAAAAAAAAAAAAACCACGCTCCTGACCTGTTAAATCTTTTTTTTTTTTTTAAGATTTTATTTATTGATTCATGAGACACACACACACAGAAAGAGAGAGAGAGAGAGGCAGAGACACAGGCAGAGAGAGAAGCAGGCTCCACGCAGGGAGCCTAACGTGGGTTCGATCCTGGGTCCCCAGGATCAGGACCTGGGCTGAAGGCAGCGCTAAACCGCTGAGCCACCCAGGCTGCCCTGACCTGTTAAATCAATATCAACTTTTGAATCTGGAGGTAGAGATTGCTTAAAACAAAACCCCTACTTCCTCCCCGCCACTGCCGATCCCCTCCCCCCCCCCCCAAATGGAAATCAAGATCAACCTTGAAACTGCCACCGTTTCTCTGCCTTCACCTGAGGGATCTCAAAGCCACACTTTGTTTTCCAGTGGTGTCCCCTTGCCCCTTTCTCTTTCCCTCCAGCTTCCTTTCCAAGAGACAAAGCCTTTCATTCTGCAGTCTAAAGATGCAGATCCCCCCGAGAATTCCCACCAATTAAAAATCATTCAAGGGAAAATATAGTTTACCAACATACAAAGTCTTGGAAATTCTATGTCCCACATCTTTCTCCAGCTCCTCTCCCCCTTAGCATTAGCATTGTGCTCCTGCCTTCCTTGGGACCTGGCGATGATGATCTCCTAACTGCTCATTTGGATGAGAAAAGCTGACATTTATTAATTGCTTACTGTGTGCTGGGCTATGCACTCAATGGTATCTCCTGCCCTCCTCAACCCTCACAGAGGTAACTAGCATTGTTGTCCCCATTTTACAGATTAGGAAACCGAGGCCTACATTAGGTTAAGTTACTTGCCCAGGCCCTACAGCTCAGAAAGAGGGGGCTGAGGGGCACCTGAGTGGCTCAGTGGTTGAGCGTCGACCTTTGGCTCAGGTCGTGATCCCAGAGTTCTGGGATCGAGTCCCACATCACGCTCCCTGCAGGGAGCCTGCTTCTCCCTCTGCCTGTGTCTCTGCCTCTCTCTGTGTGTTTCTCACGAATAAATAAACTTTTTGAAAAAGGGAGCTGAGCGGGAAACTGGAACTCACGTCTGCCAGATGCCAAAGGTGAAGCATGTAACCATTTTTGTAGCACTGCCTTCCTGTAACTGGCCGGTCAGTTACAGATCCAATCTTCCTCCACCTCATCTAGACATGAAAAGGTCCCCTTGAAGCATGAATCTTGCATTTCTGTGCAAACATCCGTTAACGGCTTTCCACTACTTTGAGGATACAATATGATTGGCCTGCTTTGTCAGGACCGAGGGGTTTCCCAGGATGTTGGCTTTTCATTACCCAACTGGGAAAGTCCTGGGGCATCTGGCTGACTCAGTGGGTTAGAACCGCATGTGAGTCTCAATCTCAGGTTCATGAGCTCGAACCCCATGTTGAGCTTAGATTCCCTCCAAAAAAATTAAAAAATAAAAAAAAGGAAAAAATGGGAAAGTCCCAGGCCAAGTAAGATTGGTTGGTCACAATAGCAGGGCATAGCACGGCTGTGTGTGTGCCTTTCACACCCTGGTCCCCATTTTTCTCAGCAACATCTCCCGTGACTTCTCGCCCTTTTTTATCATACCCTCTACCTTTTCTGAAGCCCAACCACCCACCCCTAAAGACACTGTGTTCTCTTCTACCTCCATGCCTTTTGTGCACATTGATCCCCACCTCTCTACTCTGCCTGACAAACTATGCTCATTCCCATGGAAACCCAGCACCCAGGTCACCTCTGTGGGCTTTTTTGCTTTCCTGGGAAAGAATGAGTAACAATTGCATTGTATCCAGGTTATTTTATTGATGTGTGAGTCTTCTCCAGGGTCACGACTAGGATAAGCCAATTGAGGCACCCAGAGTGCAAAGTTTAAGGAGGCACTCCCTCTCAGGGTTGTGGGAATGCCTACCCTGTACTTGCATAACCCTGACAGCGAGGGCCTTGTGCTTTTGATCAAGTGGTTCTACCTGGCGGATTGGGGCTCCACCTATTTCTCTGATTTTTCCCTCTTGGTGCCTTTGTCTGGTTAATTGGAGATACTTTCCCAGGTACCATTTTTTTGGTCCTCTTCTCTCTTAATTCTCCCTTAGTGATCTTTTCCAATCCCAGAGTTTAGGCTAGCTAGCTCTTTACAGATGACCTATAAATTGACATCTCATGCATTATGTGAAGTAAAAGAGGTTAAAGACAAACACTGTATGATCTCACTCAGATGTGGAACCTAAAAAAAGATGAAGTCATAGAAATGGAGAGTAAAATGGTGTAGTAAAATGGTTTCCAGGGGCTAGGGGTGGGGGAAATGAGGAAGCATTTGGTCAAAGGCTCTAAATTTCCAATTATAAGATGAATAAGTTCTGGGGAATCTAATGTACAGCATGGTGACTATAGTCAACAATATTATACACTTGAAAGTCACTAAAAGAGTAGATCTTAAATGTTCCCACCCCCAAAACAAAGAGATGGTAATTTGCGACGGGCTGGAGGTGTTAGCTAACACTATGGTGGTAACCATTTTGTGATATATTAAATATATCAAATCAGCATAGCCATAACCCTTAAACCTATACTCGGTTACATGCCATGTGTACTTCCAATAAAGCCCATCCAAAAAATAAACACCTTATCTCTTTTCTAAGCCTCAGACCCACATTTCCAACTGCCTAGTGTGTACGGTAGCATCTAGCATCCATACTGCTCTTTCTCTTTTTTTAGGGGGTGAGGAGCAGAGGGAGAGGGAGAGAATCTTAAGCAGGCTCCACACCCATTGCAGGGCTCAATCCCATGACCTGAGCCCTAATCAAGAGTCAGATGCTTAACCGACTGAGCCACCCAGATGCCCTGATACTGCTCTTTCACGTCCGTTTTTCCATCTGGACTTTGCAACAGTTCTGTGAGAAAGAGCAGAATATGAATGCACTTTTAAGGTGAGGCTCAAAAAGGTAGGCCTGTCCAGGTTTTAGTGGCAGAGCCACGAGTAGAAAGTCAAATTTGGGTGTTCCTTTCACCATATTGCACAGCCAGAACCGAGGTATTTCAGGAGAGTCTCATAATCCAACATGACCAAAATCTCAACTTACCAACCCCATTCCTCTCCTATTCCCCAGCAAAACAAAAACAAAATAGCACCACCCTGCCCTTATTTCTAAACTTGGTTAAAGGCATCTCACTCCCCTAATTGTCAAGGCTAGAAATATGGGATTCACGCTCACTTTTTTCCTCTCCTTCAGATCCTGCAGACTTCAAAATATCTGAATCCGGGCACCTGGGTGGCTCAGTTGGTTAGGCATCTGCCTTTGGCTCAGGTCATGATTCCAGGGTCCTGGGATTGAGCTCCTTGGCGGGCTCCCTGCTCAGTGGGTAATCTGCTTCCCCCTCTCCCTCTGCCCCTCCTCCCTGCTTGTATTCTCTCACTCTGTCTCTCTGAAATGAATGAAATCTCAAAAAAAAAAAGATTTATTTCATTCTGCTTGTCTTTCAACTGTGTATCCTGGGAGCCTGCTGGGATAGGACCCTGGTCTAATTAATCTTTGTCTTCTCTGAAGCTCGTCATCTTAGGTCTTTAATATGGTAGGTCCTTAACAGGTAGCTGTTGAATTTTTTTCCCTTTAAGTACTTGAAAACTTAAAGAGGACCATCTCCCTAGTGGATTCATTCAGTGAGGCAGGTACAAATGATTCTTAAACTGGGGCGGGACACCTCACTTCTTCACCCCTCGAGAGCTTTGAGGCTGTCTGGCCTTGGTCCTCCATATCCCTCATGCCTCCAAACACTGCTCTCCCTCGCCCAGAGAAGGCAAAAGACAATTTTAATTCTTTATTTGAAACAAACAATTCCAGAGACAGAAGGTTAGTCATGACAACAGCTTCTCACTACAACACAAGGGTGGGCATGGCTCACTGAAGGGATAGGCCAGACGCCTCAGAACAATATATACAATTTAAACAGTGGCTAAACTGGTGACAGTTATAAAAACACAAAAAGGAGGCAGGGGAACAGCAAAGCCACAGGGAAAGAACTGGGTACCCCCTTTGCTGGACACTAACAGTTTTCTGGAGCTACAAAGGCAAGATGGGGAAGAGAGATGGAGGCAGTGGGGGCAGGACCCCTGCCCACAGCTCCTCACCCATCCTTTGACCACAGATCCCATCCTGCATGACCTGGGGCCCCCATAGGCTTGGCCTGGCTCTTAACGATGGGGGAGGAACAAGGGTGGGGCACCCAGCCCCAGTCCAGATCAGAAGGTAGTTTTTGCCTTGGGAAACTCTGTCCACTGAACTAAAGGGAGGCAGTTACAGAAGGGGGGCTAAGCATGTTGACATCATGGCTCATGCCAACCTAAGATGGCAGAGAGAGACAAACACATAAACCAAGGGGACAGGAGTCAGCTCTCCGTACTTAGAGTCATTTTCTGCCTTTAAGGAAAAGAAAGCATTCAGAAGTTTGTTTTTTTTTTAAACTTGCAGCACCAAGGCTTGGTGCTTGCAGGGGTGGGGAGGGGGTTCCAACCACCAGTTATCTTATGGGAGGGGAAGATGATCTAATAAGCTCTGTGTTTTAGGTAGATGGTCCCCTCATCACTTTCAGAGTTTCTTTCAGATCATTCATATAAGACCCTTCAGCATGGTACCAGAGAAGAGTAGAGAAAGCAGTGGACACAGGCAGAAAAGGCAGCTGGGCTCTTCCCTTGGCCACACCTAGGAACTGGGGAGCTTTACCTATGCGGGATTGGTCAGGAAACCCAAAGCCAACAGGATCACCAGAGCTAGTAACCCCCTATCCAGGGTCTGGCCCCAGGAGAAGGGGTTTGCTCTGAAGCATAAAGAAAATGGCCTCGCCGCGTTTTGCCCATCACTGGGAGCCCAGCCCCAGAGTACAGAGGACTGGGGCCCTGTGGTTGTCAAGTGGCATGGATGAAGGTAAAAGCCAGGGGTTCCTAGGGAGGGCAGGGAATGGATGAGGGCAGTCGAGGCCCCTCAGAATGAGTAGCATTGGTTCCTGGGCCAGTCGCCCTGTGGGACGCGTCCCAGGACAGATACTGGTGTGAGAGACGGACATGGATAGCACACGGGCTCAGTCAAGGTCTTCCTCCCCAGGACGACCCAGCTCCTCATAAATCTCACGCACAGCCAGAATGCGGTTGAGCATACTCTCCAACATGCTGCGGTCCATGGGGATGACAGAATACCAGAGAGGTGACTCAGCGATGCAGGACCGCTCAGGTTGCAGGTAGAAGACATCGTTGCGAGTCCGGAGGCTTTCAGGACTGCAATGGTAAGGACAGTGGGGGTGGGGGAGGGGTGGTAGGATAGAGATCAATACCAGGGCAAGGCGGACCCCTGGAGTCCCCATGCTGATGCCATTCCTGCAAACCCTCCAACTCACCATTTCGAGAGATAGAATTCATAGAACTTGACAGGGCAGCGGAGGGGATTCATGCGGTTCTCACGCTGCTCTAAGATAGGGGCTTCATCTTCTCTCTTCCGTTTCCCAGGACCCGTGTCTACAGAGGAGGCAAATGACCCAGAGTCATCAAAAGTGCAGTGGCAAAAACCACCACTCCAAGAGCATGGTCCAGGGCACAGAAGGCCTGAGGACACCAAATACAGCCTCAAAGAGAAATAAAGGCAGAAGTAGTCGGTCAGTCTCCCCACACCAAGCAGACATTCTGTAGGGGTGAGGGGTTTGCTCTGCAGGCCTCCCTGGTTCTCACCACCAAAGCCTCTCTTTATAATCTCTCCCAAATTGATTTCCTAAAGAAGTCACCTCAGAAGTTATGCACACATGCTCATAAGACAGGCCCTGCCAGCAAGGCCAGGCTGACCTTCCAGGATAGAGAAGTAGCAACAGTGCCAGCCCCAGCACATGAGTCCCAGTGGAACCCCAGTGGAAGCTCGGGTCCAAAGCAGGGACCTTGGAAACTGCTCTCAGATGGCATGGCACTCCAGGGCCAGAATGGAAATCAAGGTGCAGTCTCTGCCATGCCCAAAGAACAATGGAGAGCCTCTTCTGCACACTGGCAGCTCTCCCCCACAGCCAAACACACCCAACAGCTTTCCTACCTAGCTTCCCTTGGCCACACCACCTGCCCCCAGAAAAAGTAAATGACCTTGAACTGAGGAAAGCCAGGAAACAGGCAGCTGAGCGACCTCCTATTTATGCAAGAGCCACTGCTGGGGCAGGTGGCAGGGCCAGCTGTTCATACTGGCTCTGTGAACATGGGGACCAGGGACGGAAGGGTAGGGAAGCAAAGGAGTGGGCCAAGCTGGTGGGGATGGTGTAGCATGGGAGCAGAGAGCAGGCAGGGATAAGGGGGTGGGCACAGCCTCATACCTCGCCCTTTTCTCTGGCGGACCGGGGCGTAGTAGCGGATGCTCACCACCTTGGTGGTACCCCGGGGGGTGGTACACTTGCGGGACTGGCGGACCACATTGGTGAAAGAGAGCTGCATGTGTTCCTCCGCTGTCTGCAGCCCAAAAAACTTAGTGTTGAAGAACATGAGGGTGTTGAGGAGGACAAAGGGCGAGTAGACCCCCAGTTGCTTGCACTCCCAGAGGTGCTCTTCCTCCACCCGGGAGAACACAGTATCTGCAACAGTCAAGGGGAAGGGGCCAGTGAGAAGTGATAGTGACTGGACCACCACCCACACCCAGCCACTTCTGACCCCGGATAACCCGCTCACAAGCATTTCCCATGCTGTACCCTTTAGGTAAGTGGCCACTGCATGTAAGAGCCCCTCCCCCATACTCTGCTAGAGTAGAGACAGAACTGGATTTTTTTTTCTTTATAAGTAGGCTGTACGTCCAGCATGGAGGTGGAGTCCAACGCTGGGCTTGAACTCACGACCCTGAGATCAAGACCTGAGCTGAGATCAAGAGTTGGACATCTAACTGAATGAACTACCTAGGCAACCCAAACTGGATTTTTTCATGGTTTCCACCTGCATTTGGGGCCTCTCGCATCACCCTCAAGTTATAGGCAGGTAGATGTAAATCTCGAGTGGTCCCACAATGCCTTCTTTTCTTTCCTCACTTACCAACCAAACCTAGGCCACCTTTTTCAGACCCAGAGATAGGCTCTTTAGACCTAAGTCACATCCAAGGATGGGGGCTCTGGCTCCTTTAGCTCTAAACCCTGAGGCCTCTGGTATATAACTCCTCCCCTCCGACCCTTTGTAAAGAGTGGCAGACCAAGGAACCCAGGAACCCTTGGAATGGCATATTGAAAAACTGTGGAGGAAAGGGCATAGGGGTTGCTATGTCTCTGTCCCTTACTGTTGGGGAGGAGTGTGGGCTGCCAAGTGCTCAGAGACTTGTTGAGTTCTTGAACGAAAGTCAGGTAGTAAAGGTCCGTGAAAATATTCACCATTCGGTTATTTTCCAGCAAGTACTGAAGAAAGAAAACCAGACATACATACAAAAGCTAGACTCTAGGTTCTAGAGGAAAGACATGATGCTGAAGGCCCCAGGCATGGCGCCCTTGGTGATGAGGAGGCAGTGGGAGAAACAGCTGCTTGGTTATCGGACCCAGAATGTTCTTTCCTGAGGACACCCACCACTCTGAGGTACTGGGGCCTTGCTAGAAGAGGAGGGAGTTTGGAGATGTGTCAGAGCTGGTTCTTCACCAGCCCAGCCCCCCTCCGTCACACAATGCACAGCCCACCTCTCTCAGTGGGAACTAACCATCACCACCACCACCCGACTCAAGAAACCTGGCTCTACCCATCCTTCCCTTTGTAGGATGGGTCTGAGGATTACCGAGGGGGCCTGCTCAGGGTAAGATACAGTGTGAGGAACAGGGAGTGGGACAGAATCATTTCTGGTGGGACCCTGCCTCCTCTGTGGAGAATGATGGCAAGTTAGGCGGTGTGGAAGGGGTACCTGTTGGATGCCAAGACACAGATAGTAGATACTATCAGGTTCATATCGTTCACCATTGGGTCGAGTGATCTCTCTCACAAACTGGGCCAGACCATAGTTGAGTTCAGCAGCTGAGCAGGCCAGAATATCCTCTTTGATACGCATAGGTTTGGCTGCAGTGATATGCAATAGAGGTGGATGGGATTAAGAAAATTGCACATGGAGAATTGCACTTAGCTCCATTGTTAATCCTTTCATCCCTTAGTCACATCCAGCTCCAGAACAAACCCATCAATCTCAAAGAAAAATAAAAAGAAAGAGGAAAAAAAAGCCCTCAGCCTTGAAACCTAGATGGCCTCTCCCCTTATTCTATAACTCCAGCTTTTCCCCATCTTCACAGGATATCCTTGGGTGGTCACAGCCTTATCCTCTAGACACTCTTATGTCCTCAGCTGAATCACAGCACTGGCCCTCCTCTTCCTCTCCCCACTCTCCTCCCCATAGGGTACCTTCCTCCACTTCCACCCTCTCTGCCCCGGTACTTACGGCCAAAACGCAGCTCATCCCCCTTGCTTGTTTCTCCATTGGCATACTTTGACTGTACCCAGCACTTCCAAGCATTGACACCGTATGAGTAGTTGAGTCCAGTACAGCTAGGCTGGCTGCTCATGGAGTCCCGGGAACAGCTCTCTGAAAGCACCAGCCGCTTTTGACCCTGGACGGGGAGAGAGAAGAGAGGCGTGACTGAGGCAAGGCCCAGGCACCATGGAAGCTAGTTAGGATAGCGTGGACCACCAGGGAAGCTGGGGATTGGTGTAAGAGCACAGCCAGCCTCCAGAGCACAGAGCCCCAGAAACAGCCCTGGTGACCTCGTGAACTGGGGAAAGAGAAAGTTTGGCTATTTCTTGGTTCTCATGATGGTAGAGAACGGAGGCCAGGGCAGTCAAACTAAGGCTGCTGGCTTGGCTATGAGATCCTCTCCCAAGCTCTTTGAGCCTCCTCCCCTCTTTGGTGGATCCAGCACCCCAACCCTCACCTTCCTCATGGTGCGGGGAAGATCTTGTTCAGCAGACACATCCTCGGGCCCTACAAGGCCACAATCAAACAGGAAGTCTACACTAGGGTTAATGTCCAAAGGATCTGTGAAGAGAGAAAAGGAAGAAGAAATTCAATTTTTAAGATCTCAACCCAGAGGTGAGCCTCCCACTTGCCCACCTGGAGGTGAGCCTCCTACACAGCTTCACGGTCTGCAAGAAGAACCAGCAAAGTCATCCCAAGAACACGCTCAGGGGCACACAAACACCAAAACTCATGACGATGGGAGTGTTCATAACACTACTGAGCTGCACACTTAAACATGGGTAAGATGGTAAGTTTTAGGTTCTATGCCTTACCATGACTGAAGAGAAGTGCAAGACCCAACTGTAAAATGGCATACCTGTCAGTACCTGTTGCAGTAAGTCCCCAGGAGAGCCTTTCGGCCCCAGGTCACAAAGAGCACTGTTTAAGGTCATGCTCAGGTCGCCTGATGGCACAGAATGCTACTGTATTCACTGGACACACTTTGCATTCTACTTACTCTTGGGGAAGTCCGCCTCCAAATCTTGCCCAGGCTCATCCAAGACATTGGCCATCTTGACGGCCATGGCTAGGACATCATCTCGAGCTGGCCCAAACAGGTCACAGTCTTCCAGAAGCCCCTCTGCACTCTGGTTGCTCACAAGATCTGGGAGGCGGAGAAGGTGGCTTAATCACCGCAACTCCTACCCAGTGATGTCACAGGCCTTCAGGGGCTGCTCCCAACTACTCCCTAGTCCCGGGAAGGCACCATGATCACCACGCTCCACCCCCTGAGGCTGAGAAAGACTGGTAGCACCCTGTGTCCCTCATTACCACCATCCATGGCATACCACAAAGGTCAGATGAGGCCTTGTCTAACTCCTCAGCCTCTGCAATCATTTCTGCCATAGCCAGGATGTCGGCCTCCAAGGGGTTGGAAGGGATCTTCACCTTCAGCTCCTCGATGGTCTCCACAATCTTGTCTGTGCTCTCCAAGGTAGTGGGTAGGAACATGGGCACGGGTACCTGGAGGCACACATTCCAACTAGCCACCAATAACCGGCAGCGGCAGGTGGTGGGTGGGGGCAGCTGGCAGAGTGTGGAGGAGGGTAGGTCTTGGTCCTGAAGTGAGTAGAAAAAACCGCGGCCGAAGGGCAGGAAGAATTACCGGGATGGGCATTGAGAAAGGCACCGGGACTTTCTGGCAGTACAGATGCATAGGCACTGGCACGAAGATGGGCACTGGGATGGGCAGCACAATCACCTGGGGCTTCCACTCTTCTGCTGACAAGAGAGGGGGTCTGCTCAGAGCCCCTGCCAGATCTATCACAGCTGGCCTGGGACCTGATGCTTGCTCGTTGCCCCAAAAAGCTCTAACACCCACTCAGCGTGACAAACCTGCCCTCGCACCAAAGGTTGAGAGATAACTCTATGGATCTAGGACAACTATATGCACCATACCTCAGCCACCTTAAAAAAAAAAAAACCTTTATCTGGTTCCTGAGCACAGGACTGGAGACCTAGGACTACAGAATGCACAGCCCACGATGTCTAGGTACCCCAGCTCACCTGTTTGACTCCCTTTGGACTTCATCTCCACCTTGCAGGAAACCCCCCGATTCTGCATCAGTGGCTTACACATGGCAGCTTTGTTTTTGCGGGGTGTTGCTGGGGGCGGTGGGGGTGGAGGAGGGGTGGAAGCAGTAGGAGACGTTCGGGTCTTTGCAGGGATCTGCAGAGACAGGAATGTCAGTGCTGCCAACTCACCAAACTTTCTTCTGAGGCCATCCAACCCCTCGGCTTTGGCCCTGACCTTGCCCAGATTCCCATTTTCCTCTGGGGTCTTCACTGTATTGCTGTTCTCCACTTTGGTTTGAGACGGTGTCTGGGGCTTTGACTCAGACGAATGACCTATAGATCAAAACAGATAGGGGCGCCTGGATGGCTCAGTCAATTGATCGTCTGCCTTTGGCTCAGGTCATGATCCCGGGCCCTGGGATCAAGCCCCTCAGTAGGCTCCCTGCTCAGTGGGGAGTCTGCTTCTCCCTCTCCCTCTGCCCCTCCCCCTGCTGTTACTTTTCTCTTTCTCTCTCTCTCTCTCAAATAAATAAATAAAATCTTTAAAAAACAACAACAACAGATGAATGCTTTCATCTGGGGACCTTGCTCTCAGTTCTCCTCCCCTGTTCCAGGAGAGCTCCATTAAGAGCTGCACTAAATGCAAATGGATACCTAGAAAATCCCCTCCTTGCCAGCCCAGATCTAGTCTTTTCTGGGCCCCAGCAATGGGGGCCAAGAAGATTCTTTGCTCCTGGCTGCCAAGAAGACCAAAAAATAGTTTCCCCAAGAACTCACAATTTAAGACCTTCCACGCAGATGACCCTCAAAAGCTTAATCCCCCCGAAGCAGTGGAGGGGCTGAGGTAACCTTCTAGAAACAATGGTCTTCAGTCTCTCTAAAGGTAGAGCTCATGCTGATGCTCCCTTCTCTCGGACAACTAACTACGGTGGCCACATCCCCCATTCCACCTGGGTGGGTTCATTCCCTAAAACACATCCTTGATAGAGACACAGTAGACTCAAACTCTAAGAACCTTCAAACAAGGCTCCCCCTAGTAGCTGCACCATCCAGAAGCTACAAGAGACCACAGTACCAGGAGCTCTGGCCAAGGATGAGATGTAATCATGAGTGGAAGAAAAGAGGGGCCAGGCCCAGGGTCAGAAGGGTCCAGGCCGGTTCTAACAGAGTGTGCCACCCCCACCCGCTGCCTAGGACTCACTGTTCAGAAGGCTCTCAGGCCCACTCTGGGTATCCAGATTGGGTTGGTTCTGCTGGCTGTAAAAGCGCAGCAGACACTGTTGGTTGCAGAAATGACGGATCTGTCCGCGCCAGTGGATGGTCTCCAGCAGCTTCCCCTGGCGCTTACAGGCATGGCACCGAGCAGCCTGGGGGTGTCGATGGGACACGGTCAGATCTGCCTGCTTAAAATGTTCTGGGCCCTTGGCCCCAAGGAGAAGCCATGCTGCTCCCCTTGGGAGATGGGCCGGCTGGAGCCCCCTCCCTGAAGATGGGCCCACTCACCTCCCCCATGTCAGTGCTACAGCCCCTGCTTCCTGCTGCCCTTGTCCCCCTCTCTGACGCACCACACCCCTCACCTTGCAGTACCACAGCAGGTACTTGCTCTTGCAGTCCTCGCTGCAGAAGTCCCAGGTGCTGCCATCCAGTTGCTCGGTAACCCCGCGTTGGCAGGTCTGGGAGCAGTAAGTACAAGTGATACAGCACAGCCCCAGCTTCTTAGTGAAGTCCTGTTTGTACAGCAGCACACAGCCTGGAAAGAGGGCAAGAGGGAGGAGTCCAGAGACACAGAGATCACCTAGGGCCCCGTGAGACCCCACCTTCTCAAGGTGGTCCAAGTAAAAGCTCCCACAGCCTCTCGAGCCCAAAGCCTCTGGATGGACACGGAGGGGAGGGGAGCAGAGGAGATGGGAGGGGAAGAGGAGTGCATTCTGAGCAGAATGTGCCCAGAATGTGCCCCACAGGCCACACTTCGAGCCCTCCCTTCCCTGCCCAGTCCGTGGGAGAGGAGTGAGGTTACAGGGCTCTCTGCCCCTTCCCCACCTCCTTACCTTCGCTGCAGAAGCTCTTCTCCACCCCACTGAATCGGAGTTTCTCATGCAGGAGTTTCTCCTGCCGGCAGTGCTCACACTGGGACACCACACCCCGAAGCCGCTTGAAGTCCTCACAGCAATCCCGGCAGCAGAACTGGAACACCTGGTCCTGAGATGAGGGCACAGGGGCAGGGAGAATAGAGCTGTGACATCTGGGTCTGGTGATAGCCAAGTGGAAAGAGCCCTTCAGACAGATGTCTGGTGGTGTGGCCAGGCCAGACATCATTGTTGCGGGGCGGGGGATGTGCGGGGGTCTTACCTGCCAGTCCAAGACCTCAGGCTTGCCACTGAAGAGGCTGTGGCAGTAGTGACAGCTCAGATGAATGCCCCCCTCGGGGCTTGTGCGCTGGAGGGAAGGAAGACAAGTAAGGGAGGTGTGTGGTGGTGGTGGTGGTGGTGGCGGGGAAGGGTGAGGGGAGTGGGTAGGGCTTGTTCTTTGCTCTGCCCAGGGCTACCTACCCCAATTCTCTCATCCCCATTCTCTGTCACCACACCCTTCTTTAATCCCTGGTCCAGGGTTTGGAGTACCTGGAACTTGGTCCAGCAGCTGGGGCTGCAGAATTGGTAGACTGTGCGATCAACCTTGTTGTAGTAACAGGGGTCAGAGAGGCTGCGGCGGCAGAAGCTGCAGGGTCGGGGAGGGCCTGGGGCACAGAGAGAAAGGGGGAGAGAGAGAGACAGAGAGAGAGACAGAGAGAGAGAGAGACAGAAAGAGAGAGACAGAGAGAGAAAGAGAGAGCACACAGAAGGTGTAAGGCAGGGCAGAGGTGGAACAGGAAACCCACGGGAAGATGTGGCCCGGGGCTGAGGTCGGGTGGCAGGGATTACTTTAGAAGAGGGGAGTATGGGAGGTAGAAGGAAGGCCAGCAGGGGTCTCAGAGAAGAGGGCTTTGCACCTACCAGTGAGCCCTGCCTGCTTCACTTTGTAAGAGGTGGTACAGCACAGGGAACAGAACAAGCTGGTCTTGCCATTACGATCCACATGTGATAGCATCTCAAAGTTCTTACAGAGGGTCTTGCACCAGACACATGGGTACACACGTGTGTTTTTCTGTGAGGATGGGGAAGGAGAGGCTGAGGCTGGATTTGTCCCTTCACTTTTATTTGTGAAATTTGGTAAAACATGAAAGATTTCAGGCATACAAAAAAAAGTATAGGTGATGATATAACAAAGACCTGTGTGTCCACCAGCCAGCTTCAAAAATAAAACATAACAGATACAATTGAAGCCCCCTTTATTTGTTTTATTCCTCCCAACCCTCGACCCTATCAGGCACCTTTATTCGTCACCCGGGAACCGCACCCCCTTCCACAGCCCTCTAACAAACTACTCCCTCGGCCCCACCTTCTTGTACGCCCCCAAGCAGGTTGTGTTGCAGAACCGCTTTTGTTGGCCCTCGTGGAAGAGGAGCTCAGGGCCAGGGCTCCCGGTCTTGGTATAGATGTAAGCCCCGCACTGGTCACAACAGTTGGTTTTCAGTCCCTTGTTGGCGCGGAATTTGGAGAAGCAAGAGTCGCTGCAGAGCCGGTGCACCACGCTGCCATTGCTGACCTCGTGCAGGACCTGCCATACACACACATGCACACCTTGAGCTAGGGCCTGGGCACCACCACCCACCCCAAAGCAAGGATGGCCCACCCCGCCTCACCCTACACCTTCACAGCAGACAGTGGGCCCAGGGACCCCCCAACCTGCACATCAGGCTGCCGACTTGATGGTGAGGTCCCAGGAGGCAAGGAAGGCCGGCTGCATACATCCTGGAGAAGCTCTATCCTCGAATATGCTCCCTCATGATGGCTGCCTCTCCTCCCCACTCCCCTCTTCCACAGGGCCTGGCCCCTGCAGCCCCAGGAGTGCAGGGGCAGGTCAGGGCTAGCCAGGCTCTGCAAATCAGCCCCCATCGAGCTTCCTCACCTCTCCAGTCTTCTGGCATATGCTGCAGCGAGTGGCATCAGCGGGATCCCCAGACTGGGGGATTGGGCGCTGCTGCTGGGCCTCGTACAGGGAGAGACAGACAGATGTACAAAACTCATGGAAGGAGCCTCCTGAACCAGTCTGTGCCACAACGGAGTCCTTGGTGTTCCAGATCTCCCTGGAGGTGGTAACAGGTTTCAGTATTCATTCACTAGGCACCACCCTTTCCTTTCATCAACTCCCATCCCTCCTGGGGGCTGGGGATTGGGTGTTGGGGGACCAATGACCACAATGGGGCCCCAAATATTCTCTACTCTGGTGGGGAGGCTCCCTCCACTGCCTCTCTCCCAGTTCTGCTCTGCTAGGCTCTTGCCAATATGGTCTCTGCCTCACCCAATATTCTCAGCCTGCTCCCTCGCCCTCCCCACACCTGGGGCCTTCACATACTTCTTGCAGAAGGTACAGGTCTTTTTGCCCGAAGGCTTCTTAGAGAAAGTGGTGAGACAGGATGAAGAGCAGAAAAGCTGAGGCAGCCCCTTGCGCTGGTAGGCAGTCTGGCCCTTCTGCAGTGGCGTCCGGCAATGCGCACAGGTCATCTTGGCGCCTACCGCAGAGCGCCCGGCCCTCTGTGCCACGCTTGAGCGTAGGGACATGCGAGGGGAACGCCGGGGCCGGAATGGCACAAAGTCCTCATCGTTGGGGTCATCTACCATGGCATCAGAATCCTCATCTGACACTGGAACTGAGGAGGTGGGGAGAGGGGGCAGGGAGCAAAGGCTGCTGGACCAGGTCTCTGGCCGTCCCCCAGCCACAGGTAGCTCAGCTGATACCGGGTCCCCAAGTGATTCCCCATCCCCCGGGTCCTGCCTTTCCACCCCCACGCCCATTACACTGGTATCTCAAGCCACTGGTGTCACTCTCCCTCAGTTAACTCCAGGATCTCCTGAGAAGGGCATGGGAGGGCTCTGAGTGAGAAGACTCTGAGACAGGGATGGCTCAGCTGAAACAGGAAACTCCATTCTCGCTGCTGTTGTTTTCAATTTCCCCTACTGCCCCTGGTTCCCGTGCCAACCCACGGCAGAGACAGGCACTTCACACTCTGCAGGGCGCAGCACCACAGGAACCAGGGGATCTGTGGCCCGCCACATCCCACATAGTCACACTTCCTCAAGTCCTACTCACTGCTCTCAGTGGAATCCACAACCTCAGGTTTTGGAGGCTCTACTCTTCTAACGCGCTCGCTTCTCTTCTGTACCTTAGAAACACGGGAGGGAGGAAAGCTGACACCAGGGGCAGGCTAAAGGGCCTGCTGCACTAGTGCAGGGTGGGGGGAGTACAGAGATGGGAGGAGGAAAGGAGAATAGGGACCCTTGGCCCAGCCCTTAGGAGGAGGGAAGAAAAGGAGGCTGGACTTTCTCCTTAAGAAGCAGGAGACATAAGAGCTCCCTCCCTCTTCCTAACTCTCCTCACACGCACCCTCCATAGAACAACATCTGGGAGGGAAAATGAAAGGTCTGTCCTTCCCAGAGCTATAGGGGGAACCAGACTCCTTCCAATCCCCTCCCCCCTCACCCTTTCAGGCGGCTTCTCACTCGCCTTCCCAGTCAGGCCGTCTCCTGCAAAGGAAGCAGAAAACAGCCTAAATCTTGAGCTTGCCCTCACTATTCCCTCCCTGGCCCAACCTCTGCCTCCATTCCTGGGGAAAGACTTGCTCAGAACTGAAAGGGAAAACTCAAGTGCCTGTGGCTTCTTGGGGCCCCTCTCAGGGTTACCTCGAGCTCTGCACTAGGGGAGGGGGTGGCTATTCTCCAAGAAAAAAAAATAATCCTAGCCTCCCCACCAGCCTGTCCCAATCATTGGAAGTTAAGTAAAATCAGGTAATGCACATCTTTCATCAGAAAATTTGTAGTTCACTAACAAAAACAAATGCAACCACCCAAATGTAGGGAGGGGGAAGACAGATTAACGTATGGATAGGTTCCCCTGGACTCAGGTGGTTATATAAGCCCTAAGACCCTGGTCACAACCTGGGAGAGGAAGAACAGGGGGAAAATGAGAGCCTCTCAAGTTCAGACTGTCCCTCTGAATTGTATCAGAGACACAATTCCAGGCTCTGCATTTCTCCCATTCCCCTGAAATCACTATACTGTTGGTGGCTCCAGAACCCAGTTATCATTCATCAAACCCAGAAACCCTGCTATCCTCTAGAACAAAATAGCTGCAAAGATCTTAGCACCAAGAAGCAGGGTGTCCTCTCCAAATTCTGAAGGAAGGACCCTGGCACCAACAGCTCACTGGGGTAAGAAAAAGGGAATGTCTCCCAACAAATCCACTCTTCCCAACGCACCCCCTGAAACCTCACCCCTATTCCTCTCCCACAGCCACTGAGCTGCCTCCCTACCCCTACTTTCCTTAATCTTTGCCACACACCCCCTTCCAAACTCCCAACTCCTCTATACTCTCTATATCTCCCTACTCTCATCCCTCCACACTCCTCCTCCTCCTCCAAACATACAACCATGGCCTCCTTATCCCTACTCTCTCACCATCCTGTATTCTCCAGCTGATTAGGCAACCTACCTGGCAAGGAAGGGTGTGCAGGAGGGCTAGGGCCCCCAGGTTTGGTCTGAGAACTGTTGATTCCATCCCCCAGAGTCTCTCCCATTGAAGGGCTGGGGGGACCATTTGGGCTCTGTGGCTGCCCTTGGGGAAGCTCCTCCTCCTGCCCAGGGGAACCCCTTCTCCTTGTAGCTACGTTGGTGGTCTCCTCATCTTCAATATGGGGGGACTGCAGTGTTATTGGCAAATCTGGAGCCAAAGGCTCTAGTAGCCCCTCAGGTGAAGAGGGATTTGCCCCAGCCCCTGGCTCAGGTGGTACCACCTCACGGGTCTGGCCCCCTGGTCCAGGCTCTAGGGTCTGGTCTCCTGCATCCCATGCAAGGGTCCCCTCAGGACCGTGGTCCACCTCTGGGGGGGAGGGGGCTTTATAAAGCAGCCCCCCCAGCCCCAGCAGCTCAGTGGCTCCATCGAGGACTCCAGGGTCTTTTTCCAGGCCAGCGGGGGTGTCAAGCAGGTCCAGGGCTCCTGAGGATGGAGAAGGGCCAGGGGGTGCCCATCCTCGAGTTGGGGCAGTCTGGGATTCCAGTAGGTCCTCTCCAAATTCCATGTCTACTGGGAGGTCTCCAGCCAAGGGCTTCTCTGGTAGGGTCAATGGGTCAAACGGACTGGGGAAATCACTGGGGTCCATGAGGATGACTCGATATGGGCTGTAGATTAGGAGTAGAAGAGGGGGCAGAAGAGGTGGTCTTCGCCAGAATTCCTTCTTATATAGGTTCTGGGACACACCCCATCATCCACTTGATTTCTCAGGAACAGCCCCAACCACAACCGACAAGCATTTCCATCGGCTTTAGTCCGAATGACCACTCCCCCCACCCCATACAGCGCCCCCTGTGGGGAGAGGCGTTCCCCGCCCTGGCCCCGTGCCCACACTCGCCAAGCAGTCCGTCGTTCCACCCTCCCGCCTGTCCCCGCCACCCCACTGCAACTCCCAGTTCCCCTCCCCCCTTACCTTTCACTCCCCCCCAACTCGGGCTGAACGCCCCCTTAGAGTCTCCTAGGGCCTTTGGCACCAAGAGCCTTTCCCACCCCCGCGGTCTCAGTTCCTATCCCCTCCCCTCTCCCCTGGAGCCCCCCAGCTCCCCTGTCTTTACCCACCCTGTCTGGCCCCACCCCCCCCTCCCCGCGTAGCAAGGTCTTCCCTCAGCCCTTCCTTCGCCCCCACAAACTACCCTTCCTAACCCCTCCCCCCCAGTTACCTTTCAGGGTCGCCCACTTCCTCAGCCCCGTCCCCCCTTCCTATTGCTCCCCTAGTCCTCCTTCTCCTGTTGCCCACCCCCCATCTCAGGCATTTACAGGAAGACATTTTGGAGCTACGATCTCTTCTTAGACACCCCCCGCCCCCAGCTACTGCGAGATCCCGCCAGCAGGTTCGGTTCGGCTTGATCAGGCCCGACCCCTACCTGCGGCAGGGTTAGTGTAACGGCTACAAGCCTAGAACTGCAGACAGCGACGGCCCCGCGCTCCTTCTCCACCTCCCTCCCTAGCAGCCGGGACAGGGGTCGCGGCCCCTTTAAATGGCAGCGCCGCTCACAGCGCCCAGCGCTCTGCACCAGGCGGGCGGGCGGCGCCAGCAACCAACCCCATTGGCTGGCTCATGGAGGGGGCTCGCGAGACAGCGCCGGCCCCCGGCGCGAGACTCCCAGCCCAGTGGCCGCCTGGAAATTGCGGAGTGGAGCGTAGTCGTTGGAGATGGAGCTTGAGCCCCCGCCCGGGGCCCCGTTACTTGAGGAGGAAAAGATAGCCTCCGGAGCTTTGAAGCCCGCCCTCGGGAAAGGCAGCACCTCCTCTCCACAGAATGGCCAAGTACACTAACCCACAAAAAATAGATCTACGCACCTGCTTCTCTCACCTGGTTCAAGAGTCTTCTCCCCCTTGCCACCACCCCCCCCCCCGTCACACCCGTGCCCGCCCTACCTCCTAGAGCCCACTCTACCCGTGATCCCCTCCTCTCATTCAAATGGTTCCCGGCCCCCTCCCCCTCCCCGTGTCTCTTCGCTTCCCACTCGTGTTCAACCCTCCAGCGTCCGCACCCCCTCAACAGTGCCTACCTACGCCATGCAGCAGGCGCCTGCCAAGATTACCCTCCCCCCAACCCTACCTCTCCCGGGCCCGCCCCCTGGGCGACTGTTGGGGTAATGAGTGACAGCGGAGTTGGAGGGGGAGGCAGGGACCCAACCCTCACGTGCCCCTCCTTCCCTTGTCTGCAGCCTTGAGCTCCCCTAACCATTCTGAATGTCATAGTTGTGGGGTGTCTCCAGCCACCTAGGGCGGGTTAAATGGCTCTGGCTCAGTGACAATGCCTATGCAGTAACCGTTACAGCCTGATGACCCCAAAACCAGGCCCAGCAAAGATACTCCCCCACTCCCTCAACGGTCTTGGGGTAAGTTCTGGGATGTTCTCCCCGAGTCTTCCTGCAGGAGCTCCCTGCGTTATCTCTTCAGTAGTTTTCCTCACCGAAGCCTATAGCTCCGTTTCCTCCTTTCTCTCAGTGCCTCTCCCTCCCTCCCTCCCTCCCTCCCTCTTTCTGTCCCTGTCTCTTTCCTCCTTCTCTCTCTCTCTCTCTCTCTCTCTCTCTCTCTGCGGGTCTCTTTTTGTCTCATTCTGTCTCTGCCTCTCGTAGGCACAAGCACGCACGCGCGCGCGCACACACGCTTTCCCCCCCCTCCGTCCCCCCCCTTCCCGGATGGTCCTTAGCATGTGGGTGTGGCTGAGGGTGAAGCTTGAGAAGTGGGGTAGGGGGAGGGGGCACTAGCTTTAGGCCTACCGGTTTTTAAAAAAATATGTGTGCCAGGATCCTTTCTCAGTCCCCATTATAGTTAGAGCACTTTGCAGTCCCCGCCCCCTACTTTCCTCTTCCAACCCCTAAGGGCTGGAGAGCTTTTAGTATCTGAGATACTGGAGGAGGCTTAGGCCAGAGGAGAGTCGTGTCACGGATTTAGGAACGCATAGGTTTGCTGTCCGGTGCCTGCTCTAGCTTATCTCTTTGCTCTGGGCCTTCCTTCCCACATTAAGCCTCCCAAGCCTTATAGTCCTAGGGAGTTTTATCCTCCCTTGTCTCATGCACTTTCCCAGACACCTTAATCTTTCCGGGCTCCCCACATGGCCTTGAGATTCTCTTTACTCTCTCCTGTATACAGAGATAAAAGCAAGAGTTTTCCCCTTCAGGTTTCCGAAACCCAGCTTCCTTTAGATTTTAAGGGGTATTCTGTGTACCCATTTCCCACCTTCTGCTTATTTCTATGTCTTTGTACCTCCCCATTTGTTCGACCTCAGTTAATCCACCTCATTCTTTTATATTGCCTGCCCTTCTCAACACATGCTTGGATCCTTGTCTGGTCTGGTTGTGGAGAACGCCTGGTTTCAAGTTGAAGGGGGACAGACTGAGGAGGGATAAATTGTGTATTACTAATTCAGAGGCACTGTGGTTGCATAGAAGTATGTGGGCCCGGGGATCCCTGGGTGGCTCAGCGGTTTCGAGCCTGCCTTTGGCCCAGGGTGTGGTCCTGGAGTTCCGGGATCGAGTCCGGCGTCGGACCCCTGGCATGGAGCCTGCTCCTCCCTCTGCCTGTCTGTCTCTCTCTCTGTCTATCATAAAATAAAAATAAATCTTAAAAAAAAAAAAGTATGTGGGCCCTGAAGTAGACGAGGATTCTGATCTCAATTCTCACTTTTTAGCTGGTTGACTTAGGACAAGTCACTTGTCAAGTCACTAGGTCTTAGTTTTCTCACCTTTAAAACAGAGATAAGAAAGCAATAGAAATGTCCAGTAACGGGATTGGTTAAATCAGTTTTTGTCTCTATTCAGGCAACAGACATACTCATTAAAATGTGGTTACATTAAAAAAAAAAAAAGAACCAATGGCAGCACAGCACAGACCATCTTTAGGGCAGTGAGACTATTTTGTATGGTACTATTATAATGATGGATGCATGTCATACATTATCAAAACTCATAGAATGTACAACACCAAAAGTAAACTCTATGTAAACTATGGGCTTTGCATGATAATGGTGTGTCACCCATTGTAACAAATGTACCATTCTGGTAAGAGCTGTTTAAGGAGGGAGGCTGTGCCAGGAGGGTGGGCATGGGGTGCAAAGGGAATATATGAGAACTCTGTACTTTCAGCTCACTTGTGCTGTAAAACTAAAACTATTCTAAAAATAGACTTTAGTCTATTAAAAGAACTGACACACAAAAATGTTCCTGATATGTTACATTTTTTACTTTTGTTTTTGAGAAATCTCTACACCCAATATGGAGCTTGAACTTACAACCCTGAGATCAAGAGGCCTGTGCTCTACTGACTGAGCCAGCCAGATGTCCCCATGTTACATTGTCTAAAAAGGAGTTAAAATATGATGCTAACTTTGTACAGAAATCCTATATACAGTTGACCTATGAACAACATGGGTTTCAACTGCATGGGCCCACTTGTACATGAATTTTTTCCAATACTGTATAGTACTGTAAAGTGTATTGTCCTTTCCTTATGATTTTCCTAATATTTTCTTTTATCTAGCTTACCTTATTGTAAGTGTACAGTATATAATACATATACAAAATATGTGTTTATCAACTATTTATGTTATTGGTAAGGCTTCCTGGTCAACCATAGTAGTTAAGTTTTGGGGGAGTCAAAACTTATATTTGAATTTTCAACCACAGAGTGGTCAGCACCCCTACCACCTTGTTTTTCAAGGATCAACTGTACATGTATACATGGAAAAAGACTGGAAGGAAATACTGGAGATAATACCTCAAAGGAGTGCTATTAAGTGGGATGTACACCTTTGTGACATATAGCAGGTTTCCTTTTTTTAAATTTTTATTTATTTATTCATGAGAGACACACACACAGAGAGAGGCAGAGACACAGAGGAGAAGCAGGCTCCATGCAGGAAGCCCGATGTGGGACTCGATACCGGGACTCCAGGATCACACCCTGGGCCGAAGGCAGGTGCGAAACCGCTGAGCCACCCAGGATCCCCTATAGCAGGTTTTCAATAGATACTGCTTCATAGATTACTATTATCATTATAAAATAAATATATCTGACTTCATGCATGGTCTGGGACTTTGCACTCTGAAACCTTAATATCCTTAAAATAAATAAATAAATGTATTTTGGTCTTTGACTAAGCCAAGAGTGCCCACAGTTGATAGGTCTGAATATGTATCAGCCATAGATGAAAGGCTGTAATATAGAATAGAGTGGGGAGTTGGTTAAGAATGTGGCCTGCAATTCAACACTTTCATTTTTGGCCTTGCTAGTTATCACATAGTACTCAATTCTATTACTTGTTATTCATCATTTATAAAGCACCTAAGTGCTGCAAGCACTATAAGACAGGTAAAAACTCAATCCCTGTCCTCATGAGAGCTCCTTAATTTTAATTATATATATATATATATATATATATATATATATATATATATATATATACATGTTTTCTGTTTACAAAAATAAATGTTCGGGGATCCCTGGGTGGCTCAGCGGTTTAGCGCCTGCCTTTGGTCCAGGGCGCGATCCTGGAGTCCCGGGATCGAGTCCCGCGTTGGGCTCCTGGCATGGAGCCTGCTTCTGCCTCTCTCTCTCTCTCTCTCTCTCTCGCTATCATAAATGAATGAATGAATAAATAAATAAATCTTTAAAAAAATAAATGTTCACTGTAAAAATTTGGTAAAATATAAAAAGTCTGAAGAAAAAAGCATTAATTACTTGTATCCTACCTATTAAATCTGGATATGACCACTGTTCTTTTTTGATATATATCTTTCTAGTCCTTTTTTGCATACATGTTTTTTGCAAAATTGGAATTCTCTTGCACAACATGTTCTACAACACAACTGTAATGACTGTATTATTTCATCATTTGGATGTACCATGATTTTTTAAATTAATTACTGCTGGATGTCAAACTTTTATTTTTGCACCACAGTCAAGCCTACATATAACTTAGTCAAACAAATGGAAGTACTATTTGGCAATCATTTGATTAGAGTGAGGTTCACTCTTTAGAACAACAGTGGAAGCACATGGATTCTCCTTTAATGTTTTATACCATTCTGAAGTACCCTGGAATGAAGAAAAGGAAATATGTATTTAGGGAGACATTGAGGAAATGCTAGACTGTGAGCTCTTCAACCACAGAGACCAGTTTTCATTCATCTCTATCTCCGGCATCTACCATACTCCCGATAGATACTCTATACATGTTTATTGGATGAATTGATAAATGGGTGAATAAAGGACAGAGAGAGGGGGGAAAAGCCCCAATGAACTCAAATTGCAGTAATACTTCTATGATGTAAGGCTTAATAAGGGCAAAGATAAAAGTGAAACAAGAGAAGAGAAAAGGCAGAAGGCAAAAATAAGGAATCTTCATCTTTCTCTTTAAAAGGGATTAGTATATGGGGATCCCTGGATGGCTCAGCGGTTTAGCACCTGCCTTCAGCCCAGGGCGTGGTCCTGGAGTCCCCTGATCGAGTCCCCTGATAGAGTCCCCTGATCGAGTCCCACATGGGGCTCCCTGCATGGAGCCTGCCTCTCCCTCTGCCTATGTCTCTGCCTCTGTGTGTGTGTGTGTCATGAATAAATAAATAAAATCTTTAAAAAAAAATAAAAGGAATTAGTGTAAACTTGCAACTATATGGTCAATTAATCTTCAACAAAGCAAGAAAGAATATCCAATGAGAAAAGGAGAGTGCTGGGGAACCTGAACCACTTTCTTACACCATACACACACACACACAAAAATCAAAATGGATTAAGTATCTAAGTGTGAGACCTGAAACCATAAAAATCCTGAAGAGAGCATGCACAGTAACCTCTTTGACATAGGCTGAGGCAACCTTTCCTAGATATGTCTCCTGAGGCAGGGGAAACAAAAGCAAAAATAAACTATTGGAACTACATCAAAACAAAAAGCTTTGGCACAGCAAAGGAAACAATCAACAAAACTAAAAGGTAACCTATAGAATGAAAGAAGATATTTTCAAATGACATATCAGATAAAGGGTTAGTATCCAAGATCTATAAAAAAGAAAACTTATCCAACTTAACACCCAAAAAACACAATCCAATTTAAAAATGGGCAGACGACATGAACAAGCATTTTTCCAAAGAAGACTTGTAGATGACCAACAGACAGGTGAAAAGATGTTCAGGGAAATGCAAATCGAACTATAATGAGATACCACCTCACACCTGTCAGAATGGCTAAAATCAACAACACAATAAACAACTGGTGCTGTCGAGGATGTGGAGCAAAAAGAACCCTCGTGCATTCTTGTTGGGAATGCAAACTGGTGCAGCCACTGTGCAAAAACAGTATAGAGGTTCCTTAGGAAGTTAAAAATAGAACTATCCTAGCATACGACTCTTGGGGTGGTGAGTTCAAGCCCCACATTGGGTGCAGAACTTGCTTAAAAAAATAGAACTACCATATGAAAATTAAAAATAGACTACCCTATGATCTAGTAATCACAGTACTGGGTATTTACCCAAAGAATACAAAAACACTAATTCAAAGGGATACATGCACCCTATGTTTACAGCAGCATTATTTACAATAGCCAAGATACGGAAACAGCCCAAGTGTCCATCCATTGATGAATGGGTAAAGAAGATTTGGTATATATACATACAGTGGAATATTATTCAGCTATAAAAAAGAATAAAATCTTGTCATTTGCCATGACATCGATGGAGCTAGAAAGTATAATGCTAAGCAAAATAAGTTAGAGGTTGAGTTAAATAGGTTATGGGGATTAAGGAGTGCCCATGCTGTGATGAGCACCGGTTGACATATTAAACTATATTGTACACCTGAAACTAATATAACACTGTATGTTAACTAACTGGAACTAAAATTTTAAAAAGAGAGGGATTACTGAAATGTAGTGAAAAGGCACCTACCTATTCCTCCTTATCAGCAAGCCTAGTTGTGAGAGTCTAACCTACTAGTGTGCTTCTGACTAAACTCCCCTCTTTAACATTCCCTCTGTCCTGTCCAAACCTCTCTCCCAACTTTTTTAAGTTTTATTTATTTATTCATGAGAGACACAGAGAGAGGAGGGGCGCAGAGACACAGGCAGAGGGAGAAGCTGGCTCCATGCAGGGAGACGCGGGACCGATCCCGCGTCTCTAGGACCAGTTCTGGGCCGAAGGCAGCGCCAAACCGCTGAGCCACCCAAGCTGCCCTCTCTCCCAACTTTGGAGGCAACATATCCCAATTTCCTCCACATAAGGTAAACTGACTTTATGAGACACACCCTAGGATCTAGGTGGGTTCCAAGGTCTCTACAGACTTTCTGCTATGGCACTATAGCTTGGGAAATCAACTCAGGTTAATGATACTTCTTTAAATCCCACTTACATTTTTAAAATTTTTTTTAAAGATTTTATTTATTTACTCATGAGACACACACACACACACAGAGGCAGAGACACAGGCAGAGGGAGAAGCAGGCTCCACGCAGGGAGCCCAACGCGGGACTCGATCCCCGGTCCCCAGGATCACACCCCGGGCTGAAGGCGGCGCTAAACCGCTGAGCCACCCACACTTACATTTTTTTTTTAAATAAGAGCTTTATTAAGGTAGAATTAATATATTATATGATTTTCCCATTTAAAGTGTGTAATTCAGGGGCACTGGGGTGTCTCTGGTTGAGCGTCTGCCTTTGGCTCAAGTCATGATCTCGGGGTCCTGGGATCAAGTCCCACATTGGACTCCCCTTAGGGAGCCTGCTTCTCCCTCTGCCTATGTCTCTGCCTCTCTCTCTCTCTCTCTTTCTGTGTCTCTCCTTAATAAGTAAACAAATACAAATAATAATAATATGTATAATTAAATGGATTTTGGTATATTCACCAATAAGTGCAAAATTACCACAACTTTTAAAAAAGATTTTATTTATTCATGAGAGACACAGAAAGAGAGGCAGAGATACAGGAAGAGGGAGACACAGGCTCCCCACAAGGAGCCTGATGTGGGACTCGATCACACCGAGCCAAAGGCAGACACTCAACAGCTGAACCACCCAGGTATCCCCAGTTACCACGACTTTACGTTTTCATCATTTTATTTTTTATTATTTTAATTCCAGTGTAATCAACATATAGTGTTGTATTTGTTTCAGGAGTACAGTATAGTGGATTCAACAATTCTATACATTACTCAGTGCTTATTAGGATAAGTGTACTCTCTTTTATTTTTTTATTTCTTTTTTTAAAGTGTACTCTTTTAGAGAGAGAGAGAGAGAGGGCAAAGGGAAAGAGAGAATCTCTTTTAAAGATTTTATTTATTTTGACAGGGGAGGGGCAGAGGGAGAGAGGGAGAGAGAGAATCCCAAGCAGATTCCATGCTGAGTGCAGAGCCTGATGCAGGGCTGGATCTCATGACCCCCGAGACCACAGCCCTAGCCGAAATCAAGAGACAGACACTCAACCAACTGAGCCACTCAGGTGCCCTGAGAGAGAGAATCTTGAGCAGGCTCCATGGGCAACACGGAACCCGACACAAGGTTTGATCTCATGACCCTGGGATCATGACCTGAGCTGAAATAAAAAGTCAGACGCTTTTTTAAAAAAGATTTTATTTATTTTTCAATTTTTATTTATTTATTTATGATAGTCACAGAGAGAGGCAGAGACATAGGCAGATGGAGAAGCAGGCTCCATGCACCGGGAGCCCGACGTGGGATTCGATCCCGGGTCTCCAGGATCGCGCCCTGGGCCAAAGGCAGGCGCTAAACCGCTGCGCCACCCAGGGATCCCAATCTTATTTATTTATTCATGAGAGACACAAAGGCAAAGACACAGGCAGAAGGAGAAGCAGGAGAAGCAGGCTCCATTTGGGGAGCCTGATGTGCGACTGGATCCCAGGTCTCCAGGATCACGCCCCTGGGCTGAAGATGGCACTGAACCACTGAACCACCTGGGCTGCCCAAGAGTCAGACACTTAACTGACTGAGCCACCCAGGTGCCCCAATAAGTGTACTCTTAATCACCTTCACCTATTTCACCTATCCCTGCCCTGCCCACCCCCACCCCCCATCAATTTGTTCTCTATAGCTAAGAGTCTATTTTTTGGTTTCTCTCTCTTTTTTATTTTATTTATTTTTTTAAAGATTTATTTATTTATTTATTCATGAGACACACACACACACACACACACACACACACACACACACACACACACAAAGGCAGAGACACAGGCAGAAGGAGAAGCAGGCTCCATTTGGGGAGCCTGATGTGCGACTCGATCCCGGGTCTCCAGGATCATTCCCTGGGCGGAAGGTGACGCTAAACCGCCGAGCCACAAGGGCTGCCCACTCTCTCTCTTTTTGCCTTTGTTTTGTTTCTTAAATTCTACATATGAGTGAAATTTTACGGTATTTATCTTTCTCTGACTGGTTTATTTTGCTTAGCATTATACTCTCTAAATCCATCCATGTCATTGCAAATGGTAAGATTTCATTCTTTTTATGACTGAATATTTTGTGTGTGTGTGTGTGTGTGTGTGTGTGTGTGTATACCACATCTTCTTTATTCATTTATCTATCAATGGACACCAAGGTTGCTTCCATAATTTGGCTACTATAAATAATGCTGTTATAAACATGGAGGTGCATGTATCCTTTTGAATTAGTGGGGTTTTTTTTTATTCTTTGGATAAACACCCAGTAGTGTGATTACTAGATCATAGGTTAGTTCTATTTTTAATTTTTTAAGACTTTATTTATTTATTCAACAGAGAGAGAGAGAGCACAAGTAGGGGGAGCGGCCGGCAGAGAGGAGAAGCAGGCTCCCAGAGGAGCAGGGAGCCCCATTCAGGGCTTGATCCCAGCACCCTGGGATCATGACCTGAGCCTAAGGCAGACACTTAAGCAACTGAGCCACCCACGCACCCCTATTTTTAATTTTTTGAGGAACCCCCATACTATTTTCCACAGTGGCCACACTGGTTTGCATTCCCACCTATTTTCATCATTAAAAAAAAGAAAGCTGTATTCTTAAGCTATATTCTCCCATCCTTCCATCCCCCATAGCTTTATGCAAGCACCATTCTACTTCCTGTGCCATAGATTCACCTATTCAAGACATTTCATATAAATGGAATCACATAATATGTGGTCTTTTGTGACTGGCTTTTTTCACTTAGCATAATGTTTTCAAGGTTCATCCACATTGTAGCATGTATCAGAATGTGTTCCTTTAATGGCTGAATAATATTCCATTGTATGGATATACCATATTTTGCTTATCTATTCATCATTTGATGTATTTGCCTATTATGAATAGTACTGCTATGAACATTTGTATACACAATTTTTTATGTGAACATATGCTTTTAGTTCTCTTGGATAGATAACTAGGAGTAGAATTTCTGAATCATGTGGTAAGTTTGTGTTTAATTGTTTGAGGAACTGCCAGACTATCTTCCAAAGCAGCTGCAAAATTTTATATTCCCATCAGCAGATTTCTAGTTTCTCACATTCTTGCTAGCACTTGTTATCTGGTTAATCAAAGTTGATTTATTTAGATCTTCTTGAATTTCTTCCAACAGCATTTTGTAGTTTTCAGAGTGTAACTTTTACAGTTTAGTTAAATTTGTTCCTAAGCATTTTATTCCATTTCATGTTATCAATGGAATTGTTTCCTAATTTCATATTCTTTTTTTCCCCAAAGATTTTATTTATTTTTTTGATTGAGCACAAGCAAGGGGGAGCATCAGGCAGAGAGAGAGGGAGAGGGAGAAGCAGGCTCCCCACTGAGCAAGGAGCCAGACAGGGGGCCCTATCCCAGGACCCTGGGATCATGACCTGAGCTGAAGGCAGATGCTTAACCGAATGAGCCACACGGATGTACCATTAATTTCATTTTCAAACTGTTCACTGCAAGTGTACAGAAATACAATTTACATTTGTATATTGATCTCGTATCCTGCAGCCCTGCTGAACTCATTTATTAGTTCGGACTTTTTTTTAGTAGATCCCTTAGGGTTTTCTATATACAAGATCATGTCATCTGCAAATAAAGATTGTTTTATTTCTTCCTTCTCATTTTAGATACCTTTTATTTTTTTTTCTTGCCAATTTCCCTGGTTAGACATTGAGTCCAATGTTGAATACAGGTTGCTTTACTTATAGCTCTCAATACATTCTTGCATACTAGGTTGTTCACTTTCTCTTTTTTTAACTTTCTTTTGATTTATGTTTCCTGATTATTTAGTTACTTGGTAATTTATTGAGGACAGAAATCATCCTTAGTACTAATACCCCCCCATATTACTATGTTCAATACTTTGTAAGTATTCAGTAAATATTATGTGATTGATAATAATAATTATAAAATGTTGACCTCTCAGAGCCTTGCTTGAACCCTTTTCCTCTATTGCTTGGCCGGTTCTTCTCACCTTGAACTTGACCAAAACTACACTGACTCACTCCCCACCCAACCCACACAATGGTGCTCAGCTTCCTGTTTCCTATCCTTGTTAGGGGCACAACCAGACAACCAGGTACTACTAACAGAAACCTGGGAATCATTCTAATCTTCTACTCCTTACCCCCTCCATTTAATTGGTTATTAAGTCCCCTTGATCCTGCCTTCTACATATTTGGATTCGGTTTCCTCTTCTCTATCCCTACAACCACTGTCTTAGTTCAGGCTTTCCTCATTTTATTCCTGGAATTATTGTTATTGGATTCCAACTGGTGTCCCAACCTCCTAGCTTCTCTCCTCCAATATTTCCCACCCACTGTGGCCAGGGTGATTGTGGGAAGTTTAATAACAGCCACCAAAAGATATCCCTGCCCTAATATCTGGAGCTTGCTAATGTTGCCTTGCATGGCAAAAAAGTAGGACTTTGTGAATATGATTAAGGTAAGGATCCTACAATGGGGAAATCATCCAAGTGGGCCCTAAATTTAATAACAAGTGTTCTTATAGGAGAGAAGCAGAGGGAGATTTGACATGCAGAGGAAACGGCATGTAACCATGGAGGCAGAAATTGGAGGGATGTGGCCACAAGCCGAGGAATGACAGCAACCACCAAGAACTGGAAGAGACAAGACTCAGTCTTCCCTAGGGTCTCATAAGAGATCCTGAAGAATCATGGCCCTGCCCATACTTTGATTTCATCCCAGTGATACTAATTTCAGACTCTGGCTTCCAGAACTGTGAGAGAATACATTTCTGTTATTTTAAGCCACCTACTCTGTGGTAATTTTTTTACAACAGCTTCAGGACAGTAATACAGTATTCTTTCTGAAGTTCAAACCTATCATACACAGAAATAATTTATTCTCCTTGTCTCTCAGTGTCTTTGTCTCTCTTGCTTTCTATAAATACATACATAAGTAAACAAATATATAACTACACACACAGAAGTGCACATGCACATGTGTCTGTGATAGTCTAGAAGAAAATATACCAAAATATTAACACCGATTATTCTATTATGGGATTATGATTTTCATACTTCTCTTGTTTCTGAGTTTTCAATAAGCATATATTACTTTTATAATTAGAACAAAACAACATAAATTATTAAAAAACACTCTTCAATGTCTCCCCATCACTTACAGAGTAAAGTACAAACTTCTAAGCATAGCAAAGGCCCTCAATTATTTGGCCTATGCCTATCTCTCTAGCCTAAATTCCTATCACTTAGCCTCCCCATTTTTCTTCAGCCATGTCAAATATCCTAAAACATAGGTCATTCTGCCTCTGATCCATTACAAATTGGCCTGACTTCAACCTCCTGGTTAAGACCGAATTCAAAAGTGTTCTTTCCTGGGACCCCTGAGTGGCTCTGTGGTTGAGCATTTGCCTTTGGCTCAGAGTGTGATCCTGAAGTCCTGGGATCAAGTCCTGGATTGAGTCCAGGGTCCTGAGATGGAGTCTCCCCATAGGGAGCCTGCCTCTCCCTCTGCCGGTGTCTCTGCCTCTCTCTATGTGTGTCTCTCATGAATAAATAAATAAAAATTTTTAAAAAGTATTATTTCCTGTGAAGCCATTCCTGATCCAATCATACAGAACCCTGCTACCTTTGAGTTATTACCACTTTACCTCTAACATGGTGCTATTATATTTGCCTAGAGTATTGCAATTATTTGTTTATATCAACATTTCTCTGTTTACGTTGTGATTGTCTTGAGGAGATACACACATTTACAACAATTTTCCTTTTTAATTTGATACCAAATATTTTCCAATGTAAGCAGCTCTTGGTGATTTAACAAAGCATAAATTCATTAAAGTGTTACTGAACCCACAGTAACTTTTCTATAATTTGTATTTTTTCACTAAGAGACACTAAAAACTAGGGTGTGGGTTTCTATATTTCATATTAAAAAGTCCTCATAGATCTTTATGCATTTATATGGAAAGAGAGCTAAAGTATTTTTTAAAGTCATGGCTCAGATAACTATGCTAGTCCTACATGTATAAAAAAGTATAAACATTTCTTTTTGACTGAGTCAGTACAAACATAGAAAATAGAAATGCAAGAAAGTCGTCATAATTGTAACCAGAGGGGGAGACTTTTCTCTTTATACTCTTGGGTATTATTTAATTTTTTTCCATGAGCAGGGTAAGAAAATGTTTTTCAGAATAGAGGTAATATTTGTTGTCGTAACAGAGCGGTTACTTAAATAAAAAGCTTGGGAACAGTTGGTCTAGATACGTCCAATATGGTAGCCACTAGCCATATGTGATTATTTAAATTTTATTTTAAATTTTAGCTAATTAAAACTAAATAGAATTAACAATTCAGTTCTTCAGCCGCACTAGTCACATTTCAAGCTCTCGATGGCCACATATGATAGACAGTAGTTACTTACTGCACTGAACAGAGCAAATAAAGAACATTTCTATCCCTGCAGAAGTCCTACTGGACAGTGCAGGTCTAGATCACTGTGTCCCACATAATGTGGCACCAGTTGGGACACCCTGGAGTGTGAATTAATTTAGCGTGAACTAACTACAAACACCTACTAGTTGAGCCTTGTAGCTCTTGATTAACCACAGGGCTGGTTTGGCATTACTGAAAAATGAAGGTGCCTACCTGACTGGCATCCTACAGAATAATCAGTCTGATCTGGTGGTCTACAATGTATCCATGGCAATAACGACACCTGTTGAATCTCTTTGTAAATCACAGAACAATAGTGGTGTTTGGACTGCTAGGTTCCCTGGTTACCATGGAAATAGGTGGTTACAATTGTGGGTAATCACAGAAACTAAAGTATCAATCCCCGATCTCTCCCTCACCCCTTTCTATAACTATAACCATAAACATAGCTATAGAGATGACTGTTTCATTTGGGCTTCATGAATAGACCTGGCAGCAGAAGCAACTGGAAATTTGACTCAGTGTCAGAGTGCAAGCCCTAATGAGGAAGTATGAAAAAAGAAACATGGCGGGGCATTTTTTTTTTCAGAAGGAAAAGGCTAGATCTACCACACGGAATACAATGACATTGTTACTCTTGCTCCACGCACAAGCGCAGTGCAAGAGTTCTCAGAGCACGCCTACCCGCACGTTTTCTCCCCTCTTGTTCTCTTTCCACTTTCCTCTCTCTCCTTTTTCGCACTCTCTTTTGCTTCTCCTATCACTTACTTGGTCTTCAAGTCTTTCCATTAGTCCCCTTATGTCTCTCCTTCCGACCCTCTATCCCCCTCCCCCTTCCTTTTCCTTTCCAGAGGACGGCAATTTGCGCATGCGCATTAGGTAGAAAGCCTCGCTCTTTGTCCCCATCTGTCGTTCACACGAACTCAAATCTTTCGCGTTCGGTAGCCAATAGGATTGAAGAAATGGCGGAAAAACGATTCCGCCTCTGGAGATAAACCTTGATTGGCAAGTCAGATAACCAATCAAAAACGCCCGTTTGTACCCCTTGGGAGGTACCGAGCTCCGTCGTCTCGTTTCCGGCGGTCGCGCGCTCTTTTCTCGGGACGGTAGAGGCCGTGTAGCGTCGCCGTTACTCTGAGGAGAGAACAGTCGGTAGCGGGTGAGTTTTGGGACGACATAGTTCATGTTTGAGGGGCGAGTAGGATTTTTTGCGACAAGAGGCTAGGGCGAGGCTAGCTTTGGACGGAGGTTGGGCGTTCGTTCTAAGGCCCCTTGAGGCCTTGTCCCCGCCGCCCACACGGCCTCCTCAGCCCACCCGCAGGGGCCCATCGCTCTCAGCTCGCCTTGCTTTCTGCTTTAATCTGACTCCGTTGCCTTTCCCGCCCGGTTTCTTTGTGCGACTCATCATCGATTCTGATCCCTGTCAGTAAGTTCCTCGGCCCTTTAGCCGCCCTGGGCCTGAGGGTGTGGGGTCTATTATCTGAGAGCCTTGAAGTCGCGGCTGGAGGAGGAGGCGCTTTGTCGGCGCTCCTCCTCTCAGCTTCGCGAGGCCATTAATTCAGAATGAAAAATGGATCGTCCCCCACGTCCCCCGAGCGATGTTTCTTTGTCAAAACTCTTAAGCTGGGAAGTTCATCTGCTAGTCCAGACCCTGCAGCTTCCCTGGCCACGTTCCTGTATGCTTTTTTCTTTTTTAAAGTCATGTTGCCTAGCTACTCGACCCATTTATAGCATCACTTTTTAAAATGGACATCAATTTTATGAGTTTCCTATTAGCTATTTTGCACTAGGGAAAACGATTTTCAACTGAAACCTTCGTGTTCTTAACAGAAGTTGAGGTTAGAGATGACTTGGTGGCACTTTGCTCTCTTCAGCGGAAGTTGAGGTAGATGTTGGGGGGTAGGGTTGCCAGATAAAATACAGGACGCCCCGTTAAATTTGGATTTCACATAGACAGCAAATTAAAGTCTGAAATCAAATTTAACTGTATGTTGTATATTTTTATTTGATACATCTGGCAACTTTCCTGCCGGGCACTGGCTAGATTTATACTGTGTCTTTGTCCTACTTCCTTGTTACTAAATGAAAGATCCTAAGAAACAACTGACTGTATTAGTGCATTCTGCAGCTTTCAGGCAGGTCCATATCCATGCAGCCATCTAGGTTGGTAAATTTTTACCAGATTTCCACTCAAAAAGTTACCTCTTTTCCTGAAAATTGATTTTAAATATGTGTGATGTAGTGCTTGGTCTTGTACCTAAACCACATTTGTGAAATCGTACTACGTCCAATAGCCCCAATCTTTCTAAACCAGCAGTACATATTTTCTTTCAAGAAAAGTTATTAGTGTTAGTCTTTGGGACAGGTAAATAGGCAAATCTTTGATGCTGATCTTTGTGCTTAGTTCTCAGAGGCCCAATGGTTAGGGGACAGTGAATTTATTGCTCAGTAGAGATTTCTGCACAAAATTCCAAATTATACTGGTGGTCATCATCAGAAATGAGTGATAGGGACAATACTTAGTACTTGCTACTTTGTGGGCACTGTTTTAAGTGATTTATACATTATTTCGTCTTCCCCATTGAATGGCTTCTTGGGAAAGAGTAAACTGTAAAGAAAGATTGTAAATATTAGCATTGTGGAGACATTTATTCAAAAACACAAAGGTAGGCAATTTGGTTGTAAAAAATGATTTTTGCTAGAATCCAAAAGAGGAGGGAAGAATGTAATTGATGATATTTGTCTAATTATGGCACCAACTGAATGTAGAAATATCGATAGTGGTTGCCAGCAGTAACAAGTGCTGTGTACATGATCTCAGTGCTTAGGATAACTAGCCCTGTGAAGTGCTGTTGTTAACCTCCTCCTTACAAATGAGGAAACTGAGGTTCAGAAGTTAGGTGACATGTCTAATCGGTTTGTGGACTCTAAACTTTGAAATCAAGATGAGTTTGATTAATAAACTGGTAGCATAGTGATGAGAATGAGCTTTAGAGTTAGATTGTGAGTTACACTCCTTGCTCCATCACATTTGGGTAACTTTAGATAGGCATCAGTTTTCTTATTCAGGAGAATAATAGTTTTGAGCACTAAATGAGATAATGCAGACTTAGCACAGTGCCTGGCATATAATGGTAAATATCTGATATTATCATCTTAACTACCAGGCTACACTTTCTAAAACCAAAAATAACCTCCCCTGGTTATCTTACATGGTTTAGAATATCCTAGCACTTTTTCTTCAAGGAGGTAGATCATTTCTACTAAGAAGTCGTAAAATGCCTTTTTGAAAAGGAGTGGTGAAGTTTGGTTAAGATGTAAATACAGAATTTTTAATACTTCATTTTGAGTGACTCTCTGAGGATTTTTATTAAGGTGTAAATATCAGTTGTGGATCCCTGAATGGGATGGAAGATACTGAGGCTGGGACCACTGACTCCTAAATTAAAAGCTGAAGGGAAAAAAAAAAGGTTCCTTGGATTCTAGCCAGGGATAAGAAAGAAGACCTAGTTAGAGAAATGGCGGTGAAGATAGCTCAAGTTTCTGCTGTAGGCCAATTTGGAGTCAGAAGGGAGGTGTTTTAATAGCTGGGACTCAAATAGTTAAAGATCTGATACTAATGCCAACCTAACCCCATCTACAACTGTTGCTAGGGAAGACTTCATAAATTTTGTGTTTCAATTTCCTATCTTTATGTCTTATTTTTAGAAACATGATTTCCTTTTTTTTAGAGGAAAAAATGCTGCACTATGTGGTAAGAGTAACAAAGATTCGATTATTCTAATTTTAAGAATTTATTATAAGGGAATAACTAAAGAAGCTTTAAGCAAGAAGAGATTATTTACTGCAGCATGCTGACAGGAAAAAGTTGAAAACAACCTAAATGTCTCGTAGTAGGGAGTAGTTTAGTAAATTAGTATATATCCACATGGACTTGTGTAGCTGTTAAAAATTATGTTGATGTAGAAGTGAGGAAAAACAATATAGAATGGTGCATTATAACTGCATTATATTAAAATGATATTGTATGTTTTGGAAGGTAAATAAGCAAAAATGTAAATTGTGGGAGGAATATTTACACAAGGATGTGCCCAAGATTTAGCTATGAACATTGTTTATTATAAATAATGGTGAAAAAAATAGGAACAACCCAAGTGTCCAACACAGTAGGTGCTTGGTTGATAGCTGAACGCTGTGTCCATTAAAATTAAACGTAGAAGAAAAAATTAAAGTGGAAGATTGAGTGCCATAAAAGCTCTTCATCATGTAATAAAGTAGAAAAGGCAGGTTGCAAAATAGTCTTTATAACATTTCATTTAGAGCACATGCAAATAAATGACTGGAAGGGTAAATGTTAACTATTTTCTGGAGGTGGGTCTTTGGATTTTTATTTACCTTTTTTATTTCTAAGTTTTCTATATTAAAGATGTGTTTTGTAATAGGTACCTTAATGAGAAACATAAGGTTGATGGAATGATATAAATAAGATTCAAGTCTTGGCTTCTAGTGAGGCTTACCTCAGCTCTGTTTAAAGTTGCAGTCTTAGCCCTTTCGCTCCTTATCCACTTTGCTTCCCCCCCTCCCCATTTTTCTTTATTTTCCATTAGTGCTTACCTCTTATTAAGTACTATATAATTTAATTATGTGTATTTTTGTCTTACTGGAAGGTAAGCACAGTTGAAGGCAAGAATCTGCTTTTGTTCATTGATGCATCCCAAGCACCTATAATAGTACCTGGCAGATAGTAAGCATTCAGTGAATATTTGTTGGGTGGATTCGTTTTTTTAAAAAGGTAAAAAATGATCAATAGACTATAAACAGGGCAGTTTTCATTTTTACCTGTCTTCTGTTTCTAGTCTACATTATGTATTTTGGAGGGGGGAAAATCCTTTTCCTCTTAAACTTTTCCCTTTTAAAACTTAAACATTTTTCTTTTCTAAAAAAGATTTTATTTGAGAGAGCACGCTCATGCTTGGCGTGAACATGGGTCAAGAGAGGGGCAAAGGGAGAGGGAGAAGCAGACTCCTACTGAGCAAGGAGCTCCTCTCCCCAGGACCCTGGGATCATAACCTAAGCCAAAGGCAGACACATAGCCAACTGAGCCACCCACCTGCCCCAAAACATCAAACATTTTTCACATTTACATAGTCTTCATAATTTATAATGCTGTGTAACACTCCACTGAATACCATACCATAATTTATTTAAAAATCTTACCTCTAATTTTGGGTATTTTAAGTCATTTTTTAAAAAATTTTATTTATTTATTCATGAGAGACACAGAGAGAGGCAGAGACACTGGTTAGAGGGAGAAACAGGCTCCTCACAAGGAGCCCAATGTGGGATTTGATCCCAGACCCCCGGATCATGCCCTGAGCTGCTCAGGGCATGATCCGAAGGCAGAGGCTCAACCACTAAGCCAACCATTGAGCCACCTAGGCGTTCCTTAAGTCATTATTTCATTACCATAAAGGTCATCACGGTGACTATTTCATGGATGTGGCTTTTATTTTATTTTTTTTTAAATTTTTTTTAAAGATTTATTTTTTTTTTAAATTTTTATTTATTTATGATACTCACACACAGAGAGAGAGAGGCAGAGACACAGGCAGAGGGAGAAGCAGGCTCCATGCACCGGGAGCCCGACGTGGGACTCCATCCCGGGTCTCCAGGATCGCGCCCTGGGCCAAAGGCAGGCGCTAAACCGCTGTGCCATCCAGGGATCCCGGATGTGGTTTTTAAATTTAAAAAAAAATTTTTTTTGAGGGGAAGGGAGGGGAGAGGGAGAGTGAAAATCCTATGCAGGCCAACTTGACACAACTTGATCTCAAACCTGAGATAGTGACCAAGTCAGATGCTTGGGGAGCCTGGGTAGCTCAGTTGGTTAAGCATTTCTAAACCCTGCATTGGGCTTCATGCTCAGTGGGGAGTCTGCTTCTTCCTCTGCTCCTTCCCTCCTGCAAAGGCGCTCTCTCTGTCTTTTTATTTTATTTTTTAAAATATTTTATTTATTCATAAGAGACAGAGGGGCAGAGACATAGGCAGAGGGAGAAGCAGGCTCCATCCCTGGACTCCAGGATCATGACCTGAGCAGATGCTCAACCACTGAGCCACCCAGCCATCCCTCTCTCACTCTCCAGTCTTTTTCTAAAAAAGTCAGATGCTGGGCAGCCCCGGTGGCTCAGTGGTTTAGCGCCTCCTTTTGGCCCAGGGTGTGATCCAGGAGACCTGGGATCAAGATTAAGTCCCACGTTGCACGTTAAGTCCCACGTTGTCCCTCCCTGCATGGGGCCTACTTCTCCCTCTGCCTGTGTCTCTGCCTCTCTGTGTGTCTCTCATGAGCAAATAAATAAAATCTTTTTAAAAAGTCAGATGCTTTACCTATTGAGCCACCCAGGCACCCCCAAAATTATAATCTTATGGTTAATTTCTAGGGGTAGAATTTCCTGAATTACAGAATATGAACATTTTGATAGCTCTTGTTATTACTTGTCTTATGAAACAGTTTGGATATAGAATTTGATATTTATGTTGTTTTTAGTTTGGAGGGATATGATATGAAATGTGTTGGGAAAGCTTTTATATACATAAAAGTATTTTCATATACCCATCATCCAGAATCAATAGTTCCCAAGCCATTGTTGCATTTTCTTTGTTTAAGAAACCAGTTTTCTGTATTTTAGAGGAATCCTAATGTTAATAAGTATTCATGAAAAAGTTGTTCTCTGCATTTTCCTTCAGCTAAATTCTGACTAGAACGTCTTACTTTTAGGGGAAAGGATTTAGAATTGGCTGTGCCCTTTTATTAGTGGATAACTCTTCTTAAATGAGGAAGATGGTCCTCAACTTGTTAACCAGATCAATTAGAAAATTTCCATTTTAAAGCCATCAATTTTTGAATTCACTCTGGATTGTACCAGGAGTTTTCATTTTGTTTTCTTTTAACCTTATGTTGATTTTTAGATGTGGTTTAACATGATTGCATATTCATCTTTTTTAATTTGATGCTTTAATTGCTTTTGTAGTCATTTATCTTTGTTATTAATAACAATATTTACTAAGTGCTTGCTATAGTTCAGTACTGAACTAGTGTTTTCACATATTTACGAGCCTTCTTAGCCATCTTGAGAGGTAGGTATTTTTATTATCCCCTTTATAACAGCTCAAATTTGTGCAGGAATGATTTACTAAGTAGTATTTAGATAGTAAGTGAGTACTAGGACCGTGCTTCAAATCTAAGTATGTCTAACTCCATGGCCCATAGTTTTTCTGCTATTTGTTCCACAGTATCTCCTGTAGGCTAGGACTGCAAAGTGCCAGAGAACAAGATTTTTTTTTAAATTTTTATTTATTTACGATAGTCACACACACAGAGAGAGAGAGAGAGAGAGAGAGAGGCAGAGGCACAGGCAGAGGGAGAAGCAGGCTCCATGCACTGGGAGCCCGATGTGGGATTCGATCCTGGGTCTCCAGGATCACGCCCTGGGCCAAAGGCAGGTGCCAAACCACTGCGCCACCCAGGGATCCCCCAGAGAACAAGATTTAATAGTCCTTGTCTTTGTGATAAGTAGAATCTATTTCCCTTGTTGTTGTAACATTATGATAGGGCTAATTTTTAGGGAGTAGCTTCTTTGGGAAAAATAGTTTCCAATTAATGTATATAATTCGTGAACTGGAAGTTTCTTAAAGTTATTCCCATGCAAGCTGTTCTCATTTAGTACTTGTCTGGTTTCTGTGTGCAACATAACTGCTGTCTGGTTGTTTTTAGGTTTTTGAATGGTATTGCTTTGCCATACTTGTTCAAAATAACCAGCTGTTTGAATCTGCAAAAGCCAGGATATCAGAAATGATAGTAACATATAAAAAATCATCAGAAGATGACTGATTAGCTCTAAATGTATTGACAGTTAACATTTTTCTTTTAGGGTGCAAAAATGCAGAGCAATAAAACCTTTAACTTGGAGAAGCAAAACCATACTCCAAGGAAGCATCATCAGCATCACCACCAGCAGCACCACCAGCAGCAACAGCAGCAGCCACCACCGCCACCAATACCTGCAAATGGGCAACAAGCCAGCAGCCAAAGTGAGTATATGTTTGTAAGGGGGGTAGATATGGTTCCCGCTTGGGAAAGGTTTCTTGGTTTTTAGATTAGTCTCTTGGGGTTATAAAGGAATAAGCCTTGGGGCACACTTTTTGCTCTTTCCCCCCTCCTCTATTTACTTCTTAATACTTAGGATAGAAAAGGGGTGATTCACTGAAACAAGAAGCAGACATGTTGGGTGGCAGATGAGTACAAGTTGCTGTGCTGTGTTGGCATATTCTGCTAAACAGATGGCTGTGTGTGTTGCCTCAGAGCTTGGTTCTTAGAGGTAATCATCAGATGACTGATAGAAAATATAGAAGTCTGGTACTGAGTTATACTTTCAGCCTGGGGTTTGTGCCAACCCATTTTTAATCAGAGTAAACATTTTTTAAAAGCAGGTTCTATTCACTCAGCAAACTTTGAGCACCTATTGTGTGCATCTAAAACTAGAACCAACCTCAACTCTCGATCCCTACAAAGAATTCTGCTTCCTAACTCATTTCCTTTCATTTCATTAACCCAAGCATGAAAGGATGGGGACCGTTAAGGTTATGAAGATTGGTGAGAGATTAGGAAAATGGAGCAGTTATGTTTCAATTTTTTTTTTTATGTTTCAAATTTTAAAAATTTATGTCTTCTGACATAAGCCTCCTTGACCTGATTGATTTTCTCTTTGACTGATACATTCTGTATTGTCTTTCTGTCTCTGACTTAGACCGGGTGGCTCTTGGCCCATAGTAGAGCTATTGAGAAGTACTCCCAGATGTCTGTGTATTGCTTTCATCTTAAATGCATACACTTTAGGGTGCAATTTACTGATAAGTGGTTAGTGGTTATTGCATTTGGAAATGGTATTTGACTTTTCTACAGCAATTCAGTTTCGTAATCTAGCAGCAGTGGTAGCTCTTTGAGAATATGACTATAGATGTCTTTGCCCAATCTTTTGAGTGACTGTGTGTATTTTCTCAGATGAAGGCTTGACTATTGACCTGAAGAATTTTAGGAAACCAGGAGAGAAGACCTTCACCCAACGTAGCCGGCTCTTTGTGGGCAATCTTCCTCCTGATATCACTGAAGAGGAGATGAGGAAACTATTTGAGAAATACGGGAAAGCAGGCGAAGTCTTCATTCATAAGGATAAGGGCTTTGGCTTTATCCGCTTGGTGAGCAACCTTGGGCTTTTAAAGTATGTCTCTGAAAGATGGGGAAGTTGGGGAATGATAGATATGGAAAATTAGGCAGTGGAAATAGTTCTCAGGTGGTTTGTTAAATGTGTAATAACTGTAGTTGGTAGAACAGGACAGAAAACACAGGCTTTATTTTTATTTATCCTTACAGGTTTATGTTTTGTTTCAAGGACAGCATAGGTTTATTTGTCTAGGGCAAAGAGACTGAAATATGTCCTTTAGAACTTTTGTTTTAAATGGTTAATTTCAAACATACAGAAGTAGACAGAATAGTATAATTAACCTTTATATGCTCAGTGCCCAGCTTCAATAATTATCAACTCTATTTTATCTTAGTAATGATTAAGGTTTATATAATTTATTTCCAAAGTTCACCCATGTATTATCTCACGACTAAAACCACGAGGAGACAGTTTTATTTGTATCTATTTTTGAAAATTTTTTGAAGTTGTGCTAAAATAACGCATAACATTAAATTTATTATTTAACCACTTTTTAACAATCTGATTTGGTTAGGAAATCTGTTAAGTGTGTATGAGGGAGGAACTTTTCTAGGCATTATCTGCATAAACAAGGAACATAATTTGTTAGCAAGTTTACTAGATGTGGTGGTGGCCAGAACTAGTTTTCATTCCAGATCTACCACTAATTCAAGAGTCCATGGGCGAGTCATTTTTTTCTGGGGCTCACTTTAGTAATATGAGAGGGTCTGTGCTTCTAAAGAGGTCTTGTGGAGGGTGTACATGATTCTCATTAAACTTGTATGTAGCTAGCTGAAATTAAAATATGCTAGCTGCTGTATTATAAAGGTAGGTTTTAGGCTGGTCATTGTCACAATGATCTGTCTGTCACTGATTGGGAGGATAACCTATGATACTGATGACCATGTAAGTGGTATTAACTTCTGTAATTTCCAATTGATTTATTGCAGGGCTGTCAGCAATTAGACTATCCAAGAGAGTTATCTGAAACATGTAATTTCTATTTCAGTACTATTAAGGTTTCTTTGTATGTGTGTTGTCGGGGTTTTTGGCGGGGAGATTTTGTATTGGGCTATGCTACTTTAGGCCCTTGATGGTTGTGCATGTGGTCTTTGTCAAACTTGAGTTATTCTAACTTTGCTTTGCTTTCTAGGAAACACGAACCTTAGCGGAGATTGCCAAAGTAGAATTGGACAACATGCCACTTCGTGGAAAGCAGCTGCGTGTGCGTTTTGCCTGCCATAGTGCATCCCTTACAGTCCGAAACCTTCCTCAGTATGTTTCCAATGAACTGCTGGAGGAAGCCTTTTCCGTGTTTGGCCAGGTGGAGAGGGCTGTAGTCATCGTGGATGATCGAGGAAGGCCCTCAGGAAAAGGCATTGTTGAATTCTCAGGGAAGCCAGCTGCTCGGAAAGCTCTGGACAGGTGCAGTGAAGGCTCTTTCCTGCTAACCACGTAAGTGAAGGGTCACTTTTAGAAATAGATCTTAGGTTGCTACTTCCATCGGTGGTGTGGGGAGGTAGCCTTTAGGAAACATGTTCTTGTGTTCACTTAAAGACTGGATATTAATTCAGCTTAGTAGGGTTTTCAGCGTAATCTTAAATTAATGGACATAGTATGAGGATTAAGAAATAAATCAGTCTTTCAGTAGGTTGTCTTTTAATCAGTGTTAAATCTCCGCTTCCTTTGAAGTGTTAGAACTCTGAAAAGTTGTTTTGAGTATGCAGCATCCCGTTTACTTCGAGTCATTGTGTGGAGTTCTATAGATACTGGATATTTAAACTAAGTATTGTATCTACTTACTTTGAACACCTTTAAGGCTGATCTAAAGCCTCACTCCATCCTGTCAACCCCAGATTCCACATAATGCCACTAAAAGAACTTGGTTACTTGGGGCTGGGTGTAAAAACTCCTTCAGAAATATGTTTGTCTTGCCTGACCTCTAACTACTTTACCATGCCAGTGGCAGATGTAGAGAGGAAGCCTGGGGATCCCTGGGTGGCGCAGCGGTTTGGTGCCTGCCTTTGGCCCAGGGCACGATCCTGGAGACCCGGGATCGAATCCCACATCGGGCTCCCGGTGCATGGAGCCTGCTTCTCCCTCTGCCTGTGTCTCTGCCTCTCTCTCTCTCTCTCTCTCTCTCTCTCTCTCTCACTATCATAAATAAATTAAAAAAAAAAAAAAAGAGAGGAAGCCTGGTAGGGCTATAATTAACACTAAGCTTTTTTCTTCCAGATTTCCTCGGCCTGTGACTGTGGAGCCCATGGACCAGTTGGATGATGAAGAGGGACTTCCAGAGAAACTGGTTATAAAGAATCAGCAATTTCACAAGTATGTGGTCCTGAGAGGTTCCCTGCCAGGTGTTTGTCTATTTTCAAGGAAGCTTGTAAAGGGATATGTAAAAGATTCAAGTCTTTCTTATAGGTATTCACTCTCAGCCATAATGTTGGCCCTTAGGAGGAATGCGGTGCTTAGTTGGGGGATCATGGACAGAGTTTTAATAACCTAGGAACCTTGTCTATAGGGAGCGAGAGCAGCCACCCAGATTTGCACAGCCTGGCTCCTTTGAGTATGAGTATGCCATGCGCTGGAAGGCACTGATTGAGATGGAGAAACAGCAGCAGGACCAAGTGGACCGCAACATCAAGGAAGCTCGTGAGAAACTGGAGATGGAGATGGAGGCTGCTCGCCATGAGCACCAGGTCATGCTAATGAGACAGGGTGAGTGTACGCTTATCGGTCTTAAATCTAGAAGAAGAACAAAATGACTTTTCAGGAATTTTTAGTATCGATTGGTAGAGAAATGCCTAAACCTCTGCTTTTATACTCTGAAATATTTTGTTGATCTCAGTAGGCAGATAAGCTTGGAGATGTGGCAGAGAATACTGGCTTTTGTGGAGAAGGAAATAGTAGGCTTGACTTCATTTTTGGAATCTGGATAGCTCAGATGGCCACTCAGGGATTATATATCCCCTTTGCTTTCTGGATCTTTATTTATGGAAAATAATTGGATCTATATGAGGAGAATGAAGAGTACTGTGAATCAGTCCATTGTTGTTCTAGATTTGATGAGGCGTCAAGAAGAACTTAGGAGGATGGAAGAGCTGCATAACCAAGAAGTGCAAAAACGAAAGCAACTGGAGCTCAGGTAACTAACTCTCAAACCTTTTTCTCTGACAACTCTTAAAGGTGATGTCTCACTCCTGTTTCCTACTACCATGCTACCTCATGCATTTGTAAATTCTTACTGGCCACTTCTCAGATTCTCCCTTAGGGTGGGAAATGTTTCAGCTGCCCATGGGTCCTAGGAGTTGCCCAGAGCTGCACTAAAGGGAAAGCAGCTGAGTGCTGGTGTCCTGAGGCTCCTTTTCAATAGAACTCCCCTCCCCACCCACCAAGAACACCTTTGGGTTGCTTTAGGGCTGAGCATGTTTCTTAGCTGTGACCTTTTTCAGTAGGCTGTTGATCTCCCCCATTAAGATAATCTGCTCAAGTTCTGGAATATCTCTGTTAAATACCTTGGTGACTCTCTAGGCAAGAGGAGGAGCGCAGGCGCCGAGAGGAAGAGATGCGGCGGCAACAGGAAGAAATGATGCGGCGACAACAGGAAGGATTCAAGGGAACATTCCCTGATGCGGTATATCTCCCATGTGCTCATGATGTATCAGGCCAGCCATGATATGACAAACCCACCATGAGTTGTCCACTAGGACTATAAAACAAACCAGGTTATGACCAGTTTTTGCATTCTGTGAAACTCCATTTAGAAAGAAGAATTCATAGGAAGGAAAGGTAAGGTTCGAAGGGGAGTTCTTGCCTCACAGGCAATTCAGGATGAAGGGCTGGGACCAATGTATACTATTTAGATTCAGTCATTGCACAAAGATAAAATCCAGTCCTATAGCAGCCCTAACTGGTTTTCTGATGTCCTTGGAGTTACACAGATTGAGGGCCCAGAAGAAATCAACTGTCTCTCCCCTTGTCTTTTACTCACTGTGTTCCTAATAGGAGACTCTGAGTTATGTCTTTATAGCTCTAACCTTGCACAACTAGCAAGGAGATGTTGGTTTTCCTCAGCTTGATCTCATTGTATTTGGAATGTGTTCTCACTCTGTTTGCTTCCCTTAGTGTGTGGTTCTCAATGTATTGTGAATGCTAGAATGTAGTGCTGTCTTGGACTGTCTTGAGTATTTCTTTTTCAGAGAGAGCAGGAGATACGGATGGGGCAGATGGCTATGGGAGGTAAGGACTTAGGGGGTTAATGGTTCTGATTTCCTTTTTTTGTATCATTTCTGGTGAACTATGTACCTTCTCAGATACAAGTCCAAATTTAAGGGGCTGACATTTCTGGGAGCGTTTTTTTGGGGGGTGGGGGAGAGTAACAAGCATTCTTAGCTCAGAGGTCTTGTTGAATTGTTTTGCACAGAGACTGATAATCTCTGTCTCTTGTACTGATCACACTACTCTGCTTTAGGTGCTATGGGCATAAACAATAGAGGTGCCATGCCCCCTGCTCCAGTGCCAGCTGGTACCCCAGCTCCTCCAGGACCTGCCACTATGATGCCAGATGGAACCTTGGGATTGGTAATAAACTGCAAAGATTTACAGTAATTCTAAATGGTGATAGGAGAAAGGACTTTACTCTCACAGTCCTTTTTTTGCCTGCCACAATTTTGCTACAGATAATCAGTTCTTAGGACCATTGTTTTCCATTAAGATCTTGATTTTTGTTTGAATTTTGAACAAACCCAACCTCAAACTATACTTTGTCTAGGAGTTACGTTAATGCCTTTGACTGGTCTACCAGGGGGTTTTCTTTTTTTTTATTCTTTTTTTCTTTTTGGAAGGAAGGCAAAGAAGGTTAGGTAGGTATAATCACATAAAATAGAAAAGAATCCAAACGATTTTATGGCTCATACAAACCAGAGTTACAGTTCTAGTGTCAGAATTTTTTTTTTCTAGTGTCAGAATTTTAAAACTTGGTGTGCTTAAGGTTGTTGAAGAGTGCTGGCTTGTCCTTGTCCATAGACTTGGTTCAGGAAAAAGGACTTAGGTAGAACTTACTCAACCTGGGAATTTCCTATGTAAATTAAGCATTTTTATAGTAAAAGTTTAATCAATAGGAATAGGGATAAAAAAGGTGGGACAGTTGGGTGGGTCTGTAATTCTGACTGATAGCCACCTATTCAGGGATATCCACTAGAACTCTATAAACAGGCTTAGTCACCCTTAGCACATCAAAGGCTTTGAATAGTTGGGGTGGAAATGGCCTCTAAGGGAGGGATTAGGAATGGGTGGGAAGTCTGGGACTAGGTTTTATTGTAACATTGCTCTTTTTCTCTTTAAGACCCCACCAACAACTGAACGCTTTGGCCAGGCTGCTACAATGGAAGGAATTGGGGCAATTGGTGGAACCCCTCCTGCATTCAACCGTGCAGCTCCTGGAGCTGAATTTGCTCCAAACAAACGTCGCCGATACTAATAAAAATTTCAATGTCTAGTTTCCCAAAAACCCTTAAAAGCAGAACCCTTTTTGGACTAGCCAGAATTCTGCCCTGGAAAAGTGTTAGGGATTCCTCCCAATAGTTAGGTCTTCCTTGCCTGTACTACTTTGAGGGAGTTTACTGGAGGCTGAAGGCAAGGGAGGGGTGATATTTAACAAATCAGTTCTGTGTGGTATATCGTTTAATTGATTCTGTGTGGTGCATTCCTGAAGTCTCATGTGATTGTTGAGGGTCTTGGGGGGGGGGTGGAACCATGGCAAAATGGATCCAGTTAGAGCCCCCATTAATCTTGATCATTCCATTCTTGTCCATCCTGTTCTTTTTGCTTTCTCATTCTTATATCCTCCAACCCCATAGACACTGCCACATACACCACAAAAACAAACATCCCCCATGACCTTAGCCCCATTCCATTCACTCACAGGTGGGAATTCAGGCAAATGTCCACAGAGGTCACAGACAACATACATATGATTCTGTTATATCCAGTATATTACCCCTTCATGTCCTAAGGAAGACCTTTCTCTTAGAGATTTTCATTTTAGTGTATCTTTAAAAAATCTTGTGTTAAGTTGCCTCCATCTTTTTTTCTGGGTAAGAACAACCCAGGAATGGCCCTTTTATGTCTATGATGCTGTTCACAGCTTTTGATAGGCTTAGTACAATCTTGGGAACAGGGTTGCTGTATACTGAAGGTCAGACAGTAGCTCTTAGCCTTGCCTATCTTAGGTAGTTGTGCTGTGCATTTTTTTTTATTGGTGTACCATGTTTGATTTGTCCCTGATAACCTTTGGAGTTTTTCTGAGAAATGGAGCAGTAATGCAGCATCAACTTATTAAAATACGTTTTAAGCCTTTTAATTTTCTGTGCTATTTTTGAAAGGGAATGGAGGGAGGGGAGTTGTGTCTCCAGATAAGCATAGGTTCTATAAAGATAATCCTTTATTTTGCTCAAAAGTATGAATCCTCGATTTAGGCAAACTTGGGGAAGTTGGATGCATACTATGGCTTAAGTGGTTGACAAAGATTGGAGCTATTGGTGATACAGAAGCAATGAGGATGAGAGAAGAAAGCTGCTCTGAAAGAGGAAGAAAAGGAGCTGAAGGAACTGGGGTGCCTTCATTGAGCTGGGAGGGGTCTCAAAATTGGGATTCACTTCTGAGCAGCTGCTGATATGTCAGAGGCTTGGAATTGGCCTGGTAAATCTAAAACTGTCTGGGCGGTGGTTAGTCGACCTCACCCAAGTTCCAAGCCCTACTCTGCCTGATCCTTTTTTCTTGAGCCCCAGAGCTAAACTGAGCTCTTTCCTATTGGTTGAGAAGACCAATTGAAGTTCCCTTGCCCATGTTAGGAGGTGTACGCCTCCTGAACTAAAGATAGAAACAGCTGGCCCTTCCAGGCAGCTAAAAGCTTCCAGACTAAGAGGTGTTCCTCACTCGGCAGCCAGACTCGAAATACCCTTTCAGTAATTTTGCCAACATCATGTCTCTACTCTGCCATAACAAAGGCTGTGGGCAGCACTTTGACCCCAATGCCAACCTTCCTGGTGAGTAATTCTGACTTTGCCAGGGGGCTCTCTGTGCTAGGGGAGTGATCAGCTGTGGGTGGTCTTAAGGGAGCAGAGAAATTTGGAGTATCTGCCCTAGTTTAATTGGTCTGGGTAGTCTAAGATCTTTTTTTTCATATATTAAAAACCATGAGTGTATAAATCTGGGAAAGTAAGAGAAGTGATGCTAGCTATAGTTGCCTTTCCTTGATCCTTCTGCTGGTATCCACAGATTCCTGTTGCCATCACCCTGGGGTCCCAATCTTCCATGATGCACTTAAGGTGAGAAGTAGGCAAGGGAGGATACCAAAAGCATTTCCTAAAGGAAATATACCCAAGAATCCAAGCTGAGCTGGGTCTTTTGTTACCAGGGTTGGTCCTGCTGCCGGAAGCGAACTGTAGATTTCTCTGAATTCTTAAACATCAAGGTAAATTATTTACTTCCTTAGATTCTGCCCCTAATAGAAGGATTTTATCCCTAATCCTTCTCTCCTTATCTGTACTAGGGCTGTACTGTGGGACCACACTGTGCTGAGAAGCTCCCTGAGGCCCCTCAACCCGAGGTGCCTGCCACAAGCAGTTCACTTCAGGAGCAAAAACCTCTGAATACGATTCCAAAGTCAGCAGAGACTTTGCATCGGGAGAGGCCCAAGTAAAGAGGAGGAGGTCCCTGGGTTTTTCCTACATTCATGGAACTTCCTAGAAGTGATTAATGGGTCATTCAGGTTTGGGGATTAGAGATGTGAGGAGGGGCAAGTAGGTGTAGGGGCTTTGTGTCTATTTTATACCTTAGGGGAAATTTGTATCCAGAAATAATGTCTGCTTTAAGTTGGTATGTGGGTGATGGGATAGGTATTTAGAGTTAGCAGAAGTAGATAGTCTCTCATAAATACATATTTAGTTATAATACAAGGGAGATTGTTGTGAATGACTTGATTTTTTTCTTTTTGGAAAAAAGCTTTAAAATGAGTTTTCCATCAAGAAAAACGTGCAGTATTAGCAGCCATGTAGGCTGCAGAGAATAAATTAATTTTGTGTAAGTAGCATGAGCAACAGAAGAAAGTCATGTTAGGTCCACAATTAATTAGAAGAGGATGCAGATATGATGCAGTTCTGCATAGAAATGTTAGATTTAGAGCAATTGAGTAGATGGGCAAGAAGAGCTCTAGGGATTTATCCAGGGTTCAGAGACTTGGGATGTCCACAAAGAAGGTAATTGGCAATGGAGTTGCTAACCAACTTTTCCAATCCTGCCCCCACTTTCACCAGACTTCTTTGATACTATTACCACTGGTGGAAGTGTTGGAGCTGTTGATCAAGTTAATGGGTCAGAACTAAATCACCCCACCCATGCCCCCTAGGTCAGAGTTGCCTCCAAAGCTGCTTCCGCTAAATATATCCCAAGCTCTGGAAATGGCATTGGAACAGAAGGAATTAGACCAAGAACCTGGAGCAGGTAAGTGAGTCCTTAGTAGGAAGGCTTTGCAGACTGGAATTTAGTGAAAGTGGCAATTAGGTGGAGGGAATGGATAGGTTCCTGACTCTTGTTTCCTTTGCCTAGGACTTGACAGTAGTCTGATCCGGACTGGTTCCAGCTGCCAGAATCCAGCATGTGATGCTGTGAGTGAGAGCTTATAGGGGATGCAAACATGTGGCTGAGAGATGCTATACCTGGGATGACTGGGTATAGATATGAGGCTGCTGGGTGTATTTTAGAATGACCTGATTCCTCTCCTGATTCTCCCCTATCCATATTAGGTTTACCAAGGCCCTGAGAGTGATGCTACTCCATGTACTTACCACCCAGGAGCACCTCGATTCCATGAGGGGTGAGAGAGGGGACTGGGTAGGCTCCGTGAGACCAGTTTTTCCCACTCTTGATCATAAGGTGGGTGGGGGCTCATGGGGAGAGGAAAGGAGATTCAGTTGAATTATCCTTCTACCTCAGGATGAAGTCTTGGAGCTGTTGTGGCATCCAGACCCTGGATTTTGGGGCATTCCTGGCACAGCCAGGATGCAGAGTTGGTAGGCATGACTGGGGGAAGCAGGTAAGCCCCAACTTTCCCAAACACTTCATTAGAACCCAATTCCAGAAATAATTCCCGCCCCCCGTACCTCATGGCCAAGCTCTCTATCTCCTCCCATTTGTACAGACCAAATAAGATTCTGCCCTTTTATCCTCAACAGCCTAGAGGCTTTGCAATATGAAGTAGTATTAATCGCTCTGAGATTCTGTGTCTCTTCTCTAGACACACCTGATAACTTCCCTTGGGTTGAGAGTTCATTCTTACCACCCATATTTCACATCTTTTCTCTAGCTGCCAGCATCTTGCCGTCATGATTGGCACCAGACAGATTCCTTAGTAGTGGTAACTATATATGGCCAGATTCCACTTCCTGCGTTCAACTGGGTGAAGGCCAGTCAAACTGAGGTGAGGAATGTCTGATGCTGGATGGGAAGCTGGTGAATTGGGTGATACTACAATTTTACAGGCAGAGTCATTGTCTGGAGTGGACATGTGGGCTCCATAATCCCCTCAGAGGAAGGTAGAGCTAGTAGGTTAGGGCTATCTGGCTGACCTGTGGATGTAGGGCTCACACCTCTGGCCTGGTTCTCTGTTGTAATAACTTGTTCTGACCTTCTGGGATTGTTACTACCCATTTAATTCTTTTCTTTCAGCTTCACGTCCACATTGTCTTTGATGGTAACCGTGTGTTCCAGGCACAGATGAAGCTCTGGGGGGTAAGTGAAGATAAGGGGCACAAGAGGGGGAGGCAGATGGGGTGAAACGAAGGACCTGACTGGAATGAATAGAAGGTATCTTAAGGGATGGAATTATAGTGGGAAAGTGGAGGTTTCTCCTCATTTGCTTTGATATTCTTTCTCCCCCTTTGCTTCCCTTTTTTCTCTCCCCTCCTCCTCTCCTTTTTTTCTCTCTTACTATATTGTTTTATTCCTCCCCTATCTTGTTTTGCCTACCTTACATCTGTTTATTTTTCTTTGTCATTCATCACCACCCCACCCTGATCCCACCCCTTTGATTTCCTCATTTTCTCCTTCTTCTGTGTTCCTCTATATTTTCCTCCTCCTCAGGTCATAAACGTGGAGCAGAGCTCTGTTTCCTTGATGCCATCTCGGGTTGAAATCTCCTTGGTCAAGGCTGACCCGGGATCCTGGGCCCAGCTGGAGCACCCCGATGCACTAGCTGAGAAGGCTAAGGCAGGGGTTGGGTTAGAGATGGATGAGGAAGAATCTGAGGATTCAGATGATGATCTGAGCTGGACAGAGGAGGAGGAAGAGGAGGAAGCAATGGGGGAATAGTGACACCAGTCAAGTATCTAGATAGGACCTCAGTGGTTCCCTTAGAATCTCAAGAGACCAGGATATGATTGGCCATGAGGAGTCATTGAGCAGCAGCAGGCTGAAGGAGGGGAGAACAAAGGTGTCCAAACCATGCTGTTTTTTCCCTTAAATAAATCTTGTATTCTGCAGTTTCACATAGTGTTATTCTCTCACCTCACTAAGATTGTATTCATTCCCCCAACATCTGTGTGTCTTTAACACACGTGTGAAAACAAGCACATATACATTCAATCTGTTCTTCACAATCACCAGGTAATCTACTGAGTACTTAATGTGTGCCCAGTTGCACCTTAGGTGGTTTAGAGCTATCTGAGAACTGGAAAACTTATTTATTCCTCGCAGGAAAATTAGTCTGGCTGACAGGCTAATCTACATGAAATAACAATAAACATTATCAGATAGCTTAACTGAATGTTACGTTGTGCAGTATAGTTATTAAGAGCTATAGGAGTTAAGAGAGTGAAGTGATTAATGTGGACTATAGTAGAAAAGGAAAGCTCCATGGAAGAACATCTTTAACAGCTTTATTGAGATAAAATTCATATACCATACAATTCACCCATTTAAAGTATAAAATTTAGTGTTTTTTTTAGTATGTTCAGAGTTGTACAATCACAATCAATTTTCATCACTCCAAAAAGAAACTCTGTACCCATTAGCAATCACCACCAGTTTCCCTCCCCCCATACTCATAGCTGTGGGCAACCACTAATCTACTTTCTGCCTCTACGGATTTACCTATTCTGGATATTTCATATGACTGGAATCATATAATATGTGGTCTTTTGTAGAAGATTTCTTTCACTCATAAAGTTTTCATAGCTCGTCCATGTTGTAACATGTATCAGTATTTCTTTTATGGCTGAATAATACTCCACTGTATGGATATATCACATTATGTTTATTTTGTCAATTGAGGTACATTTGGGTTGTTTTTATTATTATGAAGAATGCTTCTATGAACATTCATATACAAGTTTTTAGGTGGACTGATATTTTCACTTCTCTTGGAAGTATCCAAGTATCTAGAAGTATAATTTCTGGGTCAAATGGTACCTTTAACCTTCTCAGAAACTGCTAGACTGTTTTCCAAAGAGGCTGTGCCATTTTATATTCCTTTCAGCAGTGTAGTTCCAGTTTCTTCATATCCTCAATAACGCTTGTTATTTGTCCTTTTTTTAATGGCCATCGTTGTGAGTTTCATTATGGTTTCAACTGCATTTTCCCCATGGGTAATGATGTTGAGCATATTTTCATGTGCTTATTGGCCATTTGTGTTCTTATTTGGAGAAATGTCTATTCAATCTTTTGCCCATTTGTTAACTGGGTTGTCTTTTTATTGAGTTCTAAGAATTTCTTTAACATGTTCTGGAGACAAGTCTTTTGTGAGATACATGACTTGGAAATATTTTCTCCCATTCTGTGTTTTGTCTTTCTACTTCCTTGATGGTGTCCTTGATGGTACACAAAAGTTTTAAATTTTTATAAAGTCTAATTTATTTTTTCTTTGGTTTCTTACGTTTTTGACATCATAGCCAAAAACCCATGGTTTAATATCAAGGTCATGAAGATTTGTTCCTATGTTTTCTGAGAGTTTTATAGTTTTATGGTTTTACATTTAGGTCTTTGATCTATTTGGAGTTCTTTTTTATATGTGGCATGAGGTAGGGGTCCAACTTTGTTTTTGAATGTGGATATCTACTTGTCCCAGCACCATTTGTTGAGAAGGCTATTCTGTCTCCATTGGATTGTCTTGGCACCCTAGTTGAAAATCAATTGGCCAAAAATGTAAAGGATAAGAAATTTTGAATTTTTTTTTTTTTTTTTTTTTTTTTAGAAATTTTGAATTTTGAATGGAAATTTGTAGGAATGAGAAATTTGGATGGGTATGGAAGAGTGCGGAGAGCCAAACTGAGGCCAGGTGTTTTGTTTTTTTAAAATATTTTATTTATTTGAGAGAGCGAGAGAGAACATGAGCTGCGGGAGAGGCAGATGGAGAGGAAGAGAGAGACTCTCTGCTGATCAGGGAGCTCCATGCTGGGCTCTGTCCCAGGACCATGGGATCATGATCTGAGCCAAAGGCAGACACCCAACTGACTGAGCCACCCAGGTACCCCTGGAAAGTATTTTATTTTCCTTTTTGTGTTTTATTTTAAATTCCAAAAGTAATACATTGTCACTGTAAAATACTCAATGCAGAAGTATATAAACAGTAAATGTTCTTCAGAATTCCTCCAAGCTTAGTCCCTTTGCTGTTTCTAACCACTGCTAATATATCAGATGGAGGATGTGTTTAAGGGAGAGAACAAAAAGTTAAATGTAGCTAGATTGGGAGGAGACTAAAATTCTAGATGCAGGATTTTGAACATGATTTAAAAGAGAGAATGGAATTCTACCTCTGAGACTAACAACACACTGTATTAATTAATTGAATTTAAATAAAATTTATAAAGAAAAAGGCAGTATAGACATTTTTAAAATGTAGATTCTTCTTTTTAAAGAGTTTTTATGTATTCATTTGAGAAAGAGGGCACAAGCACCAGCAAGGGCAGGGACAGAGGGAGAGAGAGAAGCAGACTCCCTGCTGAGCAGGGAGCCCCTTGGGGGGGCTCAATCTCAGGATCCTGGGATCATGACCTGAGCTGAAGGCAGATGCTAAACTGACTGAGCTACCCAGGTGCCCCTAAAATGTAGATTCTTAATCAAAGGAGTGATAATCTCTTTCTTGAGTCTCCCTTGAGTCAGATTTACCCACCCCCCTTCAACAGGGTGGCCAGGAATCTGGGTGATTCAGGCTCTAAGAAACATCAAACTAGAAAGCTTCACCAAGCCTCAAAATGATCTCAAGTTCTTTTCATAGCACCCATTGCTCTCAGTTCAGATTTAAGGAACAAAATATCTCATTGGGAGCTACAGGTAAGATGGAGGTGGAAGAATGGACGTGGGCAGTAAAGGTAAGGGATCACAGGATAGCATGGCTGAGGATTTGGAGCTTGAAGCAAGATTAAAGGATATTGGAGAATGCATCTCTACCTCACAGAAAAGTTTGATCAGAGTTAAAGGGGCTTCCTGGACCTCCAGGATATTCCACATTTATGGCTTATTTCTCTGTTCTCATTCTATGTATTTGAAGTGCAAATAACATCTCTCCCTTGACCTGAACCCTTCAGATCCTTTGAAACCCTGGAAGCAGGTTATTTTTAATGTCATTTTTCTATAGGTAAGTTGACATCAATAGGGGCTTTGGTGGACATTTAAAAAATTTAGAGGCGGGATCCCTGGGTGGCGCAGCGGTTTGGCGCCTGCCTTTGGCCCAGGGCGCGATCCTGGAGATCCGGGATCGAATCCCACGTCGGGCTCCTGGTGCATGGAGCCTGCTTCTCCCTCTGCCTATGTCTCTGCCTCTCTCTCTCTCTCTCTCTCTCTCTCTCTCTCTCTCTGTGTGTGTGACTATCATAAATAAATAAAAAAAATTAAAAAAAAAATTTAGAGGCATAGAATGTGTGTAGAAAAGTGCAGAAAGTGCATTGATCTTTAATGTACAACTTTTTTCTATCTTATCAAAATCAGGGGACCAGTAACTACCCAGAATTCCTGGAGAGGATGAAGGTGAGGAATCAAAAAGTTCAAGTAACCCTTGTATATAAACTTGATATATAAAATTTCAAGTTTACATAATTAATAAAGTAGTGTACTTATTTTATGTAGTACAAAGCCTAAAATATTAGAAAGTTTCAAGCAGGTGCATAACAATAATAATAACAACAATAACCACAGCTACCATTTCTCATACAAACTAACCTGCCAGGCACTATGCTAAGTGCTTTGCATGCATTATCTCATTTACTTCCCCACTTCCCACCATCAAATATACATATTTGTTCAAATTAGCACAAATCTTCTCCTTACCTCCTTTACACTTCTTATTTCTTTCCATTGTGCTTTGTTATCCTGCTCCTTCACACCTTCCTAGAAACTTTACACTATTAATTATCCTCTCTCTCCTGTTTATTCAACCTTTCCCTCTCATTGGGCATTTTCTCTTTTTTTTTCCATTGGGCATTTTCATTGACATTTAAACATGCTCACGTCTCTCTGATTATACAAAAACAATTTCCCTTGACTACATAACCCTTTCCAACTGCTGCTTAACTCCCTTCTCTCCTTTATAAGCAAACTTCTCAAAATAATACTCATTTTCTATTTCCTCCTTTCCATTCCCTTCTAAACACACTTCCAACCTGTTCAGTCTGTGGTGATAAGGTCACTTTTGGCCATCAAATTACTAAATCCAATGGATAGTTTTGATCTTTGTCTTACTTGATCTCACAAGCAAAATTTGACACTCATGATGGTTTCTTCTGTGAAATACATTTCAATACATTGGCTTCTATGCTGTATGGCTCTTCTTGGTTGTCCTCCCACTTCTCTGGCCATTCCTTTCAGTCTCCTTTGCAGACTCTTCATTTTCTACCTGGCCATTGAATGATTGAAGTTCCTCAGAACTTAGTCCTAGTCTTGCACTGTTCTTAATATATAACTCTTTTAGACATTTTCAATTATGTCCATGATTTCAAATATCACCCACATGCAGATGACTCAAACATTTTTATCTCTAGGCCATATCTTTTGAGGTCCAGATTTTTATATTATGGTAATAGTAGCTAACACATATTTAGAACAGTGCCTGGAATATACAGTAAGAACTATGTAAGTGTTTCCTATTATAAGTACTACTATTACTCCCCTCCACCAAAAGCTTTCACTTCAGACTGTTAGGAAAGTTGGGGTATTTTTTACTCTTGGAGAGGAGGGACACATCTTCAATATCCAATTTTACAGTGTTTCAATAAGAAAATAATATTTTCTTGATGGTCAGGTTTTGCTGACCACAAAGTGATAACATTTAACATACCATTGCCTCAGCTCCAGGATTAAGGGAGATTGTATTCATCTGCTGAAGAAATAAAGCATCATGTGTAGAATGCCACTGTGCTAACCGCTTCTACCCACATTATGTTACTTAATCCTCACACCTGCTCCATGAGATAAGTATTATTATCCCAAATTTTTATAAATGAGGATACCTCCTCAGGGAAGGAAGTATCTTGCATGAAGTAACATAGCTACTGATCAAAACTCAGTCATTGCTAAGAGCTGTCCTAGAGCCGTTTGAGAATATCCAAAACCTAAGGACCCAACTGGGGTCCTAGAAGAGGGGTCTTAGAAGAGGAGCATAACACCAAGCCTCTCTAGCCTAGTGGACTTCGTTTGACAAGCCTGTCTAGGAACCAGCGAAGCCCTTGGTGGATCAGTGATATCTCACATTGATGTAACACTTTCTAAACAAGTTTTACACTAGATTCAGTGTTACTATTTCTGGGATCCTTGCCTCCAGTGTCCCCTTTCTCCCTTTCTGTTCCCCAAACCTCAGAACACTGCTACAGGGAGAACCAAGCTGACCAATATAAATTCATGCTGTCCAACTTCAACTTGGCCCTTGCAGCTGCTCAGCAACCCTTTTCTTTGTCTCATACGTTCCCTGGCACTCTCCCCACAGAGGCTCTTAACAGACCATCCTCTTCTCAAATTCCAGCTCCTCCTGTTCCACTCCTTCCGACTAATACACACACTTTCATGGGATGCTTGACAATTCAATAACGTTTTAAAGCTTTTCATTATGGAGAATTTAAAACATGCACAAAAGTAGACAGAATAGTATAATAAATCCCCATTTACCAAACACTCAGCTTTACCTAGTATCAACTCTCACACTCTTGTTTCATCTATCTCCTCCTTTCTATACTATTTTGGAGCATATTCCAGACATATCATTCCCTACCTAAATATTTCCGTATGTATCTTTAAAAGGTAAGGATCCTTTTTTAAAAAATCATAGTTGTGATATCATTAGCACACATGAACAAGCAATATTCCCTTTAATATCATTAAGTACCAATCAATATTTAAATTTCCAGTAGTTTCATAAATATCAAAAGAATTTTTTTACAGCTTTTTAGTTTGAATCAGTATCCAAATAAAGTCTATACATTGTGATTGGTGGATATGTATTGTATGTCAATTTTATCTATTTTTTTAAAGTATTCTCTATGTCCAACGTGGGGCTTGAACTCATGATCCAGAGACCAAGAGTCCTGTGCTCCACCCACTGAGCCAGCGAGGTGCCCCATATGTCAGTTTTAAACTAACGGTTCCCTTTCATCTCTTTTTTTCCTTACAATTTTTTATTGAGGAAATCAGATTATTTTTCAGTAGAGTTTCACAGTCTGGATTTTGCTGATTGTATCTCTGCTATATAGTTTAAAATGTCTCCTTGACCTCTGTTCTATATATTGGTAAAATTAGTTTTGTACAATGCATCTTCTATATTCATTGTCCTATTTTCAGTAGGGTGGGGAAATTGTCCATGTGACCAAAGATGTGGAAGGTGTCTGGCTTGGCAAGTGACTCAGGAAAGAGCCAAGACTCTTTAGCAGAAAGAAACAGATAGTTGGGGTCAGAGCTCAATAAATAGTAACGGAGGTCCAGGCAAGATAGGATGGGTGAGGGGCCAGCAGTGTCAGATTTCCACTCTGCTGGTATTTAGAGCAGGGCAGGCAATGAAGCAGTGATCAGGCTGAAATCAGAGCTGGAAAAGGAGACATAGTACTTGAAGCAGCAGTTGGGATTGTTTCTCTGGGGATTACACTACTTGCTATATCCTGTTTTCTAAATATATCTTATTTATTCATTCCCACCTCTGTGCCTTTGCCCAGGATGTTTCCTCTGCTTGGAATATCATCTCCTTTGTCGCCACATATCCAAATCCTATTTATCTTTAATGACAAGTGAAAGTTCTTTGTTTTCCATATTTTTGCTTGTAGAATCATAAAAATATCTCTGAAGGGATAAATAAGAGATCAAGAATATTGATTGATTTGGGTGCCTGGTTAGGCATCCAACTCTTGGTTTCAGCTCAAGTCGTGATCTCAGGATCACAAAATAGAGCCCCACATCGGGCTCCACACTCAGCACAGAATCTGCTGGAGATCCTCTCCCTCTCCTTCTGCACCGCCCCCTCTTCCCACCATGCATGCATACTCTCTCTAAATAATATAGCCTAAAAAAAGAATATTGATTGCTTTTCCAGGAAAGGAACTGGATGGCTAGAGGACAGGGCTGGAAGGGAGAAAGATATTACTGATTTGTTACAGGAGGGACAGGTAGCCTGATAAAAGTGTTTGCTATGAATTCGGTGGAAGTAGAAGCAGAGATATTAAGTAGAATGAAGAGAGTCTGGAACAGCATCTGTGGGGAGAGTGCCAGGGAACATATGAGACAACTAAAAGGATTGCTGAGCAGCTGCAAGGGCCAAGTTGAAATTGGACAGCATGAATTTATATTGGTCTGCTTGGTTCTCCCTCTAGTAGTGTCCTGGGATTTGGGGAACAGAAGAAAGAGAGAATGGGGACAGTGGAAGCAGGGATCCCAAAGACTATTAACACTGAATCTGATGTAACTGGGAGATAATAACTGATGTGGATGAAGTGAGAGGTAAAGTACCTAGGGGTCCCACTGAAGTTAGAGTTGAAGAGATCAAAGACATAAAACTTGTTTGGAAGAGTATTATATCTATGTGAGATATCAGTGATTAACCAAGGCCTCATTAGTTTCTCAATAGGCTTGTCAAAGGGACTCTTCTAGAACTCCACTGGGGTCCTTATGTTTTTGGATATTCTCAAATGGCTCTAGAACAGCTCTTAGCAATAACAGGTTTTAAGCAGGTGGAGTTCATCACTGAAATTGTAGCTTCTGCAAGAGGCATAGTGGGAAGAGTAACAAACTACTCTTTATTGAGCCTTTATTGTGATCTAAGTACTGTAATAAATAATCTGTCTATTCTCTGTTATCTTTTTCTGTCTCTGTATATAATCTATACATGTATCTCAAATGAAAATATATATTGTTTAATTCTCACAACAATGTATTAAAAGCATTATTATTTTGATAATACATGAGGAAATTGAGCTTCAGAGGGGTTACATAATTTTCCCTAGGTCACACAACTATCAAGTGTCAGAGCCTGGGGCACTAATCTAGGTCTTGACTACAAAGCCCATGTTCTTTGGTGTTTAAGCAGTACTTTCCAGCAAACACCCTCCTCTACTAAATTAATCTTATTTTGCCATAGCATCTGTTAAAAAATTATAGATGCATTCTTGCAAAAAATAGTTATACACTGAATTGAAAACTTTTGATGAGTAAGGAGTTAATTGAGTAGGATGGAAGAGATACTTGGAGGCAAGGAAACTAGTGGCAGTGGTCCAGGGGAGAAAGCTAAGCCCCAGACTATGTGGGCGTGGTAGTAGGAATGGAGGAGAGAGTCATAGATGTAAGAGCTACGTCTTAGCTTAGGCTGCTATGATAAAGTATCATAGACTGGGCACTTCATAAACAACTAATTTGTTTCTCATAATTCTGGAGGCTGGAAGTCTGATCAGGGTGCCAACACAGGTGAGTTCTGATGAGGGTGGAGGGAGCAAAGAGAGGAAGAAGCAAGCAATGTGGCCATGCTGTGCTGTGTTTCTTGAACTTAACACAACTCACTCCTTCCTCAGTGCCTCTGTTATATCTGATCCCTCTGCCTGGAATAGTCTCCTTCCAGGATTTTGAATAACTGGCTCCTTCTTGTCATTAATGTCTGAGCTCATCATAGGTAACCAATTCATTATCTTGAAAATTAATCAATAAAGGGAGAGAATCTAGCATTTATCCTGTCTTTCCTATCTGAACTGAGTAACAAAATAGATGGGGGGGATATGTCTTTTTACAAAACTATTCCAATGAATAAAAAGAAATAATAAAATCAGAACATCACTTTTTAGCAATCCTTGATAAACAGACATAATAGTAAGCATCAACAGCTTCTAAGATCCTAAAGAGACATTGTGTCCATCTTATAGTCATACCAAAGAGTGGAACCCAAGTTTGATCTGATCTTTGGGGTCAGATCTTTGGATCTAGCTGCCAATTTGCAGGAAATAGAACTGCACAATACCTATGTAATCAGCAAAATCCACAGGGAGGAGCTTTACAGATCAAACTACAAATATATAGAAAATGTTTGAAAGGATACACACCAAACTAACAGTGACTTTCTCTGAAGAATAAATTTAAAGGTTCAAATATATTATTTTTAAAAAATTTATTTTCCATTTTATTCACTTCTGCAATTTTTTTAAAGATGAAAGTTGAATATTTAAATGTCACATTGATGAAGATGATACTCATCTATTTTCAGTGCTGACTTTTCTCATGAATTTGAATTTTGCATTTACAATTAACTTCTTGCTAGCATTTCCACTCATGTTTTGCCATAATTTCAAACTCATATCTAAAATAAAATTTAGGGGTGCTTAGATGGCTCAGTGGTTGAGCATCTGTCTTTGGCTCAGGTCGTGATCCTGGGGTCCCCGTATCGAGCTCCCCTCAGGGAGCCTGCTTCTCCCTCTGCCTATGTCTCTGCCTTTCTCTCTGTGTCTCTCATGAATAAATAAATAAAATTTTTTAAAAAGAAATGCAGCAATGAAAATGATTTTACATTTATCTTTGATTATTTGTTTTTTTTAAAAGATTTTATTTATTTATTCATGAGAGACAGAGAGAGACAGGCAGAGGGAGAAGCAGGCTCCATGCAAGGAGCCCAACGCGGGACTCCATCTTGGGTCTCAAGGATCACGCCCTGTACTGAAGGTGGCGCTAAACCACTGAGCCACCCAGGCTACCCATATCTTTGATTATTTGTGCTAATATTTCTTAAATTTAGAAGTGGGATTGCTGGAAAGAAGATATATACATTTTGTATATCTAAAATGTTAATAGAAGGGCTCCTGGCTGGCTCAGTGAGAGGAGCATATGATTCTTGATCTCAAGGTCATGAATTCAAGCCCCACATTGGCATAGAGATTACTTAAAAAATAAATTTTTAAAAATGTTAATAGATACTGTCCAACTTCCCTCCACAAAGACTATTCCAATTTACATGGCCATCCAGCAGTATATAAGGTACCAGTTTCCCCAATACTCTCATCAATACTTTGTTATCAAGGATGCCTGGGTGGCTCATCGGTTTAGTGCCTGCCTTCAGCCCAGGGCATGATCCTGGAGTCCCGGGATTGAGTCCCACATCGGGCTCCCTTCAGCTTCTCCCTCTGCCTATGTCTCTGCCTCTCTCTGTGTGTCTGTCATGAATAAATAAAATCTTTTTTAAAAAAAGGAAAAAATACTTTGTTATCAATTTAAAAATGCTTACCAACTAGATGTGCAAATGACGGTATCTTGTTTTTATTTTGCATTTTCTCTGATTATAAGAAAGGGTGAGGGGTGGCTGGGTGGCTCAGTCAGTTAAGTGTCCAACTCTTGATTTCAGCTCAGGTCATGATTTCAGGGTCCTGGGATTGAGCCCCAAGCTAGGCTCTGTGCTCAGCAGGGAGTTTCCCTCTTCCCCTCCCACCACTTTCACATATTCTCTCTGAAATAAAATCTTTAAAAAAAAAAACAAAGGGTGAGCATTTTTTTTTTTACTGAATATTCATGTGCAGACTTTCAGTTAACTTCATTTTCAGCCCCATGTATCATGCTCATACTCTTGTATCTTGTCTTAGATCCTGGGGCCTTTCCATAGTTTTATTGGCAAATTTGCTTCTTAGCTGCATCTTTTTTTCCCCATTTTTAAAAAGTAGGCTCTGTGCTCAGCATGGAGCCTAATGCCAGGCTTGAACTCACAACCCTGAGATCAAGAGTTGGATGTTTAAACTTACACTGAGCCACCCAGGTGCCCCATCATCTGTATCCTTTGCACTAGACTAGGATTTCTTCCTGGCTACTATTTAAGCTACCATTTCTCAAATGGCTTGCCTACTTCTAGAGAACACTTGGAACTTTCTGTCCTTTGAGTTTGTATTTTATATATTAGTATACATTGAGTGGTGCCTTAGAAGTGTTCTGAAATGCTGTATTTGTCATATACTAAATTCCCACATGATGGGCTCCTGGCTGGTTCAGTCAGTGGAGCATGCAACTCGGTCTTGAGGTTTTAAGTTCAAGCCCCATATTGTGTGTAGAGATTACTTTTAGAAATAAATTCCTGCATATAACTGCCTCTCTGTTCAGTTCCAGTTATCTGTCTATTCTTTTTTATTTTTTTATTTTAATTTTTTAAAGTAATTTGTACACCCAACATGGGGCTCCAGTTTACACCCTGAGATCAAGAGTTGCATGCTCTACCAAGTGAGCCGGCCAGGCACCCATGTTTGTCTATTCTTGAAGTATATCACACCTTTATATAGCAATTTTATATCTGGTAGGCAAGTCTTCCCTTGTTCTTTTTTTCTTCCCTTCTATCTTTGAGAAGTTTCTTGGCTCTTTCTATATATTCTTTCAGATAAACTTCAGAACCAACTTCTCTGGTATTCCCACCCTGTGCCCCCAAAATCTCAATGAGATTGTTAATGGAAATTTATAGTTATTTGAAATTTTTTCAGTCTTTCAGGAATATTGTACATCTATCTATTTTTCAGGTCTTTGTATGTATAGCCTTAAGTATTTTGTAGTTTTATTCATGTAAATGTTTTGTACATTTTTGTGTGATTTTATTTTTAAATAATCTCTACACCCAATGTGGTGCTTGAATTTACAACCCCAAGATAAGAGTCCCATCCTCTACTGACTGAGACAGACAGGCACCCCCTTTTGTACATTTCTTGTTGGATTCACTTCTGTCATTTTTTCCCGCTATGAATGGGATTTTTTTCCCCATTATATTTTCTGATTGGATTTTTTTATATAGAGGAATTTTTATATAGAGAAATTATTGATTTCAAACAAATGCTTTTCCTGTTTAATTATTTCTCAATTTTCTTAGATTGTATATTCTATGTAAACAAGGACATTTTATGACTCTTCTTCTACAATATTTATAACTTTTACCTTCTTTTGTCTTAATGGTTTCACTAGAACCTGGAAAGCAATGTTGAGTAGTGGTATTTTTAAAAAACAGGTGAATAGGTGAATATTCTTGATTTGTTCTGACTTTAAGGAGAATGCCAATAATATCTCACTATTGAGTATGATGATTGTAGTTTTTATCTATACTCTTTATGAACTACCAGAAATAAATCAATGTAAATAGAATATATATGAAAAAAATATATGAACATGTTATTTTTTATACAAAGAATGTCATACTAACACCTTCTAAACTCTTTGTGTGCTGATAAATCAGCTGTCAGTCATTTTTTTAAAGATTTTATTTATTCGTGAGCAACACAGAGAGAGGCAGAGACATAGGCAGAGGGAGAAGCAGGCTCCTCACAGGGAGCCTGATGCAGGAATTGATCCTGGGACACCAGGATCACAACCTGAGCCGAAGGCAGACATTCAACCACTGAGCCACCCAGGCATCCCTGAGTCATATCTTTTCTTTTCAGCTCTTTTTTTTCTATTTTCATTATGGAAATTTTCAAACATACAAGAGCAAAGAGTATAATAGGGGCTCTTGGATGGTTCATTTGGTTAAGTGTCTGCTTTCAGCTTGGGTCATGATCCCGGAGTACTAGGATCAAGCCCTGCATCAGGCTCTCTACTCAGTGGGGAGCCTACTTCTCCCTCTCCCTCTGCTGTTCCCCCTGCTTGTGCTCTTTCCTCTCTCTCTGATCAAAAAATAAAAAAAATTTTTTTAATAAAATCTTTTTTAAAAAAAAAGTAGGGCACCTAGGTCGTTCAGTCAATTAAGCATCTGCCTTCGGCTCAAGTCATGATCCCAAGGTCCTGGGATTGAGCTCGGCATTACGCTCCCTGCTCAGTGAGGAGTATGCCTCTCCCTCTCCCCCTGCCCGTCCCCCTGCTGGTGTTCCCTCTCTTTCTCTGTCAAATAAATAAATAAAATCTTTTTTAAAATTTTATAAAAGAGTAGTATACTGATTCCCTGTGTACCTGTCACCTGGCTTCAGTGATTATCAACTCATGCCCAATCTTGTTTCATCTATATTCCTCTAACCCCTGCTCCCCCACCTGCACACCAAGGTTATTCTGAAGCAAATATCAGACATTGTATTACTTCATTTTATCCATAAAAATTAACAATGCTTTAATATGTACTTTAAATGTACAGTCACTGTTCACATTTTCCTGATTGTCTCATAAATGTTTGAGTTTGTTGTCAAGGATTGTCAGGTGCCAAATGAGGACTATACGCTGCAGCTGGTTGATAGGTTTCTTAAATTTCTTATCTATAGGTGCCCCTTTCTTCTCCTCCTTTTTTTTCTCCCATGGGATTTATTTGTTGAAGGAACTGGGTGGTTTGTCCTGTCATGTTTCCCATAAAATGGATCTTAGTGATTGCATCCCTGTGGTGTTATTTCTCTGTTCTTTTTATTTCCTGAATATTGAGTAGATCTAAGGTTTGATTACATTTAGATTCAGGTTCTATTTTTTCCTCTTTTGGAGGGCAAGAATATGTCATAGGTAGTATTGTATACTTTTATAAGTAGATAACAAGTCTCTCGTTCCTTTTAAGATATTCTCTTTGATATTCTGAAGTTTCACAACAATGTGTCTGGGTGGGTATTTCTTTCTTTGTTTCGTTTTCCTGTTTAGGATTCCTGAATCTTAGAGATTGTCATCTTTCATCAATCTCAGCTACTTTTTCTTCAAATACTGCTATTCCACTCACTGTTTTCTCTGTTAGTCACCTGAACTCCAATTGGACATCACCTGTAAGCATGGGGCCTTTTAAACTTGAGCTGTAAGGAGGTGCTTGCATGGCTCAGTCAGTTAAGCATATTACTCTTGGTTTGGGTTCAGGTCATGGTCTTGAGATGGTAGGATCAAGCCTCGCATCAGGCTCTATGCTTGGTGTGGGAGTCTACTTCAGATTCTCTCTCCTACTCACTCTCTCTCTCAAATAAATAAGTCTTAAATAAAAAACTGTAGGCCACCAGGAATCAAATGACTTCAGGGCAAAAGTGTGCTCCAGCACTTAACCCAGCAGAATTGTAGTTATACATTGTTTCCTCTCAGTGTACTATATATATGTGTATGGATGGAGATAGATAATCTCTATCTATCTCACCATACACACTTAAAAATACATCTTGAAATCCATTCCATATCACTGTAAAATCTACCTCTTTCTTTCATGTATTGAAATATAACATACATTTTAGTAAAATGCATGTATCTTAAGTATATATTTTTATATGTATATACATCTATGTAACTTACCCCTATGTCTAAATACAGAGCACCATACTGGCTTCCTGTGCTCCCTCACTGTCTTACCCACTCCCAAGATTAACTGCATTCTGACTTCTACATCTATAGATGAATTTTGCCTGTATTTGTTTTTTTTTTTTGCCTGTATTTGAATTTCATATAAATGGTATGTATTCTTTTTGCCTCTGACTTCTTTCATTCAGCATTTTCTGTGAGCTTCATCTATGTTGTTGAATATATCAGTAGTTCTTTTTCATTGCTGTCTAGAATTCTACCTTCTTAAAATTAACTTCCATTTTATGGATATATCATAATATAGTTAACCAATCTTCTGTTGATGGACATTTAAGTTTCTTCAGTCTTTTGTTACTACAAACACTGCATGTCTATTCACGCATCTTTGCCAGTGTGTATAAGCATAATCAGTAGGATAAAATCTTAGGTGTGTTGTGAGTGCTAGATGAAAGATTATGTGATTAGTTTTAATAAACTGCCAAATTGCCTTCAAAGAGGATGTGTTAATATATTAAATAACAATATAGATAAGGGTATGTTTCCCAACATCTTTCCAACTATTAACAAGTATTTTTATCTTTGCCAGTCTGACAGGCAACACATAGAAACATGTAATTACTACATGTTTTTTAACTAAAAATACATGCACATGGTAAGAAAATTCAAGCAGTATAAAAGGTATACAATGAAAGTTATATATTACCCCTACTCTAAGTCCCTAGTTCCCTGGTTTCCTTTCCAGAGATTACTATTGTCGGTTACTCATGAATCTTCCAGATACAGTCTATGCAAATCATGCATGTATAAGTGGGTATGTTTGTGTGCACATGTGTTTGGATATCTCTATCTGGCAGATATTTTGATGAAAACAAGTTTACTTTCCCCTTTCCCTTTAAAAATCTATCTCCATCTCTTTTCCCTTTTTTCACAAATGGCAGGAGGCTATTAACTCTGCTTTTTTTCACTTAACATATCTTTGAAATTGTGTCATAATAATACATTTATAGCTGCCTTTTCTTTTTTTATTGCTATATTATCATTTATTTGACGAGTCCCAGGCATTTTTGTTGTTTTCAATAACCTGTTTTATAAACAATCTCCTTGAACATACTTATTTGTACACATGTGCCAGTATATTTATAGGATAAATTCCTACAAGTATGGTTCCTGGATCAGAGTAGTTTGTGGCTGATGTGATTCCCTGCCCAAGATCCATTTCACATCTTCCCTGTTATTTAGTCGTTATAAAGTTTGAATTGGTGTAATTGATCTCAGCCTCAGCTTCTGGATGGGGTGCACCACCCTCAACCCAAACAGGGTAAGCCCATCCCCCATGCTTCAGTGATTGGTTCAGGCAACCCAAGCCATAGCCAATGAATGCATACCATTGTCCTGTCGAGGGGATTGTTCAGGAATGGGCCATTGACCCAATTCAAGTTAATGAAATCTCAGAGGATATTCATTGAAGTATTTGAGAAAAGATTTTGGTTTTGGTTTCATTCTTTGCTCTTCTGAGACAGGTAACAGAAGCCAACTTTATCTCTTCTTTTGGACAGTGTGGTGTAGCTGATGTGAAGCCTTTAAATGCTGTAGCCCTTTTGCTACCAAGAAGGAAGTCAAATTTATGATGAAGCTCACACTTTTGAAGACAGATCTGACAGAAAGAAATTGGGTCCTTGGTGATATCTTTGATCTGTGGAATCAAATCAACTGCAAAGTTCTCTCACCCCTTGGAATTTGCATTTGTATAAACCAATAAATCCTCTTTATTGTTTAAGCCTATTGGAGTTGGGTTTTCTGTTACCAATAAAAAGGCATATGTACTTTAGAAGTTTTTGATATGTTGCCTTCCAAAAGTTACACCAATTTACAATGCCAACAACAAAATACAAGAGTGTCTGTTTCTCCCCACCCTTGCCAAAATAATGTATTGTCAAACTTTCTGATATTGCCATATTTACTGGAAAAGGATGTTATCTCATTGTATTTTTAACACAATCTTTTTATTATAAGTAAGGTTAAGCTTCTTTCTAATATGCTTCAAAGTCACATGTATTTCCTATGTGTGTGTGTGTGTGAATTTAAGTGTATATTGTTCATATCCTTTGCCTAGCTTTCTGTTTCTCTTTTTCTTACTGCTTTGTAGAAAAAAAATTTAAACATATTATTTATTTATTCATGAGAGACACACAAAGAGAGACAGAGATATAAGCAAGGGAGAAGCAGGCTCCCTGCGGAGAGCCTGTTGTGGGACTTGATCCCAGGACCCTGGGATCACGACCTGAGCCAAAGGCAGACATTCAACCACTGACCCACCCAGGTGCCTGAGCATGCGACTCTTGATCCCCAGGTTGTGAATTTGAGCCCCACGTTGGGAGTAGAGTTTACTTAAAAAAAAAAAAAAAAACAGAAGAGGGATTGCTGGATTATATGGTAGTTCTATTTTTAATTTTTTTAAAGATTTTTTATTTATTCATTTAAGAGAGAGTGCGAGTGAGAGCATGAACATGAACAAGGGGGAGGGGCAGAGAGAGAGGGAGAAGCAGACTCACTGCTGAGCAGGGTGCCTGGTGTGGGGCTCAATCCCAGGACCCCAGAATCATGACTTGAGCCAAAGGCAGATGCTTAACTGACTGAGTCGACCAGGTCCCCCAATTTTTAATTTTTAAGGAAACTCCTATTTTCTAAAGTAGATGCACCAATTAACATTCCCACCCACAGTGTACAAGGATTCCCTTTTCTCCACATCCTCACCAACACTTGTTATTTTTTGTCTTTTTGATAACAGCCATCCTAACAAGTGTGATGTAATAACCTGATTTTGATTTGCATTTCCCTGATGATTAATGATGTTGAGCATCTTTTCATGTACCTTTTAGCTATATGTCTTCTTTGGAAAAATGTCTAATTCAGATTTTCTGCTTATTTTTTAATCAGGTTTTTCTTTTTGGTTTGTTTTTGGTTTTTGCTATTGAGTTGTATGAGCTCCTTGTATACTTTGAATATTAGTTCCATATCAGACATATGACTTGCAGTTATTTTCTGCTATTCAGTAGATTGCATTTTCTTTTTGGTGATGATTTCCTTTACTGTGTGCAAGCTTTTTAGTTTGATGTAATCCCACTTGTTTATTTTTGCTTTTGTTGCTTTTATTTTGGGTGTCAGTTCAAGAAATCATCACCAGCACTGTTGTCAAGGAGGTTATTGCCTATGTTTTCTCTAGGAGTTTTATGGTTTCAGGTCTTACATTAAAATATTTAATCCATTTTGAGTTAATTTTTGTATAATGTGGAAGATGGTGGTCCAGTTTCATTCTTTAGCTGTGGCTGCCTAATTTTCTGAGCACCATTTATTGAAGAAACTGTCCTTTCACCATTGTATATTCTTGCCTCCTTTGACATAAATTGGCTATGGTTCCAATTGTTTCACATTCTCATGAACACTTGTTATTTTCCATTGTTTTTATCATAGCCATCCTAATGAATATGAAGTTTTACCTCACTGTGATTTTGTTTTGCATTTCCCTAATAACTAATGGTATCTTTTCATGTGCTTATTATTATCTGTTTGGATATATCTTCTTTGAAGAAATATCTATTCAAGTCCTTTGCCCATTTTTGAATTGTTGTTGAGTTGTAGGAGTTCTTTCTATGTTCTAGATCTAAGTCTCTCATCAGATAGACAATTTGCAAATATTTTCTCCCATTCTGTATTTTGTTTTTCCACTTTCTTTTTTTTTTCAGTTAGCTCTACACCCAATGTGGGACTTGAACTCATGACCCCAAGATCAAAGGGTCATGATCTACTGACTGAGCAGCCAGATACCCTGTCTTTTCAGTTTCTTGATAGTATCTTTCGATGTACACAAGATTTTAATTTTGATAAATTCCAATTTATCTACTTTTTATTTTGTTATCTATGCTTTTGTTGAAAAGACTGTCAATTTCCCATTGAATCTTCTGGCATTCTTGTTGAAAATCAGTAGATTATACATTTGAGGGTTTATTTCTGGGCTCTATATTCCATTGTTCTATGTGTTTTGTCTTTATGCTAGTACCACACTATTTTGATTACTACAACTTTTTTTTTTTTAAGATTTTATTTATTTGAGAGAATGAGGGCAGCCCAGGTGGCTCAGTGGTTTAGTGCCACCTTTAACCCAGGGCCTGATCCTGGAGACCGGGGATCGAGTCCCATGTCAGGCTCCCTGCATGGAGCCTGCTTCTCCCTCTACCTGTGTCTCTGCCTCTCTCTCTCTCTCTCTGTGTCTCTCATGAATAAATAAAATCTTTAAAAAAAAGAGAGAGAATGAGCACACACAAGCAGGGAAGAGGAGTAGAGGGGAGTGGAAGAAGCGGACTCCTTGCTAAGCAGGTAGCCCAACGTTGGGACTCAATCCGAGGACCCTGAGATCATGATCTGAGCCGAAGGCAGACACTTAACCGACTGAGCCGGCCAGGCACCCCTGATTACTGTAGCTTTGTAGTAGTTTGTAGTTTTGAAATCTGGAAGTTTGAGTCCTCTAACTGTTCTTTTTTGAGATAGTTTTGATTATTTAGGGATCCTTCAGATGCAATATAAATTTTAGGATTGATTTTTCTATTTCTGCAAAAAAAAAATACATTGGGATTTTGATTGGGATTACATTGAATCTGTAGATCATTTTGGGGAGTATTATCTCTCTCTCTCTCTCTCTCTCTCTCTCTCTTTTCATTTTTAAAATTTAAATTCAGTTTGCCAATATGTAGTATAACACCCAGTGTTCATCCCATTGGATACCCTCCTCAGTGCTGGTCACCCAGTTAGCCACCCCCCCACCATCCTCCCCTTCCACAACCCTTTGTTTCCTAGAGTTAGGAGTCTCTCATGGTTTATCTCCCCCTCTAATTTTCATCATAACAACATCAAATCGTTCATTTGGGGAATATAAAAAATAGTGAAAGGGAATAAAGGAGAAAGGAGAGAAAATGGGTGGGAAATATCAGTGAGGATGACAGAATATGAGAGACACCTAACTCTGGGAAACGAACAAGGGGTAGTGGAAGGGAGGTGAGCGGGGGTTTGGGGTGACTGGGTGACGGGCAATGAGGGGGGCACTTGATGGCATGAGCACTGGGTGTTATGCTATATGTTGGCAAATTGAACTCCAATAAAAAATATACAAACAACAACATCAAATCTTTCAATCCATGAGCCGGGATGTCTTTCCATTCTTTTATGTCTTAAAATTTAGGTCGGCAGTGTTTGTGGTTTTCATTGCTAGTGTATATAATTGCAACTGATTTTTGTGTGTTGTAGCCTACAACTTTGATGAATTTATTAGCTGTATCAGATGTGTTATCTTCAGTGTTTTCTACGTGTAAGATCATGCCATCTGTGAACAGAGACAATTTTACTTCTTCATTTCCAAACTGGTTGCCTTTTCCTTTTCTTTTCTTTTCTTTTCTTTTTTCTTTTCTTTTCTTTCTTTCTTTTTTTTTTTTTTTTTTTGCCTAATTGCTGGCTAGAAATTCCACTACTGTGTTGAATAGAAGTGGCAAAGGAGGACATTCCTGATCTTTTTTTTTTTTAAGATTTTATTTATCTATTCATGAGAGACACAGAGAGAGAGAGGCAGAGACACAGGCAAAGGGAGAAGCAGGCTCCATGCAGGGAACCTGATGCGGGACTCGATCCCAGGACTCCAGGATCATGCCCCAGGCTGAAGGCAGGTGCCAAACCACTGAGCCACCCAGGGATCCCTGTGGTCTTTATTATGTTGAGGAAATTACTTTCTATTCCTAATTTATTGAATTTTTTCTTATCATAAAAATTTTGGATTTTATCATATGCTTTTTTGGTTTATTGAGATGACTGTGTTATTTTTATTCCTTATTATATTAATATGGTGTATCACATTGATTGATTTGCATATGCCAAACCATCCTTGCATCCCAGGGATAAGTCCTACTTGGACATGGCATATAATCTTTTTAATGTGCTGTTGAAATAAGTTCACTAGTATTTTTTTGAGGATTTTTACATCCATGTTTATTAGGGATATTGGCCTATAGTTTTCTTGCAGTGTCTTTTGTCTGTATTTGGTATCAGAGTGATGCTGGCCTCAGAGTGAATTAGGAAGTGTTTCCTCCTCTTCAATTTTTTGGAAGAGTTAGAGAAGGATTAGTGTTGATTCTTCTTTAAATATTTGGTTGAATTCACCAATGAAGCCATCTGATCCTGAGCTTTCCTTTGTTGGGAAATCTTTACTGTTTCAATATCTTTACTACTCATAGGTTTTTACATGTTTTCTATTTTTTTATGGGTTGGTTTTGGTAGATCGTGTGGGAAACAGACATATTTGTTTCCTCTACCAATTGAATACTTCTGCATTCCAAATGTGTGGGTGTTTTTCCCACACCAAGCTATTATCCAGGTCTCCGCAGACACCAACTGGGTATTCTATAACTTAACTCAATCTGACACTGTCTCCTGGAAATAGCATTATATCCCACAAGTTAAGGGCTCAGTCCCACAAATCTACCCCTATTTCAGATGCCAATTGCAAGTCCAGGTTGTCATTTGTGCTCCTGACTGACTAGCTACATATTGGGGGTCCCCATAACCCTGTCCTTATATTTGATAATTTGCTGGAACACCTCACAAAACTCAGG